>NC_059108.1:37565339-37881410 GCF_020740685.1 Jaculus jaculus | reverse complement strand
ACCTGGGTCAATAAACATCCTGGCTTTCCCCCACAGGTCCCCTGCTCAGAACACGTGACCAACACGGAGCTCTCTTTATATTCCTCCTACAGCAAAAAACAAAACAAAACAAAACAAAAGCTCCAATCTAAGCAGCAAAGACAACCTTTCCCTCCCCAAAGGGCCGTAAGTCCAGAAAAACAACTTACCTCATTTATGAACCATGCTCTTTAAGACTATGATGCAACAATATTGCTCTACTATTTTATATATTTTTTTAACATTTTTATTTCTTTAAGTATTTGAGAGAGGGAGGGAGAGGAAGAGAGAATAGGTGTTACAGGACCTGTAGCTGCTACAAAGTCCAGATGCATGTGCCTCCTTGTATCTGGCTTATGTGGGTCCTGGGGAACTGAACCTGGGTCCTTTGGCTTCGCAGGCAAGCACCTAAACCGCTAAGCCATCTCTCCAGCCCTGCTATACTAGTTTCTGTTAAGAATGTACTTTTTCACCTGTGTGTGGTGGCGCACACCTATAATCCCAGCACTTGGGAGACAGTGGTAGGAGGATCACTGTGAGTTCAAGGCCCTCCTGAGACTACACAGTAAATTCCAGGTCAGCTTGAAGCTAGAGTGAAATGCTACCTTGAAAAACCAAAACAAGGAAAAAAGTAATTTTTTTAAAAAAATATGTTTTTATTCATTTTTCATTTATTTATTTGAGAGTGACAGACACAGAGAGAAAAACAGATAGAAGGAGAGAGAGAGAATGGGTGCGGCAGGTCTTCCAGCCACTGCAAACGAACTCCAGACGCATGCGCCCCCTTGTGCATCTGGCTAACGTGGGTCCTGGGGAATCGAGCCTCGAACCAGGGCCCTTAGGCTTCACAGGCAAGCGCTTAACCACTAAGCCATCTCTCCAGCCCGGAAAAAAGTAATTTTTTAAAATCTTAGTTCAGGGGCTGGAGAAATGCCTTAGCATTTAAGGCACTTGCCAGAGTAACCTAAGGATGAAAGATTTATTTTGGCTTACAGACTTGATGGAAAGAAGCTCCATGATAGCAGGGAAAATGATGGCATGAGCAGAGGGTAGACGTCACCCCTTGGCCAACATAAGGTGGATAATAGCAACAGAAGAGGGTGCCAAACACTGGCAAGGGGAAACTGGCTGTAACACCATAAGCCCACCCCCAATGATACACTGTCTCCAGGAGGCGTTAATTCCCAAATGTCCATTAGCTGGGAACCTAGCATTCAGAACACCTAAGTTTATGGGGGACACCTGAATTAAACCATCACATTCTGCCCCTGGCCCCCATGAACTCATAACCATCCATGATATAAAATGCAATGCATTCAGTCCAACTTTAAAGTCCTTATAGTTGTTATCAATCCCAATGATGTTCAAACATCCTCATAATCCGAGGTCTTTTAACTGAGCCATAATACCAAAACCATAAACCCAAAACACCCAAATGGCACAGAATAAACATTCACACTGCAAAAGGTGGCATTGGGCATAGCAAGGAAATATTCAACCAATGCAAAATTTAAAGCAACCAGGGCAAATATCAAACTCTGTAGCTCTAAGAACAACAGCTCTAGTCAATGACAAGTCTCCAAGTCTAATAATTCTAACCTAGTCTCTAGAATTCTAATTCTGCCCCTCCAGCTAGGCTCCTCACAGTCCTGGAAAACTTCATCTGGGGCTGGCAGCTCTCCTTAGCAGCCATCTCATGGTCCCAGAATCTCCACTGGGTCTCCACTGCAACCCAGGGTTCATCCTCACAGCTCCATCAGGGATCTGCAGGCATCCAGCAAACCTGCTTCACACTGCCCATGGCCGTTTCCAAAACACAAGACAGTGTTACAAATTCAATGACCCTCTCTTGCCTGTATTTTTTATACTCCACAATAGCAGGTAGGGTAACAATGTGTTAATCCAGGGGGAAATTAAGTAGACTTTGAAGAACAGGACACTCCTTTAGCATTCAAGCCTCTTCAAAAGGCTGCATTCTTTCTGTTGTCCGAATGCAGGTCATCTGGCCCAATCTCAAAGGTTATAATCTCTTAAATGCAGCTGAACAGGCAACAGTTTCAGCCCAAAGATTTTTTTGTGTGTGCCATATCCCTCTGCTCACACCAGTCTGTTTCTACACAATGCAACCCTACACAACTTCTCAGGACAGGGCCATAATAGCAAGCCTCTCACACAAATTGCTTCTAGCCCAGTACAAGCAAAGCTCTTTCTCATACTCACAAACCAAAATTCACAGTCCATAGTTCTTCTTGCATTCAGGTCTTGCAACTCTGAGCAGAATAGTCCATCAAGCTGTACTTACAACACTACAAGGTGTCTCTTAGGCCAAGGTTTCAAATCCTTCCACATTCCCCTTGAAAATCAGCTCCAAAAGGCCAAAGCCACACAGTCAGGTATCTAGCAGCAATTTCACTCCTCTGGTACCAAACCTTACTGCTACGCCATCTCTCCAGTACTGCTCTACTATTTTCTATTAAGAATGTACTTCTTCAAAGTTTTAGCCCAGGGCTGGAGAGATGGCTTAGCAGTATGAAACATTTAAATCACAAAAGCTTGTGATTACCAACTCTCCTAAATGCTCAACATGCCAGCTAAAAATTTTCCCTTTAATTCTGAAAAAGTAACTCCTAATATGAGTGTCATGATATTTCATTATATTTGTTACCTTCAGTGCAAAATGAACCATAATTTAAAGCAATTGAGGGCAAAAACATCAAATCAGCAAACCATCTTGTGACTTTTCTTATTTAGTATGGTCAGGAGGCCCTGGCCTATCTTTATCTTGATAAGCACAGCTAAAACATATCAAGGAGTCATAGCCCTATAACTAGTATTAAAAATCTTAATGTGGTGATACATGCCTTTAAATCCAGCTCTCTGGAGGCTGAGAGTGAAGGATTATTACGAGTTTGAGACCAGCCTGGACTACAGAGTGAGTTCCAAGTCACCCTGGGCTAGTGAGACTCTGCCTTGAAACAAACAAAATCCTTGGTCACCAAGTTATATAATTTACACTTGCAGATTCTAAACTGGTTGACCCAAATAGTGAAGAAAGTTACTAGAAATAGAAACAAGTATTTCATGAATGAATAAAGTTTCTAGTAAGAGATTTTTTTGTATACCAATTCACTTTTTCAAAACCTTGCTGAGAACAGAGCTATGTTCATGAGGAATATCAGTCAGGGCAGTGGATTACTGTGGCTCCATCTGAGTAGTGAGGGTAGTGGATTACCATGGCTCCATCTGAGTAGTGAGGGCAGTGGATTACCGTGGCTCCATCTGAGGAGTGAGGGCAGTGGATTACTATGGATCCACCTGAGGAGTCAGAGTGGTGGATTGCTGTGGCTCCACCTGAAAGGTTAGGGAAGTGGATTACCGTGGTTCCACCTGAGGAGTGAGGGCAGTGGATTACCGTGGCTCCATCTGAAAGGTTAGGGCAGTGGATTACCGTGGCTCCATCTGAAAGGTTAGGGTAGTGGATTACCGTGGCTCCATTTAGGAGGAAGCCAGGATGAGAGCACAGATGAAGGGTTATTTTGTGGCCACAGATGTGAGCTGTGGCAGAATGTGGATTGCTGAGTTCACTTAGGAACACAAGTTGGGGGAAAAAAAAAAAAAACTAACCGTAAACTCATGACCTAGTGGTACAAAGTATTATCTTTAGCAAGAAGACTGCCTTCGCAGGATTAGAAGAGATTTCTGAAGTGCTAACCTTCAACTGAACCATTAAGGAAAGCCACTTAAGTAACAAGAGCAGCAAACAAAAACCTTGCCCTTCATGCCAGAAATAATTTACCCTAGCTAATCCCTCATTTATAGTCCTCATTAGATTTAAATACACTTTTGAATTAGACACAAAGTGTTAGACTGAGGACTGAGAGGAACAGGCACTGAAAAAGATTGTATTTAATGTTTGAGATTGTGACTGCCTGTCAACTTAGGTATTAAGTAGTACACAGTTACAATTTCTCATTTTAGTCATACAACTCTCATTTTAAAAAATATTTTTATGTATTTACCTAAGAAAGAGAAAGAATACGGGCATGCCAGAGACATGTACCATTTTGCACATCTGGTTTTACATGAATACTGGAGAACAGAACTGAGCCAGAAGGCTTTGCAAGCAAGCAGATTTTTAAAATATTTTATTTTTATTTATTTATTTGAGAGAGGGAGAAAGTGCTCTAGAGAATGGGCACACCATGGTCTCCAGCCACTGCAAATGAACTCTAGACATATGTGCCCCCTTGTGCATCTGACTAATGTGGGTCCTGGGGAATCAAACCTGGGTCCTTTGGCCTTGCAGGCAAACACCTTAACTGCTAAGCCATCCCTCCAGCCTGCCACCCTTTTTTTTTTTTTCGAGGTAGGGTCTCACTCTAGCCCAGGTTGACTTGGAATTCACTATGTAGTCTCAGGGTGGCCTCAAACTCATGGCAATCCTCCTACCTCTGCCTCCCGAGTGCTGGGATTAAAGGGGTGCGCCACCATGCCTGGCTTCACTCTCATTCTTTATGTAAACATTTGTCCAGAGACTCTGGGGGCCACTGTAGCAAATTTTTCAGGTGTTTTGCTACAACGATTAAATTATAACAAAAGTCACTAGTGTCACGTTCTCAATTTTATTTTAACATGTTAAAAACAAATGAATTGTCAGCCATCTATATAGCAATCTACTATGAGATTTTAAGTATCATTACCCTCAGTGTTTATAGTGTGCACCATTTTAAATGGAAACCAACATAGAACTCTTTGCTATTTCTCTTCTCCAAGAACTCACTAAATCTGTCAAATCCTGACACTACAAACACTCATACAAATACTGGTACTACAAACCATAGCTATTATAGCAAAGGAGGGTTTCTGGGGCAAATGGAGATTAGAAGCTTCAGAACATAAACAGTCAAAATTCAGTTAAAAATTCTTCAGGTCAAGTGACAGTGGAGTGTTTGGCACAAGTGAAGCATCTCTATCATACCCTCCAAGGCTCAAGGATCACTGCAAAAGAAGTGGCAGAAAAGAGCCAAAGGGAAGAAATGGACTGCTTACAATGACATCATCAAGACATAAAGTTGCCTTGATATTCCTGACCCCACAGTGCCTGATACTACACGTATAAAACCGAGGTGTAGTAGAAAGAATGACATTAGAATAAGAAAGAAGAAAGGGGTTCAGTGGAAGAGGGACTTGGGAGGGGAAAAAAGGGGTGCTGGGAGGGAATTATGATGGCTTATTGTCTATAGTTATGGAAGTTGCCAACAAAAAGCTTAAAAAAAAAATCTTCTGGTCATGGGAATAGAACCCATCATCAGTATGTGAATAATATCAAATATTTAAAAATTTTTTGTTTATTTTTATTTATTTATTTGAGAGTGATAGGCATAGAGAGAAAGAGGCAGAGAGAGAGAGAGAGAGAGAATGGGTGCGCCAGGGCCTCCAGCCACTGCAAATGAACTCCAGATGTGTGTGCCCCCTTGTGCATCTGGCTAACGTGGGCCCTGGGGAATCGAGCCTCGAACCGGGGTCCTTAGGCTTCACAGGCAAGGGCTTAACCGCTAAGCCATCTCTCCAGCCCTCAAATATTTTAATTAATTAATTTTTAATTTTTTATGAGAGAGAGCAAGGGGGGAGAGAGAAAGAATTGGTGTGCCAGGGCCTCCAGTCACTGCAATTGAACTCCAGACACGTGTACCACCTTGTGCATATGCACAACGTTGCACAGAATCCCTGTGAGTCTGACTTACATGGGATCTGGAGATTAGAATATGGGTCCTTAGGCTTCACAGGGAAGCACTTAGCCATCTCTCCAGACTTAACTTTTTAAATTTTTATTGAGAGAAGGAGAGAGAGAATGGGTGCACCAGGGCCTCTAACCACTGCAAACAAACTCCAGACACATGCTACACCATGTGAACCTGGGTTCTGGGGAATTGAACCTGGGTCTTTAGGCTTCATAGGCAAGCACCTTAACTGCTAAGCTATCTCTCCAATTTTCAAATATTTTTATAATGTGCTAATGATCAGTTCAGAATTGGTTATCTAACTCAAAAACCTGGGATCTTTTTTTTTTTAATATTTTTTTGTTCATTATTTATTTATTTATTTGAGAGCGACAGACACAGAGAGAAAGACAGATAGAGGGAGAGAGAGAGAGAGAATGGGCGCGCCAGGGCTTCCAGCCTCTGCAAACGAACTCCAGACGCGTGCGCCCCCTTGTGCATCTGGCTAACGTGGGACCTGGGGAACCGAGCCTCGAACTGGGGTCCTTAGGCTTCACAGGCAAGCGCTTAACCGCTAAGCCATCTCTCCAGCCCCCTTTTTTTTAAACCATGTCTTAATTCCTTAAATATTAAATTTCTTAACAAAATATCCTAATAAACATTGACAAATGACCTTTGAAATAATAACAGTAAGCAAAATTTCAGGTATAACTTAATCAGCCTAATAGATAATTTAATAATAATAATAATAGATAATTTTCTAAGCATATAATGTCTTTATGCTCAACAGATTATGTAAGCCACTAAGAATACAGATGGCAAATATGTGAATTTAGTATACAAATGAATATATGAATGCTTAAGCAAATGAACATTTCTAGTTTGGTGTTAAATAACACTGAAAAGGACAGGCTTTCTGAGATATATGCATGTACAAATAGGTCAAATGCTTCAGATATAAATATCAACAGAATACTATGAACTCTCTACATTCACAAATTAAAAATTTAGATGGTCAATTCTCACCACAGCTCACCCTGGGGACTACGCCTTTAACATTTTTTTTTTAAATGGCTAAGATGCTTTGTTAACAGCAGCAGTCTGCAGTTTCATTTCACTTTAACAGGAACCATCTGTTGTGAGGAGGCAGCAGTCATGGCCAGTTCCTCCCTACAGGGGCCGTCCCCCACCCTCAAACATCTACTTTGTCAGATGGGAGTGATGAGGCTTGGATCTGTGAGGATAGCTGTCCTCTTAGAGCAGCCCATGGGGGTGGAATATGCATAAGTCTAGGCTGGTTCCCTTGGTTATTGCAGTCACAGACCCAAAGAAGGTCACAGGCCCATCGCACCACATAGCTGAGGAATAGTGTAGAAAGGTAGGGCAAAAGGCCTCTACCCCTGGGCCCACAGTGCTCCTCCCGTGGAGACCCCAACGAGGCTTGCTCCCAGGAGGTGGCTCTTACTCTGCTACTGTCACCTTCCCTTTTGGTGTCTTAGTTTCCATATTTATAGAGACAGATCATCTGAATATCCCTAGAACTGTGAGGAAAATTGAATCTTGTGATTCTTTTTTAAAATCCCTCCAAAAGAAATCGCCAAGTCCAAATGAATTTGCTATAATTTTACCAAACATCGATTTTATACAATCTGTTTCAGAAAATAGAGGTACTATCTTCCAATTCATTTTCTGTTAAACTACTGTTGAACTAATACCAAAATCACACAAAGTATAAGACAAAACACAGCCCTTATGAATATGAATGTGAAAATCCTTACCAAAATGTTAGGAAACAGAATTCATCAAAATATAAAAAGCATTCTATCTAAAGACCTAGTGGAGATTTTTTTTTTTTTTTTTGAAAAACACAATATGGCAACTCTTAACTGTTAAAAATAAACTTTATCTAAAAATTACTGAAAGAGTGCCAGGTGTGAGGGCATATACCTGTAATCCTAACACTCCAGAAGCTGAGACAAGGAGACCTCAAGTTTGAAGGTGATTTTAGGCTGGGTGTTAGGACCCTGGCTCAAAAAAGCAAACTATATGTCTTTGTGTGTGTGTATACAAAGACATTGAAAGAAGAATAATTAGTTGGAATGGTCTCAAAGGTTGATGTAATCAGCTTTCTGAGAGAAACAGCCAAATACTAAAGATGTCTCCAATTTTCAAATAATATATGTATACCCATGAGCAAGCCCTACAAGTTCCCTTCTGTCCCCCATCACAATACAGCCTTACACTATGCTCTTACCTGAAATTCAAGTATCTAAGGGGAAGAAAATTCACAGTGGTTAGATTTCATGAAACAATAATAGATATGTTAAAATCCATACCACAGCTGCATCAATAAATCTCAATGCTTTAGGAGCAAAAAATGGTAGCTATTCAATACTTCTAAGATAAACTCAATGTAGACCAAATTGAACAGAAGCTTGGTTTTCCCTTCTGAGTACGGGATGTATTTAGTATGGAAGAGGATTCTACAGATAGAATATTAGAAAATGGCTCTGGGCTAGGCTGAAAGAGGAGTGGGTCAACTGGCTCCATGGCTAGTGTAGAAGAAGAAAAGGTTAATAGTCCAGTAGTGATAGTGTTGGAGACACTGGTACTTGCAAATAAAAAAATATATATTTAAAATTTTTCAGCAGTTAAAGGCACTTGCTTGCAAAGCCTGACAGCCCAGGTTCAATTCCCCAATACCCACATAAAGCCAGATGCACCATGTGGCGTATCCATTGGGAGCCCTTTTGTAGTGGCAAGAGGCTATGGTGTGCCCATTTTTTCTCTCGTATTCTCTCTGCTTGCAGATAAATTAAAAAATAAAATAAAATAAATTTCGGGTAGGGGAGATAGCTCAGCAGTTGAAGGTGCTTGCTTGTAAGGTCTGCTGGCCAGAGTTTGATTTCCCAGTAGTCACATAAAGCCAGATGCATAAAGTGGTGCATTCATCTGCAATTCATTTGCAGTGGCAGGACACCCTGGCATGCCAACTCACTTTCTGTCTTTCAGTATCTTTCTACTCACAAATAAATAAACAAATAAATAAAAATTTCCTCACAAGAAATTACATTAGAATGCCGAATTTAGTAAGCTAGAGTTTCCAGGGAGAACTTTACTCCTGTAATGTCTGGAAGAATCAACTATAGTGTCAAAGTTAATTTTCAGCTGGGTGTGGTGCACGCTCCTGTAATTGTAGCATTTACAAGGCCGAAGCAGAAGGATTTCACGCTAGAGGCCAATCTGAACTGTGTCTAAAAAATAGGAGAGGGCTAGAGAGATGGATCAGTAGATAAAGGCCCTTGCTTACAAGGCCTGATGGCCCAGGTTTGATTCCCTGGTACCCACAAAAAGCCAGATGCGCAAAGCGGTGTATGCATTTGGAGTTCATTTACAGTGGCAGGAGGCGCTGGCATGCCTCTGACCCTTTCTGTCTCTGTCTCCCTCTTCCTGTCAAATAAATAAATAAATAAAATATGTATTTTTGAGGTAGGGTTTCACTCTAGCTCAGGCTGACCTGGAATTCACTATGTAGTCTCAGGGTGACCTCGAACTCATGGCGATCCTCCTACCTCTGCCTCCCGAGTGCTGGTCCATGGTGCCTGGCCAAAAATATTTTTTTTTAGGGAAAAAAGGAGGGGATAAAAATGGAAAAAAGATGTCTAGTACTCCATTAACTCTCACTTGTATCTATTAAATCTCCCAGAAATCTAGCTGTTACTGATAAGGACAGGCAATAAAAGCAAATTAAAAGTAGTCAGCACCACGCCAGGCATCCTGGTGCGTGCCTTTCATCCTAATACTCCGGAAGCTGAGGTAGAAGAACCACCCGGAGCTCAAGGCCAGCCTGGGCTACAGAGTGAGTCCTAGGTCAGCCTGGGCTATAGTGAGACCCTGCCTCAAAAAAAAAAAAAAAAAAAAAAACGAAAGAAAGAAAAGAAAAGCCACCTCGTCACACCAAAGGGCTGGGGATGTGGCTCAGCAGTAGACTGCTCGTCTAAACATGTACCTTAGTAGGAGAACTCACCTAAGTGTGTGCAAGGCCTGCGGGTTCCATCCCCAGCATGGCAAGAAAACAAAAATGCTCACTGTTAGCAAACGCCCAAACAGTGGCAGTCCGTGGTCATTCCGCCAGCCATTTCCAACCCTCTTTTGTCCACTAAATAGACTGAAGGTTAAATACTTGTTTTCCCAACATCCCCTGGGAGGCCGTGTTACGCAGTTCCAGTGCTGAGACACGACAGAAGGTTACTCCCGCTTTTCTTCCCTTCTTCCCCCCAACCATGCTTCTGACGGGCAGCAGGTAGCCTCAGAGATGTCTCCCAATAGGTCCTGCCTCCTGCTATCCGCATCCTCCTGTATTTCCCTTCCAAACGGTATCAGGGTTGTGTGACCAGCAGAATGTGGCAGAAATGATATGCCACTTCCCAAATGAGGTTACAGCGGACGTTGTAGCTTTCATCTCCTTCCTATCCCTGCGTTCTCCCTACTCCCCGACACAGTTGATATTTTTCTTTCAGATAATTTATGGGGATTTGGGGCTGGGGTGAGGGTAGGGCAGAGGGTGCTGCTGCCATGCCCCCGAGAGAGGATCTACTGCAAGGACCTGAACCCTCTTTACCAACCCTCATATTCAGAAGCAAGTCTCCAGCTCAGCCAAGCCTTCAGAGGACTTCAGTCCCAACTGAGATATTGACTGCAACCTCACAAAGGACCCTGAGCCAGAACCTCCCAGTCCCCGCTAAGCCACACTGAAATTCCCCATCCTCAGAAGCTGTGTGAGATAATGAATGCCTGTTGTTTTAAGCTGATACATTTTGGGGATAATTTGCTGTTCATAAACAGGGAGCAAACAGAGTGATGCTTGAAGACACAACAGCCATTTTGTTACTTTGAGGATGAAAATTACTAAGGATAGCAAAGAATTACAGTTAATATCGTTGACCATCAGCAAGTGTCTAAATTAAGACTTCCTGTGAGGGCAGATCCCTGCCCATTTTCAGTATATAGTATGTAGGCTCTTCAGTTGTGTGCAAACATATTTCTTTTTCTCTATTTTTCTAAAAATGTGTTTACTCATGAGCAAAGGGAAGGAGGGAGAGATATATGGTGAGGGAGACAGAGAGAGAGAGCGAGAAAAAAAAATGAGAATCAATATGGGCCAGATGCACCATGCACCCTTGCCACTGCAAAGAAACTCCAGATGCATACGACACCTTGTGCATCTGGCTTTACCTGGGTACTGGGAAACTGAAGCCAGGGCCAGCAAGCTTTGCTTTGCATGCATGTGCCTTTAACCACCGAGCCACCTCCCTAGCCCCAGTCAAACATATTTCTGACTGACATTACTCAACCATTCCCAAAACCTAATTACAGTTTCCAAAGAAAGATTCCTTTTATTCAAGAATCTGCTTTTCCTTAGACGCTTATACTTTGCTTATCTTCTGGAAGCCGGAAGTTCACTTCCTGATCCGAGCAGGCCTGTAGGCACTCCCAGTATTTAAGGCTAGTGCGTAGGATTATCCCTTTCACTGACCAAGTGATTACAATTATTTTAACTTAACAATTGATTCCCTTTAATGCATGCTTTAAAAAACTTAATCTTGGGGCACCCCTAAAACTCAAAGCCTTCAGGATTCTAAGCTGCCAGATACAAGAGTTCACAGGCGTTTGTTTCCTTCTCAAGATAATCTGCTCTTTGGGCTGGAGAGTTGGCTTAGTGGTTAAGCGCTTGCCTGTGAAGCTTAAGGACCCCGGTTCGAGGCTAGATTCCCCAGGACCCACGTTAGCCAGATGCACAAGGGGGCGCACACATCTGGAGTTCGTTTGCAGTGGCTGGAAGCCCTGGCGCGCCCATTCTCTCTCTTCCTCTCTGCCCCTCTCTCTCTCTGTTGCTCTCAAATAAATAAATAAAAATAAACAAAAAATTAAAAAAAAAAAAAAAAGATAATCTGCTCTATCACATGGATTGGATCCCAGGGCCATGCTTGGGCTGCAGAGTAGGCGGGAAGTGGTCATCTGGGAATGAAGTAGAGTCCAGGTCAGAAAAAGCCTTTCCTAAATACACAGCATTCCCTTCTCCTCCCTGCAGCTCTCCTTGAGGTGCCAAGAGAAGCCAAAAAACAGTTCATTCATAACAGAAGGAAAATTTCATTTGGCACAGAAGTAAAAGTAATTTAAATCTAGTGACCTCACTGCATTTTTTTTCTTTTCAAGTGTACGATTGCTCAGAGATAGAGGCAACCCAGCCCCGCAAAGGAAGAAAAATGACAGGAAATCCTGATCCACGCTTGTCCAAAATCATCAAACAACTGAGGCAACTGGTAGTCACTTATGACAGCTTTTAAGTTGTCAGCAGTTCTTGGCAAACACAAGAAGAGAAAATAACTTCGCAAACTCGAGCTCTAAAAGGCTCAGTGTTCTCATAAGCTTCTTGCCCTTAAAAAGGGTCAGGGGTGGGTACCAAAGAAAGGAAATTTAGCCACAGAACAAATTCTTCTACTCCACAAGATAATATAAACCAAAATACCATTTAAGAAAACACCAAATTAAACAGTTTTCCAAAAATCATGTATACTTCATTGCACATATGTAAATTTATACACCATAGCTTTTTGTTTTTGTTTTTTATCTTATTGCCTTTTTCTTTTTCTTTTCTTTCTTTTTTTTTTTTTTTTTTTTTTTTTTGAGGCAGGTTCTTACTCCAGCCAAGGATGACCTGGGACCCTGGGACCCGCTCTGTAGTCCAGACTGACCTCAAACTCACAGTGATGATCCTACTTCAGAATCTCAAGTGCTGGGATTAAAGGTGTGTACCACTATACCTAGCCCAACAATAACTCTTAATATTTAATCAGCCTGAAGAACTATTTCTTAAAATTTAAGAAAATTTCACTTTAACTTCAACATGTAAAACCCAGTCTCAGGGTGGCCTCGAACTCACAGCGATCCTCCTGCCTCTGCCTCCCGAGTGCTGGGATTAAAGGTGTGTGCCACCATGCCCGGCTTGTTTGATTTTTAATACTTATTTATTTATTTGAGATAGAAAAAGGGAGGGAGAGAGAGAGGGGTAGAGAAAGAGCAAGCGCATGTCAGCGCCTCTAGCCACTGTAAATCAACTCCAGATGCATGTGCCATCTTGTGCATCTGGTTTACATCAGTCCTGGGGAATCAAACCTGGGACCTTTGGCTTTGCAGGCAACTGCCTTAACTGCTAAGCCATCTCTCCAGCCCTCTTTTTTTTTTTTCAGTGTAATATCTCTGAAGCCAGCTGGACATGGCCCTAATGCTAGCAGTCCTTCTCAGTCAGTCAAACAGGAACAAAATATCGCTTTGTAACCACTCAGTAACTGCCCATCTAATGATGAGATGTGCTTTGAATGATCACCCAATTGCATGTGTTCAGAACTTACACAATACTGATTGCTAGACTCCTTGATTCTTTCATATTCTCTTTTTGTGCATGTGTGTGTGGCATGCATGTGTGTGTGTTTGTGTATGTGGGTATACATGTGTGTGAGTGCGTGTACACATATGAATGCATGTTGTAGAGGCCAGACATTGACATCAGGTGTCCTCCTCAATCACTTCTTTATTTACTGAGGCGGGGTTTCTCCGCTGAGCCTAGAGATTGCCAATTCAGCTCGTCTAGCTAGCCAGCTTACCCAGGGGATCAGTCTTTGTCTCCCTAATGCTGCTAGGGTTACAGGTGGGTCGCCACACCCCCAGCATTCACATGTGCCAGAGATCTGAACTTGGCAAGCACTTTATCCAGAGTCATCTTCCCAGCCCAAGCTCCATGACTCTAAAGTGCACACTTCTATGTTTTACTTTATCTAAAAAAGGGGGGGGGGGGGGAGGAAGCATGTAAAATGTGAATGATAATCCTGTCTTACAGAAGCCCAAAGGGCACTCCTTACCTTATATCACATTATAAAAAGTTGTTATTTAAACAAAACAAAACATTTTATTTATTTATTTGAGAGAGTGAGTGAGAGAGGGAAGGAGAGAAAGAGAATGGGCGTGCCAGGGCCTCCAACTGCTGCAAATGAACTTCAGATGTGTGTGCCACCTTGGGGAATCGAACCTGGGATCTCAGGCTTGGCAGTGCCTTAACAGCTAAGCCATCTCTCCAGCCCCAAAGTTGTCATTTTTATACTTTTTTTTTTTTTGCTTTTGATTTTTGGAATTACAATAAATTCAGTTCTCAGTTTTGTCTCCCCTACTGGCCCATCCAGTAACTGACAACACGTTGTTCTAAAAAGTTATTTATATTCCTGAGACTGTTCTACCATCTGAGTATTTCTTCCATTCACAGGAAGACAGGCCTAGACCATAACAATGAAAGTGAACTCCACCAGAGGCAAGACAATGTGAGTGAACTCGGGGACTTCCCCTTTGCCACACCAGGACACTCTTTGACCTACTTTGGTCTTGCACCAATGGCCCCTTTAGTTCTCAGCCTGAAAACACCAGAGGCTGTTCATTGGTATTGTCTGTTAATGAACATTAACACCAACAGCCACATATACACTTATAACAAGGAGTAAATATCATCTAATCTGCTTGAAAAAAACAAATCATTAACAAGCAGGAATTTGTTCAGCTGGATTTGATCTTATGTGTTATTTACTATTGATTTTCCTGGAATAGAAACTGGAGACTTTTAAGACAAGTATTACAGGCACGCTTTTAAACGAATGCCTTATGTGTGTATTCCCAAGCCATAAGCTCCTCTGTGTAAAACTATAGTTCTACTTGGAGAAGGAAATGAAATCCCACCCACCTAATTTGACTTGTCAAGTCCCTTTTACTTTTGGGAGAATATTAATTCTTTTTACTGACTAACTCAGCACTGTGGAGTTTATAAAGACTCTAAAAAAGTGTTACAGGACAATAAACAGAAATGGCAGCAAACTAATCTCCTTTAGCAGGAAAATCCCTTAAAGGCACAGACAATTCCCTCCCTCATTGGCCTTTATGGGTCAGAACAAGTAGGCCATCAATGACTAAAATTAGTACAGCATCTGTGGGCCGCTCAATTCTAACTACACAAAATAATCTCATTTAAATCATGACTGATTGTGCTTAGTATTGATAGCCTTATGTAGGTTAGCTACAGATTTGCTACTAGAAAGTAGCAAAATTGGTCCCGAAGACTAAGAATATATAGAATCAGGAATCTCATGCTCTTCCTTCTGTCTATTAAACTTACCTTTGAGTCTCCAGAGAATGCTTGTATTCCCCATCTTCTCTTTCAGTATTTCCATTACCATAGACAAACTTTAAAGTAAATAACTATGGCCAGGGGGGCTGAAGATATGGCTGGGTGGTTAAAGGTGCTAGCTTGCAAAGCCTGATGGCCCAGGTTCAATTCTTCAGTACCCATGTTAAAAAGTGGTGCATTTTATGGGCTGGAGAGATGGCTTAGCGGTTAAGTGCTTGCCTGTGAAGCCTAAGGACCCCGGTTCAAGGCTCAGTTCCTCAGGTCCCACATTAGCCAGATGCACAAGGGGGCGCACGCATCTGGAGTTCGTTTGCAGAGGCTGGAAGCCCTGGCGCGCCCATTCTCTCTCTCTCTCCCTTTATCTGTCTTTCTCTCTGTGTCTGTTGCTCTCAAATAAATAAATAAAAAATTTTAAAAAATATTAAAAAAAAATTAAAAAAATATTTAAAAAAAAAAGTGGTGCATTTGAGCCGGGCGTGGTGGCACACGCCTTTAATCCCAGCACTCGGGAGGCAGAGGTAGGAGGATCGCCATGAGTTCGAGGCCACCCTGAGACTACATAGTGAATTCCAGGTCAGCCTGAGTGAGAGTGAGACCCTACCTCGAGAAAGAAAAAAAAAAAAAAAAAAGTGGTGCATTTGAATGGAGTTTGTTTGCCCCAGTAAGAGGCCCTGGCAGGCCCATAAAAACATACACTCTTTCTCTAATAAATAAAATTTTTAAAAAACTGGCTAAGGGAATACTGAGAGAGAGAGAGAGAGAGAGAGAGAGAGAGAGAGATGAGGGGAGGGAGGGGGTAGGAAGAAAACTAGCCTAACTCCTACATTCATGTTGGTAAAACCTATGGGGTAATAAACAGTTTGACAATTTGACAATTTAGCAATCTCTACAAACATAAAACCAACCAACAATAGCCAGTCCTCTTTTTTACACATTCTATATCCATCTATCTTCCTGCAGACCTGCATATTATAACCATACTGTGTGAATTTAAAAATGTCTAAGCAGAAGCAAGGAGTACACTCAGGAATCAAATGCACATTTAACATGTATAGACCCTGTCTGGGTACACTGCCCAGCGCTAAAGAAGAAAAGGAAAAAGAAATGGAAATGGCTAGCATTTAGAACACCGAGTGTTTCTGCGTTTTCTTCAAATGTGCCACATAGGTTACATGTCACGTAAGAAACTGTGCAATTTGAACTGGATACACAAAATATCTGGACTGGTATTTACCCTGATATTTTTGTGATCACTTCTCCTATCATCAGACCATACTTCTGATGCACTAAGGTCATCATTTTACACTCATGTTTTTCTTTCCTTCCTCCCTTTCTTTTCTCTCTTTTCCTGTTTTATTTTATTTCATTTTATTTTATTTTTTAATAGAGTGCTCCTATAGAACCCAGGCTGGCCTTGGAACAGATGATATTCCTGTTTCAGCCTTCCAAATACTGGCACTACAGATATGAACCACTAAGTCTGGCTTCACATTTTATAGTAGTTTTCTTTTTATTCTCTTACTTTGTTTTTTGTGTATGTGCATGTAGTACGCGTGGTATGGTGTGTGTGCACATGATCATGCCTATGTAGAGGCCAGGGAAAATGGTCATGGGTTCTCCTGTCTACAATCCATGTACTTCTTTGAGATTCTCTCTGAATTTTTCCTCCCTCCCTCCCTCTTTCTTTCTTCTACCTCTGTCCCTCCCTTCCTTCCTTCCTCTCTCCCTTCCTTCTGAAACCATAAGCTTCTGCATTTTTTACATTTACTTGAGAAAGAGAAAAAAAAAAGAGAAGGAACAAGGATGCACAAGGACCTCTTACCTCTGCAAGCAGCAAGACTCCAGACTCTTCATGTGCCAATTTATATCTAGCTTTACAAGTGTGCTGAGGAATTGAACCTAGGTTGGCTGGCTTTGCAAACAAGTGCCTATAACCATGGAGCCACCTCCTTAGTCCTCCCTGAACATTTTCTTGAGATGGGTTCTCCCTCTGAACCCAAAGCTGCCATGGTTGTTTTTTTTTTTTATTTTTTATTTATTTATTTGAGAGTGACAGACACAGAGAGAAAGACAGATAGAGGGAGAGAGAGAGAATGGGCACGCCAGGGCTTCCAGTCTCTGCAAACAAACTCCAGACGCGTGCGCCCCCTTGTGCATCTGGCTAACGTGGGACCTGGGGAACCGAGCCTCGAACCGGGGTCCTTAGGCTTCACAGGCAAGCGCTTAACCACTAAGCCATCTCTCCAGCCCTGCCATGGTTTTTTGTTGTTTGTTTTGTTTTGTTTTTGTGAGTGCCAGTGATTCTTCAGTCTCACTCCCACCCACAGGCTGTTTCCATGGGTGCTAGGGACTGTTTCAGGCCCCCTTAGGCCCTCATGCTTGTGGGGCCTTTCATACTAGCTGTCAATCTTTCTCTCATTCGGTTCCTAAATTTTATCGTTCATTAAGCCTTTTCAATTCCCTTTTCAACTTATTTCTCATATTCACATCTCTTACAATATCCATAAACCTGTAGTTCCTTTATTATGGGCGTATTTGAAAATCATTATTACTATCAGTACTCTTATACATTTATAAAATTGTTATTTCTCTCCAGTGCTGTCTTTTATTATTATGTTTTGCAGATTTATAAGAATAAATATTGTTATTTAATCTCTTCCTTTCCTGTTTCCATTTACTTATTCAATTTTCAGATGTCTGTTTATTTTTATTATTTAATTTAAAAAGAAACATCAATCTATTACAGCTCAAGTAACTAAAATAGAAATGATTCAAAAAAAAAAAAAAGAAAATGAAACAAACAAAAAAGAAAAAAAAAAAAAAAAAGAACGCCCAGGCAACACATGCCTTTAATCCTAGTACTCTGGAGGCAGAGGTAGGAGGATCTCTGTGAGTTCGAGGCCACCCTGAGAGTACACAGTGAATTCCAGTTCAGCCTGGGCCAGAATGAGCCCCTACCTCAAAAATCAAACATAAGAAACTTGAAATGATTTGATTTTTAAAATCATTTAGTTGCCCACACACATCCCATTGACATGTGGGGACTAGGGCAGAAATTCTGAAGCAGTCATTTCCCTTTCTGAAGTAGCTTCACAGGTAGAACATGGGAACTGGAGGTTAGAAAGCAACACACTGAGAAAAGGCAAGATTATTGTTCTAATAAGGACAAGCCTTTAAGCCACGAAATAAAAGACAAGTATGCTCAAGGGTTAGACAAGTGGCTAGGTCACACACTTGCCTGTCAGACATTTGAGGAAACAGTGATTGTAATATTCTTGGTGTCTTAAAATACTGCCCATTTATTAAAGACAGGAGAATATAAAACCATACACATACAATTTACTTTCTTTATAAAATCCTATAGTTCTGATGTTAAGCCCACACAGTGAAGGAATTACACAAAGGTCGAATCTCTCTTTTTTAATATTTTATTTTTATTTATTTATTTAACAGAGAAAGAGAGAAAGAAAGAAAGAGAGAAAGGGCACTGCTGCCAGGGCCTCCAGCCACTGCAAATGAACTCCAGATGTATGCACCCTCTCGTCCATCTGGCTAACGTGGGTCCTGGAGAATCGAACCTGGGTCCTTTGGCTTTGTGGGCAAACGGCTTAACCATTAAGCCATCCTTTCAGCCCTCTTTTTTTTTTTTGTAAATACTATTTATTTATTTTCAAGTAAAGAGGGAGAGAGAGAGAGTATAGGCACATTGGGGCCTCTAGCCACTGTATACCAACTTTAGATACATGTGCCACTTTGTATATCTGGCTTATGTGGGTACTGGGGAATTGATCCCAGGCTGTTAGGCTTCGCAGGCAAGTGTCTTAGCTGCTGAGCCATCTCTCCAGCCCCAGAATCTCTTTTTGTCTAATTTAAGACAAGACAAGAACCTGTACTATGAAGGAGATTATTCCTTAAATCTTGAGATAGGGAAGTTCAGGATGAAAGAAATACTACTATACACACAGTGAAAGGTAAGATTATGAAACTAATACTTTAGAAAACCAAATTTTTCAGTTAAATTAATTTCCACCTATTATTCATACTGATGTACAATTTAGAATCCTTTATAGGACCTTATATTTTCATTTTGTAGCTTAATATGTTCATAAACTAATAATATAAATATACATAGTTTCTATTAAAATCTCTCTTTTAGATTCTTTAGCCTTCTAATGAAGACAGAATCAAAACATAAGACTAATGATTATTATTATTATTCTTGGGTTTTTGAGGTAGGGTTTCACTCTAGGCCAGGCTGACCTGGAATTCATTATGTAATCTCAGGGTGGCCTCGAACTCGCAGTGATCCTCTTACCCCTGCCTCCCGAATACTGGGCTTAGGTGTGCACCACCATGCCCGACTAAGACTAATTATTTTTAAGTTACTTCTGATGCTTCTGTAAAAGTCACTAAAATTTGGTGTTGTTTTTTCTCCCCTTTGGCAGGAAGTGGGGGGATAACCCTTGTTCCATTTTTTGCCTTTAGTGACAGCAGGGAGGCACAAAAATCCCCATGAGGCACAAGGAAAAATAAAGCAGACAGAAATGGTGGGCTACGCTATTTCCCTTGGGAAAATCTGAACAATATGAATAGCTGAAGATGTGAGCACGTGTCATAGTACTGAGACCATCTGGCAGTATTTAAAATTCAATAGGGGTGGAGAGGTAGTTCAGCAGTTAAAGGGCTTGCTTGCAAAGCTTGATGGGGCCAGGGTTCAATTTCTCAGTACCCATGTAAAGCTAGATGCACAAAGTGGTGTATGCACCTGGAGTTTGTTTGCAATGGCAAGAGGTCCTGGTGAGCCCCTACTCTCTCATCTGCCTCTTTTCTATCTCAAATAAGTAATAAAAATATATAAAATTCAGTAAAAGACGAAGTTAAAGAAATCAATTCGGGGCTGGAAAATGGCTCAGTGGTTAAGGTGCCTGCCTGTAAAGCCTAAAGACCTGAGTTTGATTCCCCAGTAGCCATGTAAAGCCAGATACATGAGATGACACATGCATCTGGAGTTTGTCTGAAGTGGCTGGATGCCCTGGCATAGGTCCTTTCTGTCTGTCTGTCTGCCTCTTTCCCACTCACTCTCAAATAAATAAATAAAGATTATAAAAAAGAAATCTATTAGATTTTCTTCCATTTTCAAGAATGTTGACATGAACTGAAGAAGAGAGACTCCTAAACACTGATTTGAGTGGATCAGATGTCAAAGAAGATATTGCAGTGCATCAAATTTAAGCTGCATTGGAAATAACAGGGCTGATAAACATACCAGAAACTGTCAGACTCGAAAACATGTGAAAAGATGTCACAACATCCGACCTGTTATTCTGGTACAAAATTGCAAAAATCAACTATGTTCCTCTGACAGGTTTATTTGTAGAATTAAAGTTTTTTAAATTTTTTATTTATTTATTTGAGAGCAACAGACACAGAGAGAGAAGGACAGATAGAGGGAGAGAGAGAGAATGGGCGCGCCAGGGCTTCCAGCCTCTGCAAACGAACTCCAGACGCGTGCGCCCCCTTGTGCATCTGGCTAACGTGGGACCTGGGGAACCGAGCCTCGAACCGGGGTCCTTAGGCTTCACAGGCAAGCACTTAACCGCTAAGCCATCTCTCCAGCCCTGTAGAATTAAATTTTTTAATAGCCCTTCATTTTAACCCCATTTTCATCTAGCAGATTTTCTGATAAATGGTAAGTTATATAACCTGGAAAGCCTGCAGGTTGGAGGTCCCGTCATCCGTTAGTCCTTGTATACAAGAGAGCTTGAACTCCAATGCCTCCTCACCCCCCGGCCCATTCTCCCCATCTACCAATCTCCTACTAGGGCGCCAGGGCACCGGGTCACGTCCAGAGCAGGTTCTCACACGCATTTGCTTCCCTGACCTCTTCTGCCTAGTGCCACCCAGCCCTCAGGCCAACAGAGCACCGACACGGAGGGTCGAAGGTTCATGCACAACTTGGAAGTAAAATATAATTACTATAGGGCAGAGAAAAAAAAAAAGTCCTCTGAAACTGAATGCTAAAGATTACTGTCCTCCAAATTCAAAGAAAACCAAATAAAATGTAAACACTTCTAAGTGACCCTTTTCATTGGCAGAGCCTCACACCCATGGGTATTTGTCTATCTACGGTTCTCCTTCTCTCTAGACTTCTAGCTTTCTTCCCTTGAGTTCCCAAACCTCACCCACCACCAAGATGTCTTCCTAAACAGCGTGAAACAGACCTGATGTAGATATGCCAGGTCTTCTGTTACTTAAACCTCCGAGCACCCACCTTGTTGGACCTTGTGCTTTGTTTCAAATGCTCACCTGTGTGGACTATATATCTAGGGCTCCCTTGTTCTCGGGTGCACTGACAGACTGCAGGAAGGGGAAGGAGGAGAGCATAGTGACTTCCACGTTTCCCGTTCTGCCAGGCTATGGGTAGAAGTAGATCTATTCCTCTACTGGAGCCTGCCGTTTCTGCTGGGCAGGCAGCCTTTCACTGTAACCGTGGATCTCTCTGAGTCTTGGTTACCACTCCTACCCCTTGCTATTCAGTATAGGACTGAGAGTGACTGCTAGCTATTATTAGTTTAAAATGTTTATCGTCCCTTATTAGTTTCCTTGACCCTGCCTCCTCATACCTTTTGGACTGCTTCTTTCATTAAATTCACTTTAAATTCGCCTTTGGGGTAGGCTATCCATTTCTTGCAATGATCTTGGCTAATTCCGTAGGGAGGATAAGAAACCAACTAAAGATGTACTGAAACATCAGTGAATTAACTATTCATCCTGGAAGAACTGGTTGCTCTGAAAGAGGATCAGTCATAAAATAAAAAAGAATTCTTAAACAGAACTGAGCTGAATGAGAAATCTTGTAATTTGAAGGAACAGTTTAGGGGGCTCTCCAAGTTCTAGGAAATGTAGAAAAGGAAGAAAGGACATACTGGGAAAGTTCAAGATGGAGGTTTAACACTTCTTAATTATAAAGGAGCTAGAAGAAAGGTAATGGAAAGAATTAAATAATGGAAAACTCAGCTGTGAATCAGAAGTTTACACTGTATACTGCCAAGTGTGAGGAGTGGAAGGAAGGGACACACATGGACATACACCCAAGAAATTTCAAAACTCTACCGTTAAAACAAACAAGCTCCAAGAATGCCTCCTCCCCCAGCCTCCTAGGGGATACATGGTAAAGTACTTGGGGGAAAGTGTTTATAACTTGTCAAATGTTTAGCAAAATAAGAGAAAGGCATTATGGCAGAATGCTAACAATATGTGAATCCAGGTTGAAGGATATACAAGGTATGATTCTCTAGTCTTGTTTTTTTTTTTTTTTAAAGGCTGGAGAGAAAGAAAAAAACAAAACAAAACAAAACAAAACACCAAACCAAGGCTTCCAGTGAGAAGCAAATTAAAGCAAACAATACCCAGGCTAGGTGGTGCATGCCTTTAATCCCAGCACTTGGGAGGCAAAGGCACTGTGAGTTCAAGGCCACTCTGAGATTGCATAGTGAATTCCAGGTCAGCCTGGGCTCGAGTGAGACCCTACCTCCTCCCCCCCAAAGAATAAGTAAGTAAAATCAAAGCAAACAAAAAATAGCTTTCATAGAAAAATAATGACAATTAGATGGGATGCAATTCGTTTTGACAATTCTAAGAAAGATTTTTAACTTAACATTCTAATTAACTATATAATACCAGAGGGCAAAGTAAAAACAAAAATATTCAAAGGCCAGAAAGGTTAATTTCCAAACTCTTTAAGAAACAAAAACAACACAATAATACTGAGTTTGTGGAACTCACACAACATAGCAATGAAATACTTGGCAAATGGGTCAAAAAATTTCATCTTCATTTTTTTTTAATGTTAGTCCAAGTATTCTATCAACTGCTAGTGAAGGCTGTAATAGCCTTAGCTTCCGTAACCCTCCCGATTTCTCACACAGGAGCCAATGTGATTTAATGTTAATGTGATTTAGTGTTCCATTTTAATTTTTAATGTAGATAATATGTTGACATTGAACAAAATGCATTCCCATGGTTTAACATGAAATGTGCCAGAGCGGGGGCTGTAGCTCAATGGAACACAAAGCCATGTCTTTGATCCCCAGAACTACAAACACCAACAAAGTTAAAAGCAAACAGGAAGTGCCAGAATGTTCTATCCTCAGGACTCAGACTATTGGCCCTGTGCTTCACAGGCCCCACCACGGTGGCCTTCCAGCTGCACCCAGGTTATGCTTCAGGGAACTGGAATCCTGAGTCTGCTCAAATGGACAGCCTGCTGTTCCCAGAGCCTATATGTTCCTCCCTGTGAACAGCAGAGACCATGAGCCAAGGCCAAAGCAGAGGATAAAAGGCAGGCATGGGGAGGATACAGAGCCCTGAGATGAAAGCAGGGTGCCCACACTGCACGGTGTAGGCTGATAATGAGACTGGGATGGAAGGGCAGCAGTCAGTGCGCATGCTGGCGAAACCCCGCTATTTCACAGCGGCCGGCAAAAAGGCAGTGAAAAAAATCTTGTCCCCAGCCAAATGCTTCCTTGTCAGAGACAACCACAGTTTCTGACACAAAAAGTGATTGCTTTAAATCACAAATAGGAAAGTGTAATTGCTGACTGAAAATATTTTAGTAGTTCACCATTATTGCCAAGGTAATAAATCCTACCTCTTTTTTTTTTTTTTTCCCCTCTCTGAGACAAGGTCGTGCTGTGTAGCACAGGCTGGTCTTGAACTTGAGAACCTCCCAACTCGGCCTCATGAATACATATGCCACTACTCTTAGCAATTCCAAAATTCCTCATATGGTTAGTAAGGTGCCCTTCACATTATAAACATGTCACATGACAATTCAAGTTTGATTCAGAATGGCTAGGGTGTAGGCTGAGACTACATTTCTTATGCCCTGTGGATAAATGCAATACTGGTGGTCTAGAGGCCATATCTTGAGAACAAAGGACTTATAAGAGACAATCTTTGGGCTGGAGAAATGGCTTAGTGGTTAAAGTGCTTTGATTCCCCAGAACCCACGTAAGCCATATGCACAAGGTGGCGCATGCATCTGGAGTTCATTTACAGTAGCTGGAGGCCCTGGAGAGCACTCTTGCTCTCTCTAGCATGCTCTTTCTCTCAAATAAATAATTTTTTTAAAGACACTCTTTTTTTTTCTTTCTTTCTTTTTTTTTTTTTTTTTTTTTTGGTTTTTTGAGGTAGGGTCTCACTCTGGTCCAGGCTGACCTGGAGTTAACTCTGTAGTCTCAGGGTGGCCTTGAACTCACAGCGATCCTCCTACCTCTGCCTCCCGAGTGCTGGGATTAAAGGCGTGCGCCACCACGCCTGGCCAAAGACACTCTTCTATGACCTCAGCTACCCAGTGAGGAAGCAGTCTTTCCTCCAGGCCTGCCTGTTTGTCACATTTACAGAGAAGCAGCCACAGCTGTTTAGGCAGACGACAGGGAGGGTGAGTGCAAATGGCCCAGTAATCATAATAGCCAACATTCATTCATTCAACCAATATTTATTGTACTGTCAGTACATTCCAGTACTGGTCTACATGGTCCAGCAATACATACACATACACAAAATGCCATCTTCATGGAATATACAACCTAGCAGGGCAGATAAAGCAGGTAAGTAATTTAATAAATAAATTAATAATAATAATAATAATAGCAGTAGGAAATGGAGTTTGGAGGTAAGAAGAAAACTCTGGTAAGGAACCAAAAAGTAAAAAGAGGTGCAAAGCGGGCTGGAGAGATGGCTTACCGGTTAAGCGCTTGCCTGTGAAGCCTAAGAACTCCGGTTCGAGGCTCGATTCCCCAGGATTCACGTTAGCCAGATGTACAAGGGGGTGCACGCATCTGGAATTCATCTGCAGTGGCTGGAAGCCCTGGCGCATCCATTCTCTCTCTCTCTCTCTGCCTCTTTCTCTGTCGCTCTCAAATAAATAAGTAAATAAAAAATAAAATAAACCAAAAAAATTAAAAATAAAAGAGATGCAAAGAGCCAGGCGTGGTGTGCACACCCTCAATCCCAACACTTGGGAGGCCGAGGTAGGAGGATTACTATGAGTTCAAGGGCAGCCTGAGACTACTTAAAGATTGCCAGGTCAGCCTGGGCTACAGCAAGACCCTACCGCAAAAAACCAAAACCAAAAATACAAGAACAACAACAACAAAAGAACTCTAACAAATGGAAGCTAGGAGATGTTACCTGCCTATAGTTAGATGCTGGACAGAATTGGCATATGTAATTTGACGTCTGACTAGTACAGTTCTGGATTAATCTGGATCTTTTTTCTTTTTTTGGTTTTTTGAGGTAAGATCTCACTCTAGCCTAGGCTGACCTGGAATTCACTATGTAGTCTTGAACTCATGGTGACCCTCCTACCTCTGCCTCTCAGGTGCTGGGATTAAAGACACGTGCGGGATACATTAGGGCTGCCAGTTTACTGTGTTCTTCTAGGCCTGATCTTGAATTTTTCACTCTAAACCGCCATGTTTGAACAGCTGATTTACGAACAGCACCTTAAGAAAGTCCAGCACAGAGAAGCAGTGACAGAGGAGTGCTCAGCACTGAAACATCTCTATCATCTCTATCACACCTTCCAGGGCTGCAGGGTCCATTGTGGAAGAGGTGGCAGAAAGAATGTAAGAGCCAAAGGAAGAGTAGGACTGCTTACAATGTGCTCCTCCAGACACAAAATGGCCTGAATATCCATGCCCTCACAGTGCCTAGTACTACCTTCACAAGACCCTCATACTAGGAGGAAAAAATGATGACATCAAAATAAAAGAAAGATTAGCCGGGCGTGGTGGCGCACACCTTTAATCCCAGCACTTGGGAGGCAGAGGTAGGAGGAACACCGTGAGCTCAAGGCCACCCTGAGACTCCATAGTGAATTGCAGGTCAGCCTGAGCTAGAGTGAGACCCTACCTCGAAAAACCAAAAAAATAAAAGAAAGACTAATGGAGAAAGGAAGGAGATATGATGAACAGTGGATCTGTGAAGGGCAAAGTGGGGTAGGGAAAGGAATTGTCTGCCTATAATTCTGGAAGTTGTCAGTAAAAAAAAAAAGTCCAGCACAAACAACCAACAGAAACGTAGAAGGTATCAGTGGACTGACAGGGATGAGTCCATGTCTATCAACATTTCTTTTAGTTGGTTTAAAATGCTCAACTGGGGGTTGGAGAAATGTTCCAGTGGTTAAGGGTGCTTGCTTTCAAAGCCTGTCAGGCTGAGTTTGAAACAGAGCAGAGTTCAAAGCCCCAGCAACCATGTAAATGAAGCTGGATGCGCTGGGCAAGAGACTCTGACATGCGCATACACACACATTATATACACATGTGCAAATAAATAAAATATAAAAAAATATAAAAAATAAAATTCTCGCACTGAAGAGATGGCTTAGGAGTTAAGGTACTTATCTAAAAAGCTTAAGGACCCAGGTTTGATTCACCAGTACCTGCATAAGCCAGATGCATAAGGTGACACATGAGTCTGGAGCTTATTTGCAGTGGCTAGAGGCCCTGGTATGCCCATTCTCTCTTTCTCTCTATCTGCCTCTTTCTATCTCTCTCTCATATAAAATATTGAAACAAACTTTAAAAAATTCTCAAATTTAAATCACAAATTTTTCTTAAAGTTTAAGAAAAATGATTTTTTCAGGCATCAGGTCACTCAGCTTTTTGTTTGTTTGTTTGGTTTTTTGAGACAGGGGCTTATGTAGCCTAGGTTGGCCTTGAACTTGCTATGTAGCTAAGGATGACCTTGAACTCCTCATCCTCCTGCCTTCAGTTCCTATGTGCTGGGATTACAAATTTGTGCCACCACACTCAGATTAGCAATTTTTCTTAATTTTGGAAGGAAACATATCGTCTTTGAAAATTTAATAAACTTGGAAAATGCATGTAAACACTGCTTTGAATGCAATTGGAGCACACAGACCTCACAGTCTTTAACTTGAGAATCCTTAAATTGTAGCATCTTCCAAAACTAACCTCTCTCTGAAAACTTTCCTCTACTCCCTAGTGAAAAAGACTGACTTGTTTATTAATCACTTTATTTATTTAGCATATTATTAACCTATCAAAGACATCATTTTGTCTTTGAAAACAACTTTACATCAAAAAAAGAAAAAAGAAGCCAGGCGTGGTGATGCACGCCTTTAATCCCAGCACTTGGGAGGCAGAGGTAGGAGAATTGCCGTGAGTTTGAGGCCATCCTGACACTACTTAGTGAATTCCAGGTCAGTCTGGAGTAGAGTGAGACCCTACCTCAAGAAACCAAAATAAATAAATAAATAGCCTACCTAGCTGTTAAGAACTACTTATTTCATATTCTTCAAGGTAAGTATCATCTGTGTGAATTAGTTCGACAACCATAAGTACCAAAGTCTCTAAGTCATACAGACGTTTATTTCACAGAAAGGTGGCTGTGTTGCTGTCCTTCTCAGCTCATGAAATTCATCTGTATTCTAAAACTGACTTCAGGTTCTGTACCATTGGTTAGTTTCATTCTGCACTGTTGAGCTTAACCAATCTCCAACCCCCTTGAATTCATAGTGATCCTTACCTCAGTCTTCCTGAGTGCAGTGTATACCACCGTACCTGGCCAGAATGAATTTTAAATTAGTTGTTTTCTAGTTTCAAGAACATAGTATTGGGGGGAGGCAATCTACCAACTAGAATGTAAGTGCCATGAAGTCAGTGATTTTCATCTCTTTCTCACTGATTTACATGAGCGCTGAAAGCAGCCCAAGATCATGGGTGTGCAATATCTGTGGCACAAGTGGCCAACTGCCATCATTATTAAATGGTTACTTTCTAGATGAATGGAAAAATTAAACCAGGTACACTTAGCTATCTCAACTCAAAATTGTTCCCTTTCTCCCCCTTGGCACCTTATAAAACAAAATGGAATCATAAACGTTCTTAAATTGCACACACAGTCTTCTCTTAGGTCTCTCTCTCTCTCTCTCTCGCTCGCTCGCTCGCTCGCTCTCACTCACACACACACACACACACACACACACACACACACACATTAAATTTCAATTGAGCAAGAGTGCCATCTAGTGCTCATAAAAGCTATAGCAAGCTGAGAATTTTTATTTAGAGTGAGGTATACAAATCCCAAACAAATGCAAAATTCAGTAGATTAAAAAAGTCTCTACCAAAGTCCAAAGTCTTTGAAATAAAAAGATATTTCTAGAGAAAGTAAAACAGCTGTAGCTATTAAAATTATTACATACTTTACTAGAAGAAATAGGTGAGTGTGTCCTATAGTTCTACTTTGTTCTTATAAAGTGGGAGCTGGAGAGATGACTTGGTGGTTAAAGTGCTTGCCTGTAAAGCCTAACCACTGGGTTCAATTCCCTAGTGCCCACGTAAAGCCAGCTGCACAGCGGCACATGCATCTGGAGTCCGTTTGCAGTGGGTGGAGGCCCTGGCACACCCATTGTCTTTTTTCTCTCTCTGCTTGCAAATAAAAATATACATATAGCGGTGTGCAGCATTCCCCCTGTCGCCACATTTTTTTCTAAAAATGTATTTTTTTTGCATGTATGTGTGTAGTATGTGTGGATGTGTCATGTATGCCCATGTGTCTACAGATGTGTGTGTGCTGTGCACACATGCAGAGGCCAGAGAAGAATGCTGGGTGTCTTCCTCGTTTTGCTCATTTATGTGTTTCCTTGAGGTGGAGTCTCTCAACGATCCCGAAGCTGCCATGGTTTTGGTCAGACTGGCTGACCAGTGAGCCGCAGCGATTCCCCAGTCTCTGCACCTCATGGGACTGCGGTTACAGATGTGCATGGCCATGCCCAGCTCTTTGCATGGGTGCTGGGGAACTGAACTCAGTCAGTGTCAGGCTCTCAGGCCCCTCATGCTTGCATAGCAAGTGTTCGAACCCACCGAGTCATATCCTTGGCCCTTGTGTCACTCGCAATGTTAGTAACCTATGGTCAATCATGGCCAGAAGTAGACAATTCGGAATTCCTAGTTCCATGTTATTCTAAGTAGCATGACAAAGTCTTACACGGCAGTGCTGCATCCTGCCAGGCATGTGGCTCATCCCTTTGGTCCAGAGTATCCGTGACATATACCATCCTCCCATTGCTCACATAGTAGTCATTTCACTTATCAACTACTTTCTACTGCAGTGCTGTGTTCAAGAAGTTCATACATGGCAGCTTAATTCTATGTCACAACATCTACGGCATAGCTCACTTCCTTTCACCATGTAGGCACTGTAGGATTATGACATCTCCAAATGAGTGATTACAGTATAAGACATTTAGAGAAAGATCACATTCTTGTAACTTGTTCAAAGTTATTTATTTGAGAGAGAAAAAGAATGGGCACACTAGGGCCTCTACCCACTGCAAATGAACTCCAGACACATACGCCACCTTGTGCATCTGGCTTATTTTATGTGGGTCCTGGAGAACCAACCTGGGTCCTTAGGCTTCACAGGCAAGTGCCTTAACCACTAAGCCATCTCTCCAACTTCACATGACTTTTACTATTGTCTGTGATTATTATAATTGTTGTATTTGATTGTTAACCGCTTATGTTAATTTCTTAATAAAAAATATTGAACCTCAGGGCTGGAGAGATGGCTTAGTGGTTAAGTGCTTGCCTGTAAAGCCTAAGGACCCTGTTTCGAGGCTTGATTCCCCAGGACCCATGTAAGCCAGATGCACAAGGTGGCACATGCATCTGGAGTTCGTCTGCAGTGGCTAGAGGCCCTGGTGCACCCATTCTCTCTCTCTGCCTCTTTGTCTGTCTGTCACTCTCAAATAAATAATTTTAAAAAAAATTAAACCTCACCATAGGTATGTACAAGTTTATGTATGGTGTGGTGGTTTGAATGTAAAATGGCACACTCTCCTGCTGCTTTTGTCCTCTTGATATTGGCCAGCAGATGATGTCTACCCTCTGCTCATGCCATCATTTCCCCCTGCCAGCATGGAGCTTCCCCCTAGAGTCAGTAAGCCAAAATAAACCCGTTCCTACCACAAACTGCTTTCATTCAGGTGCTTTGTGTCAGCAACAAGAAGGCAACTGCAACAGTATGTATGTATGATCTGCATATGTACAGACCTTTCCCAAATTTAAAATAAATGAGTTAGATATGGTAGGACATTCTTTTAATTCTAGCTTCTAATCCCACTCAGGTGGCTGAGGCAGAGAGATTAAAATTTCAAGGTCAACCTGGGTAACTGCAAGACCTTGTCTCAGAATAAAATTTTAAAATAGGCTAGGGATGCAGCTTAGTGGTACAGACCTTGCACAGCATGTGTGAAGCCCTGGAGTTCAATCCTAGTACCACACAAGACAAAACCAAACAAGTTGGGCATAGTGGCTCACACCTGTCATCCCAGCACATGGGAGGATGAGGCAGGAAGATCACTACAAGTTTGAGGTCAGCCTGTGCCACATAGTAAGTTCCAGGCCGGCCTTGGTTCTAGACCCTCTCAAAAAAAAATTTAAATTATAATTAAAAATAAGCTGGGTGTGGTGGTACACTCCTTTAATCCCAGCACTTGGGAGGCAGAGGTAGGAGGATTGCCCTGAGTTCAAGGCCACCCTTAGACTACCGAGTGAATTCCAGGTGAGCTTAGGCTACAAGACCCTATGTCAAAAAACCAAAAATAAAATAAAATATAAATAAATAACAAGAGCAACAAAGTAAATATAAAAATAGTTTAATTCTAAAGTACTAGGCAAAGAGAATAAAAATGAAATAAGAAAATTATAAATGATTTCTCACTAAAATCAGGAGATTTTCCTTTAATTGAAAGGCTTTTCTTGAGCATGTATTCAGTGGGATAAAATCTTCAAAATTGCTATCAATTTTGTAATCATTGTGTGTGGTTCAGCAATAGCCAAAACCCATAAGGATTAGGGTCTATAAACTGAAAAAGGTGAAAATTATTTCATCTGTTCCCTTACAAATACCACTAAATTGATAGTAATGTATACCAACTTTAGCTTGGGAAATGTGAATAAAATTTGGGTTAACATAATACTTAATCTCATTCATTATTCATCTGAGGATGCTCATCACAGTTTTGGGATTTGTTTTTCATCACAAATCATAGGCACAGATGAGATTTGATACATGGCTCATTATATAATCATCAAATAGTGAAAAGACAGCTGCTGGCTACTTCCTACCTTTTGGACAAATGCTGTTTTGCTTATTTATTTATTTATTAGTTTTTTGAGGTAGGGTCTCACTCTTGTCCCGGGCTGACCTAGAATTCACTATGTAGTCTCAGACTGGCCTCAAACTCAGAGCAATCCTTCTACCTCTGCCTCTTGAGTGCTGGGATTAAAGGTGTGTGCCACCACACCTGGCTTTATTTTTTTGCTTGTGTGCCTGTGTGTGCGTGCGCGTGCGTGTGTATGTGTGTGTGATGTATGTGCCCCATGTGCTTGCTTGCAGTGGCCAGAGAGGAGCATCAGGTGTCCTGTTCCATCACTCCTCTGCCTGTTCTCCTTTGAGCTAGAGTCTCTTATTGATCCCTTACTGACCCTGTCTTACTATTTTTTTTTTCACAAGCTCTAGCTTTTTAATGGGGGTTCCAGAGATTTGAACTTGGGCAGTCTCTGGCCTTCATGCTTGCATAGGAAACACACTTAACTGATGAATCATTTCATGCAAAGAATGGGAAGCTTCCTAGGAGCGCGCAGGAAAGGAAGAGAGAGGAGCACAGGGGAAGACAGAAACAGCATGAAGGAAAAAGACGTAAATGACACCAGAAGCAGGCAGGCCTCTCCTACTGAGGCTTAGTGAACTCCAACCAGCCGGGGGCCAGGGGCCAGGAGGGACGTGCATAAACCATGACAGTGTGAAACTTCTTTATCTGCCATGGAAGGAGGAGGTGTCAGACTGGGCTCATACTATCCCTTGGTGGAGCATGGTCTCTACATTAACTAGGTTCCTAGCACATACCCTAAACTGAAGCTCTCTTCACAGTATGCAGGGAGGTTCCTGTCTCTAACCCCTCCCTATAAGAGAGAGGTTGTTACTGAAGGCTGCTTTTAAAATGGCTCCCAATGTTCTCCATCATCTGGCATTTAGTCCTTTGGGTGATCTTCCCTTCAGTAATCTATGTATGCCCTTGAGCATGGGTTGGACCTTAGCACTTTTTTTTTCCTAGTAAAAAGATTAATAATAAAGCAATGAGCTGTTTTAAGACTGGGTTACAAGTCAGTGACTTGCTGGTATTCTCTATGGCTCTTCTCACACAGGCAGAGTATTCTCTGGCTGGCAAAAATCTGAGACCCTCAATCGATCAGCTCTCAAGGGACAGAATCCTGCTAGCAACTGTGTGCACATGGAGGCAGATCCTTCCACCTTTGAGCCTTCAGATGAGACCACAGGCTCAGCAAGGCTACACAGTGCAGCTCCAGAGGACAGAGACACGCACATCTCGGCTGAGCTGGACCAGACTCCTGATGCAATGAAATCATGAGGTAATAAACGTGTATTGCTTTAAACCACTGAAGTGTTATAAAGTAACAGTTTCAGTTGGTAAAGTCCTTCAAACCCACCACAGCAACTGGATCTGAGGGCTCTGACCCTGGCTGTGGCATTCTCCCCAGTTATCCCCAAGCCTGGATGTTGTTTCTGCATTTGGTACAACTGGCACTTTTCTGGAGAACTCTCAGGGTAGTCCTCTACTTTACCAACATGGTCTCCGTCATCTACACAGGGGCTTTTCCATCTTCCCCACATCTGAAATAGGACACTCAAGCAGATCTCCTAGCTCTATCTTCAGTGACCAGTCCAGCTTGGAATCCACGAACGTGGAGCCCCTCATCCTGACTGTGTATTACTAAAATAAAATTTTTGCAGTGTTTCTAGTTGCTATGTGCCAGCTGTCATGAAAACACTTCAATAACTTAACAAGCACTGCTGTGCAAGTGCACATTGGACAAACATGAATCCTGATTGAGACTGAAAGGTCTGATTCATTAGACCAGACTCAAGATTTGAGTTCTCTCAGGGCTAAGGATACAGCTTGGCTGGTCTATAGAGTGCTTGTCTATCCAGCACACATGAAGCCCTGGGCTTGGTCCTCAACACTGTAGAAACTGGGCATGGCGGTGCATGCCTATAATCCCAGCACTTGGGAGGTGAAGGCAGGAGAAGCAGAAACTCCAGGTCATTTTTTCCTTGGCAGATGAAGCAAGGAAGATAGGAGGAGGGCAGGGTATGGGGTGAGGGACAAAAAATGAAACAAAAATGAGGGCAAACTTAATCTTCAGGAAAGAATAACAGAGCATTAATTATCCCTATCCAGCCATCAGAGGATGAGTTTGGCATGTTGGGAATAGAAGCAGCACATGCTTGTGTAAGTAGACAGATAAGCTGAGAAAAGTTAATTATCACATTTGTTTGCTCTATTAAGCTGTCTTTATTTTCCAAATCAATCTGGACTTCTCCTTGCTCTGCATTATTGTAAAACTTTATTATCAGTAATCCACACTGATTTTAAGGTGTTTTTTTTTAATTTTTTTATTTTAATCTCACTTACAGCCGGGCATGATGGTGCACACCTTTAATCCTAGCACTCAGGAGGCAGAGGTAGGAGATTGCAGTGAGTTTGAGGCCACCCTGAATTCCAGGTCAACCTGGGCTAGAGCAAAAGCCTATCTTGAAAAACCAAAAACCAAAAAAAAAAAAAAAAATTACTTTCACTTGTGCAATGTAATTGCCATATAAATAGGCATTATACTGCAGTATTTAGAAATGACAGGAGTGTACATGTTTAGTCTGTACACAATATCCCAAATACTTTTGATCTGCAACTTCTGGCTGAGTTATGGTGAGAAAAGTATATTTAGAAAAAAGTAAATGTATGATTTGGCAATGGTTGTCATTAAAGAAGTATAGTACAGTGTTAAGATTTTTCACCTTATTTTTGATGTGCTCATTTCCAAAACCATTACATCATCATGCTACAATGGATGTTTAGGGCATACACAATGCATGTCAAAACTGATCTGCCCGGCACTGTGGCACATGCCTTTAATCCCACCACTTGGGAAGCAGATGTAGGAGGATTAAGATGAGTTCGAGGCCACCCTGAGACTACAAAGTGACTCTAGGTCAGCCTGAGCTAGACTGAAACTCTACCTTGAAAAACAAAACAGAGCAAAACAAAAAACAAAAAAAAACTCTTATCTAACAAGTGGTATGCAAAAGTGTATCAAACGACAGTTGAGTTTGAAACCATTTTGTGCTTACTAGTATAATTATAATATGATTTATAATTCAAAAATATCAGCAAAGTATTTAAAACTTAATTAATAACACAGATGAACCAAGTTGAAAAGGCCTCAACAACTGTATTAGCTTGGGCATGGTGGCACAGGCCTATAATACCAGCACTCAGAAAGCAGAGGCAAGAAAATCAGTTCAAGGTCATCCTTGACTACATAGGGAGTTCATGGCCAGGCTGGACGGATCCTCTTAAAAACAAAGCAGAACAAACAAAATTATCCAATTGTGTTACTTCAGATGCTTAGTTCAAATTGGGCAGGTTCTTAAAACCATTGTATATCCTAGGCAAATTCACAATTTAAGAAATCAGTATAAATATATATCAGATCAATACTGAATTATGGAAAGGACACAAAAACAAAGTACTCTCTACACTGTTTAGACACAATCCATTATGGTCCTAATGACAATTTCTCATAATAACTGAAAAAAAGAACCCAAAGACCTTACAGTATGCAGAGGACTAGTCATCTCCACAGGAGCTCAGTGTAATTATACAATATGTGTACATTTCTTTTTTTTATTTTTTGGTTTATTTTTATTTATTTGAGAGCGACAGACAGAGAGAGAAAGAGGCAGAGAGAGACAGAGAATGGGCGCGCCAAGGCCTCCAGCCACTGCAAACAAACTCCAGACACGTGCGCCCCCTTGTGCATCTGGCTAACGTGGGTCCTGGGGAATCAAGCCTCGAACCGGGGTCCTTAGGCTTCACAGGCAAGCGCTTAACCACTAGGCCATCTCTCCAGCCCTATGTGTACATTTCTCAAAGGACAAGCAAGGTCCCTCCTCTTTAAGTGTAAACAACTTACTGTTTGACCTGTAATGCAATATCATATTTTTGTCGATTTCAAACATTCCTAATCCACAGGAAAAATACTCAGTGCTCCTACACTACTTTTGTGTGTGTGTGTGTGAACCCACAATAGTACAATCTTTCAGCGACAAGGCTAGAAGCTAGCTATAAAACCAGTACTTTTCCACTAGAGTTACTTGAAGGGTGGGAAGGGGACTTTCAGCACTGTGAACATTAGGGTCTAAAATAAGATCATTGCAAGGAGTTACTACAACACTCGCACTTGCCAGCACTGTCATGGCAACAGTGAGCTAGCTGAGAGAATGCTCTTTTAATATTCAAAGCTAATCTTGAATCTATTACTCATGGAAATATACCAAATTTCTTGCAGACAATAAAGGAATCATCTACTTGGAATCTTTTAATGTAAAGATAAGCCTTTTATACACCATATTTGCAGCATCACAGATACTGGCAATCAGTGGAATTTTATAATGATAATATAATGAAAGATTCAGCAAGGCTCAAATGCAATTTCAAGATGGAACAAGGTTCAAGTAAAAATCTGATATTTATTCCCCTAGAAACATCAAAGTTTCACCTTTAAAGTAAAATAATTTGGTGAAAGTAATATGAATATTGGCTGTTAAAATATTTCATTGAGGTTTTTATTCAGATAATATTCAATAGCAAAAACCATGACTCACGTGAGTCTCACGGCCTGGTTTGAAATCTGGCTCCTCCTGTAATTAGTTATGATGCCTTGCACAAGTTATATCATACCTGGATCTTGAATTTTTTTTTTTAAGTTTTTTTTTAAATTTTTATTTATTTATTTGAGAGCGACAGACACAGAAAGAAAGACAGATAGAGGGAGAGAGAGAGAATGGGCGCACCAGGGCTTCCAGCCTCTGCAAACGAACTCCAGACGCGTGTGCCCCCCCCCCCCCGTGCATCTGGCTAACGTGGGACCTGGGGAACCGAGCCTCGAACTGGGGTCCTTAGGCTTCACAGGCAAGCGCTTAACCGCTAAGCCATCTCTCCAGCCCGGATCTTGAATTTTTAATGCATAAAATGGAGATGATAATAATACCTATAACTATATGTTGTTGTGAAGATGGAATGAATTTACTAAAAAGGCTAAGAAGCAGGCTTGGCATACAAGATGCCTACTCTCCCTCCATTCAAACACACAGACTGATGAAGATGATAATAGTCCATTGCTGCCTCTGTCCCCTCCTCCTCCACCTGGATGTGTGGGGAACAATGAAGAGGATAGGCACAGGAGCTCAGAAAGCGCTACACACGACCGAGCAAGCTGAGAAATCCAATCTATTCAAACCTGTCACCAGTTTGGGGTTTCTCTTTTGTAATAGAACCTTTGCCCAGCAATCTTTCTGGTCCAAACTAGCTAGTTGGCAAAAATGAAGCAGCTGGGTGGGGGACTTTCCGTGTATTGGAGTATGAAGACTAGGAGGAACACTGATGGGGCACTTTTAATGACCCAGTCATCCTACAAGGTGAGCAATGTCTGGAACAGATAAACTTGCTTGGAGAACTGGGCAAGAGGGTACAGTTGCTCACTGATTACATTGGCATACAAACTATCACTTGTATGTTATGTCCTTGAAGACATATTTCAAAGTAAACTGGTTTTTAATTTTTTTTAAAAAAATATTTCTTTATTTGCAAGCAAAGAGAGACAGACAGAGAGAAAATGGGTATGCAAGGGCCTCCATCCAATGCAAGCTCCATAAGCATGCACCATTTTGTGAATCTGGCTTTATGTGACTACTGAGGAATTGAACTCTGGCCATTAGGTTTTGCAGGAAAGTGTCTGAACTGCATCTCTCCAGCCTTCAAAGTTTTAAAATGTTTCAACTGAAATAATAGACTTAACATGATATAAGAGGAATCCACTTTCCAGAGCACTGAGCAATGCACAAGAGGGCTGGAGAAGATGGCTTAGTGGTTAAGGTGCTTGCCAGTGAAGCCTAAGAATTCATGTTTGAATCTCAGTGATGCAAGTGCGCAATGTCACACATGCACACTGGGGGCGCATGCAACTGGAGTTCATTCACAGTGGCTGAAGGCCCTGGAGCACCTGTCCTCTCTCTCTTTTCCTATTTCTCACTCTCTCTCTCAAGAAAAGAGCAATGCACAAGAGAGTGTCTCAGGGAAATAAGGTGGTAGAACAGTAGAGGAAGTAATCCAATGTCTTCCTTTGGGCTGTGTGCATGTGCTCATGGGATGTGCACATCTGCATGTCAATTCTCAGATCCGGAAACTGAGACTTTAGTAGCTAACTTATTAGTGAGTCAAAGCAAGACGATGGACGTTTAGAATAGATATCTGGAATATAAAATATCTCGAGAATAAAGAAAATACAAACAGCAGCTTCCCTTCCTCCTCCTCCTCCTCCTCCCATTTCTTCTTCTCAGAGACCCCATTAAAATACAATTACGGCTGGAGAGATGGCTCATTAATTAAAGGCACTCACTTGCAGAGCCTGAAGACCTGGGTTTAATTCCCCAGTACCCATGTAAAGCCAGGTGTACAAAGTGATGAATGCATCTGAAGTTCATTTGGTTCATTTTCAGCAACAAGAGGCCCTGGTGTACCCCTTTATTCTCATTCTCTCTCCCCTTGCAAATAAATAATAAAATATTGTAAAAAATAACAAGAAGAAGAAGGGCTGGGGGAGATGGTTAATCAGATCAGAAGGCACTTGTTTGCAAAGCCTGCTGGCCCAAGTTCAAGTCCCCTGCACCCATGTAAAGCTGGACACAAAGTGGCACATGCATCTGGAGTTTGTTTGCAGTAGCGAGACATTCTGGTGGACATGCAAATAAATAAAAATTTAAAAATACAGTAAAATAATATGCCTTTTGTTCCCTACATTAAAAAGTACATAAGCATAATGTTTGGCATATAACAGGTACACAGTAAATATTGAATGAAATGAGATCAAATAATTCACCAGATTCAATAGTAAGACCTATACTCTCTAAATAAAATTTCATTTATTTTTCATACTTAGAACCTCTGTCATCAACAACACCAAAGATGTATATATGCTATACTTTATAATTTATCTGTCAATGCAGATACCAACTTGGTAGACAAATCATGTTTCTGATTTGAAGGGTTCTCTTAGACATGTCCTTTAGTACTAGTGAATATATCACCCTACCACTATTTTGCAAGGCTCAGTCTTTATCACATGATCGGAAGATTTTTTTCACTGTGTTTAGACTATGAATAGCATTTGAAAACTTAGTTATAATTATAGACAGTGAACACCTGCCAACTTGCTAGAAAATGAAATCATGTCAAATCAATGACAAATATGCTGTGCTTGTCAAACACTGCAGTATCGAAACAGTAAATGCTCACTTTTAGCAAACTAAGATTCCAACTAGATTTTATTGAAGGTTACAAATAGAGTTACAAAGCATGCTAGCTGCATGGTCAAAAATTTTAAAAGAATATGTATTTATTAGCTTGTTAGTTTAAACAGTTAAGTGAAAGCACTAAATGAGTATGTATATTTATCAATGTATATGAAAGCTGAGTTGGGTAAGAAGTCACAAAGCTCACATTATACACGCTGTTCCCTGTTAGTATGCGGCTAGAGCTTAGGAAGAGGTACGGCTCACTGTGTGCTTGTCCAGAATTGTCAAGGCTCTAGTCTCAATGGAGGGGAGGAAGCTAGTAAGTTGTCTAAAGTCAATTTTCATTATTTACTATTGTAGAAAGGCCTTTTACTTCATTCAAAAATCAAGTCGAGGCTGGGAAGGAGGTTTAGCAGTTAAAGGCACTGGCTTGCAAAGCCTGCTGGCCAGGGCTCAATTCTCCAGCGACCCACATAATACCAGATGCACAAAGTGACACAAGTGTCTGGCATTCGTTTGCAGCAGTTAAAAGACCCTAGTGTGCCCATGCATGCATGTGAACATACACACACACAAATAAACCTTAGCCAGATGTCATGATTCACATTTTTAATCCTAGCACTGAAGAGGCTAAGGTAGGAATGCCATGACCTCAAGGCCAACCTGAGGCTATAAAGTGAAACCCTGTCTCAAAAATAAAAATTCTTAAAAAACATAAAATATATTAAAAAATGCAAAATTTAAATAAAACTAAGGTATTTTTCCAAGGCAATTTTGTATTTCCTGGTAATTCATCAGACTTTTAAAAACAGCAACATGTTAGCTAACCATAAAAGATTCTTGCTCTTAAAAATTGTCACTAATTTAAATACATAAGGTATATCTATCAGACTTAAATAAGTACTCATAAAAAGGCATTACAGCATGGGAGGATAGATAATTCCTGTGTTGCCAAGGCTTGCATAAGTTTTCTTTACTGTGCACTAAAATTTGTTTTTAGTGTATTTACTTGAAGTGGGTCACAAACCGAATGATGTACCAACATTTAGCAATAAAGTGTCAACTGGGAAAATCCAATAAATGATCTTAATAGTTATTCTATAAAACTCCCAAAATATTTCTACTGAAAAGCATTTTTTAAAAGTGAGCACGTTTTAAGTTTTCTTGGAGTTGGAGAAATGGCTCAGTAGTTAAGGCACTTGCCTACAAAGCTTAAGGACCCAGGTTCAATTCCCCAGTACCCACATGATGCCAAGTGCACAAGGTGGCACATGTGTTTGGAGTTTGTTCCCAGTGGCTAAAGGTCCTTGTGGTGGTTTGATTCAGGTGTCTCCCACGAACTTAGGTATTCTGAATGCTAGATTCCCAGCTGATGGAGATATGGAAATTAACGCCTCCTGGACAGAGTGTATTGTTGGAGGTGGGCTTATGGGTGTTATAGCCAGTGTCTGGCACACTCTCCTGTTGCTATTGTCCACCTTACGTTAGCCAGGGGGTGATGTCCACCATCTGCTCATGCCTTCAGTTTCCCCTGCCATCATGGCACTTCCCCTGGAGTCTGTAAGCCAAAATAAACCTCTTTTTCCCACAAGCTGCTCTTAGTTGGGTGATTTCTACCAGCAATGTGAACCTGACTGCAACAGTCCTGGTGTGCCCATTCTCTCTCTGCCTCTTTCTCTCTCTCTCAAATAAATAAATAAATAAATTTTTTTTCTTAGTTTTTCAAGGCTGGGTTTCACTCTGGTCCAGGCTGACCTGGAATCCACTATGTAGTCTCAGGGTGTCCTCAAACTCAGCGTAATCCTCCTTCCTCTGCCTCCCAAGTGCTGTGATTAAAGGCATGCACCACCACGCCCAGCTAAATAAATATTTGTTTTAGAAAGCTTTCTTTTAAATTAACGTGATTGGTAAGAGTAACTTTATCGACAGTGGTTTAGCTAAGTATAGTAAACAAAAGGAAGAAAGCCAAGCATGAAATGTTTATTTGTATTTCCAATCTCCTGATGCTCTTTGTGGTGGTTTGGATCAGATGTCCCCTAGAAACTCATGTGCTCTGACTGGTTCCCAGCTGATGGTAATTGGGGAGGTGGTCTGCTGTTAAGGGTGGGCTTAGGTTGTTATAGCCAGCTCACTCCCCTGCTGCTGTCTTCTACCTGCTGTGGCAGAGGTGATGTCCAGCCTCCACTCATGCCAGCCTATCTTCCTGCCATCAGAAAGCTTCCCCTCAAGGCTGTAAGTCAAACTGAATCCTTTCCTCCCATCAGCTGCTTCTGGTTGGTGCGTTGTCCTGGCAGCAAGAAGGTAACAACACCACGTTTAGAAACACAGCCCAAACATCATGAAGAATCTTCCAATCTGATTTCCTCCTGAGTTCACTTGTGCCAATATTATTAAAGTATCAAGTAATTTCTTCAAGGTCACTTAAACGTCTTTTTCAGTTACTGTAACAAATAAGGAAAGCGAGGACAAAGAAAATCCTATTTTCCATTTGACTTCCATAAAAATTTTTACATATTTTACCATGAACTAAAAAACAAAACAAAACAGACTGGTAATTTCTGACAAAGAGATTAAAACTGGTGGCAAAGACTGATCATGTTGATGTATGTGTACAGCATTTCACCCTTTGGAGCAATGACAGTACATCTTCCCCTTCTCCAGCATCAACTCTGTTCTTCCACAGGTTCTAAGATACCCCGCCCCCCCCATCTAGAGTCCCTTCTAGTCCATGACATTGCTTTAAAATTCTTTAAGTTAATATGTAACACTAAATAATACTTATTATGTCAAAGGATTCTTGTCCCTTATAGCATCTAAGATTCTGTTACATAAAAGGTTCAACAAATCTTTAGATCCGTTGTGTCAATTATTAATTTCTTACCTATTCAAATAGTAAAAAGGTATTTTTCAAATTTCTTAGGGCTTACCAAAAGGAAAATAAATATAACTAAATGCATTCTAAAACAGAGAGTACATTACATATATTTTATAATCACATTACAACATGAATGATCTGTACATAATAGTTATCACTTTAAGGGCACGGTGTCCAACGATGAGAAAAAAATTCCAACTAAGCCAAGCTATTGTTTAAGAGACTCATATGATGTCATATGAACAACCTATAGACTTAAAACTGAAATTTAATACTCAACTGTTTAACATCTCCTCTTTGTATAAAATAGAGCCTCTCGTTTAAAAACTAAATAATTATGTTAGAAAAATATGTTTAGCCTGGCATGGTGACACATGCGTTTAATCCCAGCACTCTGGAGGCAGAGGTAGGAGCATTGTTGTGAGTTAAGAGGCCAGCTGCTACAAATGAACTCCAGATGCATAAACCACTTTTATAGCCCTACTGTAAATGAGTTAAATATACTTGTAACCTAATAAAATTTAAATTACAAATAGACCAAGTGGTATATTGTCTCCTTAGGTTCAGGGGCAGTAGCTTAGTAGGTATCTCTAAGTGTCTCAAGTGCCTTGTAGCCCACTTTCTTTTTTACTAACAGAAATGTATTGTTCAAGTGATGGGGAAGGTGACCTCTGGCCCTTAGCGGCTGAATGCTTGTTAGCCCAAACTAAGATACAAATGCCCAGCTTCCTTGCTAATGCCTGGCTTAGAAAAGAACATGACCCAATCCTGGTCAACAGAAAGTGTCTGCTGGAAAAGTTTCTGGGAAAAGCTCTTCTTCCCTGATAGATGTACAGGAAGAAATTCATTAGCTGTGTGTGTCTGACCGTAGCAGCACCTTGCACCCATAAGGAAAGACGTCACTTGATGTGGAGGAAAGAGCCAACACTATTGGAAGCAAAAATGGTAAAGTAGCTAAGCCGATAAATGTTACTCAAACAGTGAATTGTAATGACATCTAGGTTTGTGCTGTAAAATAACAAACATCGCTCATCTACAAGCTGTATATTACCGATTAGATTTTCCAATTCTAAATGTAACTCTAACAGTTACTAAAGCGCATCATATTCAAGACTTAAAGTTCCATTTCCCCTAGGGAGATAACAATCGTTTCACTAAATGAAAGCCTCCCCACCAAACCTAACAAGGACAAGTATTGTATTACTTGATCTAAATTTACCATGTTAAGCCAAATTATTTTCAGATAGTGTTAAGTGCTAGCAAGTTTAAACAAATTTAAGTTTTCCCTTTTCAAAATATGGTAATAAAAATGGCCAGTCTTGAAACATGACTTGGCTTGTAATCTTTTGAATCATAGATGCACTTTGTACTTAACATTTTCCTTTTTTTTTTTTGAGGTAGGATATCCCTCTCACCCAGGCTGACCTGAAATTCACTATGTAGTCCCAGGCTGGTCTTGAACTCACAGCGATCCTCCTACCTCTGACTCTTGAGGGCTTGAATCATGAAAACTACAACTCACGAGTGAACTGTACTAGTAAGTAGGCCTGAGTACATTCCTTTGTTCCTTTAAGGACTCATAATATCAAAAAAGATGTTACAGGAATTTCTTTAAAAGTTTCCAGTGCTGGGCTGGAGAGATAGCTTAGTGGTTAAGACATTCGCCCATGAAGCCGAAGGACCCAGGTTCAATTCCCCACGACCCATGTAAGCCTGAAGCACAAGGTGGCACATGCGCCTGGAGTTAATTTACAGTGGCTGAAGGCCCTAGTGCACCCATTATCTCTCTACCTCTTTCTTTCTCAAATAAAATAAAATAAACTTTTTGAAAAAAGTTTCCAGTGCTGGGCTAGAGAGATGGCTCAGAGGTTACAGCACTTGCCTACAAGCCTAAGGACTCGGGTTCCATTCCCTAGTACCCACATAAAGCCAGATGTATAAAGTGTAGCATATGTGTCTGGAGTCCATTTGCAGTAGCTGGAGGCCCTGGCATGCCCATTCTGTCTCCCCCAACCCCGCCTGCTTGCAAATAAATAAATAAATATGAAAAGGAAAGTTGTCAGAGCTTAGCATGAAATAGTTCTTAAAATGTTAACAGATTTAAATGTTGATAATGAAATCAACAAATTGAGCAGTGTATAAAAGATGCTATCTACCAATATGCCATCCTCTTTTTTTTTTTAAACCAGGTTTAGCCACTTGGAATTGAATTCATCAAGCCATGACGCCCATCATTCTCCCTTGCTGACTACAGTCCTCTGAAGAGACCTAAAGCAGGCAGTTAAGGGCCTTCAGTAATAGCTGTAGGAATTGCATATGCAGATGCAGTTCAGCTTTTATTGCTTGTGCCCCACCCCCCGCCGGCCACGCCCCCAGGCAGTGTCTCACTCTAGCCCAGGCTAACCTAGAACTCACTCGATAGCCCCAGGCTGGCTTTGAACTCACAAGGATCCTCCTACCTCAGCCTCTTCATGCTGGGATAAAGGCATGAGCCACTACTCACAGCTTTTACAGCTTTATTATGAACAGAATGCATGGAGCCACACTAATCTGAATTACCACTTATTTTCTACATGAGTTTGATGGTAGGGTGTGAACAATGAGTCAGAGTGGTGGGCAGCGAGGCTGGAGGGGACAGTGGAAGTTAGATGATGAGATAGCCTTAAGCTTAGATTCTATTATAAAGGGTTTTAAACAGAGAAGTAATGTGGTTAGATTTTCATCTTAGATAAATGGCTCTGCAGCTATGAGAAGAGTAGATAGAAGGTGATGGGTGGGTTAAGTCTGGAGAAGTGAAAAATAGCAGAATTACAATGGTGGGAAGAGGGACAGGAACTCATTGAGGAGCTGTTTCTATGTGGATGTTTCATAAGCAATTTAACATGCACATAACATGCATAAAACAGAAGTTATTTTTCACCAAGATAGGCCTCCCCCTCTCCTGTCTCAGAAAGTAATTCAGAAACTTCATTTTTATTTTGTTCATCTCCGAAATCTAGTTAAATATCATATCCTGTGCTTTTAAACCCCTTGATATCACCCAAGTCCTTTTTTTTTTTTCCCACTTGCCCCAGCACATCCTAGTCGACAGTCATTTTTGTCAAAAACCAGTGGAACAATCTTCTTACTGATGTGGCATGATCACTCCTGGCCCCAGAAACACATTCTCCACCATGCTTCCAGAATGATACTTCTAACACAGTATCAATCATGTTACCATCTTGTTCCCAAGTCCTTGTTCTCGAATGAAGTCTACATTCCTTAGACCTGCCTACAAGTCCTCGGGGATCCGGTCCTGCTTACTACTCTTTATAAACATTATTTCATTTTATTCTCGCAGCAACTCTGAAGGCAAGAACTGTTAGCACCATCCTCAGTTTGCAATGAGGAAACTGAGTCAAGGAGGGACAGAGGACTTATAACAGCTACATAGCTAGTGAAGTGCTGAAGCCAGCTCTGTGTGCCTGAAATCTCATTCACCCCTGGAAGGATCTGCTTCACTTGCACTGAATCATTCTCGGTTGCTAGGACTCAGCTGCTCTCCCTTGCCATGAGCTTTTCACACTGTTTACTAGGTCAGAATACAGAGTAAAATCCCATTGTGTAGATAACAATTATTTGTTAAGGTGAGAGTGGGGGGTACATGCTGGTAATCATAGCATTTGGAAAAGTAAGGCCAACCTGGGTTACATAGCAAGATCTTGTCTCAAAAAATAAAAACAAATGGCTGGGGGGGAGGGGTGGTCTGGAGAGATGGTTTAGTGGTTAAGGCGCTTGCCTGTGAAGCCTAAGGACCCAGGTCCAACTCTCCAAAACTCACTTAAGCTAGATGCACATAGTGGCACATGCGTCTGGAGTTCATCTGCAGTGGCAAGAGCCCCTGGCGCACCCGTTCTCTCTCTCCCTCTGCATTTTTTAAAAAATGAGGCTGGGGAGATGGCTTAGAGGTTAAAAGTGTTTGCAAAGCATGTTAGCCTGTCCACACCCCAGCCCTCCATGTGAAGCTGGACAGGCATTCATTTGCAGTGGCAAGTGACCTGGGTATCCCCCCAACACGCACAAACATACATTTTTAAAAATTAAAATTCATTAAATCTTTGCTTAAAAGTGCCTCAGGGAAGTCTTCCCTTCCTACCTAAAATTAAATGTTTTCATTGTTTACTGCTTTATGATCTGACTCCCTTCAGCAGAATATCATATTCCCACTGGTCCTCAGTTCTCAGTATAGCATCTGCCAGGTGCCCAACTAAACATTTGTTGCCCTGATGCATGCATAAATAAAGGATGCAAGGGTAAAAATTCCTAACATATTTCATCGAAACTGACAAAACAGAAAGAAGGCAAATATAAATTTGTTCATCCACTGGTTATTTATTTAGTAGCTTCCAGGTTCAAGACAACACTCTTGAGAACTTATAGCAGCCCTCCTGGGGAAGACACACACATAAACATGATATTACTAAACAATATAAATAAAGGACCTCATCATAGTGGCAGCAATAAAGTATAATGGATGAAGAGGTGGAAAAGTACGTCTATGGGAAACCTTCACAGTATAGGACATTCTTGAATTATTTTCTATACTGAATGAGGCTCGATATATACTTCGCCCACGCCATGTGTTTCACTGTGAGATGGCAAAAGTGCATCCACTACATATGAGGTTACTCCACATCTCATTCTTCCAACGCTCTATATTCCCATTCCCATTTTTAAAATGAGAAAAATCAAACCCAAGAAAGCCCAGTAAGTTATTCAAGGTTATGTACATTACCATTATATTATAATATATTAACAGAAAAGTAGAATTTGAGCCCAGGTCTGATTCCAGTGCCTATTTACTTACCATTTATAATGCAATCCTTTAACACAGTACCTCTCCCCCAGAGCCTGTTTACTTTTATTTCCAATATAACTATCAACAAAATTGATTCTCACTTCCAACACTAATATAAATAAGCAGCAAAATAACAGGTCACAAAGAGACCAAAATGAAGTATAGTAATAGCAAGGGAAAGGGCAAAAAACCCTCAATATTAGACACAAAAATTAACTTATGGATCGTATAGTCCAGTCCCTTCCATAACACAACTTGAAGGACCTATTATTTAGTTACTAAGGTCAAACAAAAAATAACTTTTAATGCTTACAGGGATAAAATTCAGGTATCCAAAAAATTAACTCCTTTATAATGGGAAAAATTTTAATAATGGTATCCAAAGTAGGGAGAAGTATTTCCTCACACACAGAAAAGCTTCAAGTTGGGCGTGGTGGCTCATGCCTTTATGCCCAGCACTTGGGACACTGAAGTAGGAGGGTCACTATGAGTTGGAGGCCAGCCTGGGCTATAGGGTTACAGGTCAGGCTGAGCTAGAATGAGATCCAAATTCAAAAAACCACAGCCAGGCGCGGTGGCACATGCCTTTGATCCCAGCACTCAGGAAGCAGAGGTCGGAGGATCGCTATGAGTTCAAGGCCACAGAGACTATATAGTGGATTCTACGTTAGCCTGGATTAGAGGGAAATCCTACATTGAAAAACAAAACAAACAAAAATCCCAAAAAACCCAAAGAAGTCAAGCCGGTGGTGCACACCTTTAATCCCAGAATTTGGGAGGCAGGAGGATTGCTGTGAGTTTGAGGCCAGCCTGGGACTAGAGTGAAACTCTACCTCGGAGAAAATAAGAAAGCTTTCACATTTTATTTTTATAGATATGACTACTTTTCTTATGTTCTACATTAAATTCAAGCCCCTATATAAGAATTGTCAACGTTAGCTTTACCCAAGTAAATTACAAATTTTAAAATTTCTTCCATATGACTCTGAGTGATACATGTAGATGGAGTAATTATGGATGGACAAGTACAATCACTGAAGTATTCATATCTTATAAACATTTGTCATAAAGCTAGCATATCACTTTTTAAAAAATATTTTATTTGCCGGGCATGGTGATGCACGCCTTTAATCCCAGCACTCGGGAGGCCGAGGTAGGAGGATTGCCATGAGTTCTAGGCCACCCTGAAACTACATTGTTAATTCCAGGTCAGCCTGGACCAGAGTGAGACCCTACCTCAAAAAAACAAAAATGATAATAAATATTTTATTTATTTGCACGTATGTGTGCATGCACATGCCAGGGTCTCTTGCTACTCACTGTAAATGTATGCCAGATGCTTGCACCACGTTTTACATCTGGATTTATGTGGGTATCAGGGATTTGAACAGGCATTACAAACAAGTGCCTTTTAACCAATGAGCCATCTCCCCGACCCCAAACTTTGTATACAGGACAAACTGGTTACAGATACAATGGGGGAAATTGCATTTTTTATCTTACTGCATTCATAAATAGGTAGACATGGGGAAAAGAAACAAACAATTTAGGCAAACACTGGAAAGGCTGGCTGAGCATCAAAGTTATTCCTAGCAAACACCTTACCTGGGTCCAACTTTTCACTTGTTCTTTTGGTTTTTGGCTTTTGTTTTTAGATAAGGTAGCACTGGTCTGATGTAGTCCAGGCTGGCCTCAAACTAAGGGCAACACTCCTGCCTCAACCTTCCCAGGGCTGAGACTATAAGCTTGTGCTACCATGTCCAACTTTGAGTCCAATTTTTCAACCTGATAATGTCAGCTTCTTTTATAACTTAGCTTTTAAAAAATCATTTTCTAGTCCTTTTTCTTTAAGGTTACAGTTTGGGAAAAAAAATCCCGTTTTGTTGTTTTGGTTTGTTTTTAAGAGGAAGAGAATATTGTTTCACCAATTCTCTTCAACAAGCTGACTAGGAAACATTTAATATTATCTCAGAGGTTTAAATGCCAAACTTTCCACACAGAACACTGATTGTGACAATGTAAAAAGTATAATGGCCACACTCAGCAACATATAAAAGAAATGCGGACTTGACTTGAAATGAATTATACCTTTCATATTTTTCTTTCTTACCAGCAATACAGTTTCTGCTTAATACTATAAAAAAATTCTTGTTTGCTTGTATTTGAAAATTTTTTTCCGTTTATCCTGTTCAACTCTGCCCCAACATTCAGTGCTTTACAGAACGCTCTAAGAATAAATTCAGAGTTCACACAAAGCAAAAACAATGCCAATAATTGCAAGTAAAATTTCACTGTACTTATAATGCTCTTCCTTACCTCGACGCTCTTCAGAATACACCCACTTTTCTCTCTTACATCTTTAAAGGGACACCTCTTAGACAGCATAAGCAAATGAGCAAGAAGTTTATTCAGCCCATCCAAAGACACAGCATTTGAAAGTCCGTCTGATGGACGATGAAGCGTCTCTTTCATCGAACGGAGGTACTCGGCTTTTCGGAAAACGCTTTGCCTAATGTTTTCCAGCGCTGTCTCCCTTGTACTTGAATCTCGACTGCACAGTCCGTCCCATCTCACTTCATGTTCTCCTTCAGCCATGACAATCGGGAGCTTTTCCTTGGCAATCCTCGGTTACCTTGATTTTTGCATGCCCCACCAAGCACTTTGGTATTTCAAAATGAGAGATGGAGAAGAGAGCCGGAGAAACGCAGTCGTCATGAAAACGCACGTCTGAGTGACATTTGGACCCCGGAGTGTGTCTTTGGAAACGGATGCTTTCAGTGGCCCCTGCAAGTCCGCTCACCCTCGCAACCTCCACTTGCACGCAGAGGCGGCCCTCGGGCCGGGGACTGGGGGGTGGGAGCAGGAAAAAAAATGCAAAAACCAAAGTTGGAAAGTTGCGATCTTGCGGCGCTGGTGCGGCTGGACAGGGGGCCTTGGGGGGCTGCGATCGCGGGGTGGCGAGCTCAACGGACGTCCTCACGTCGTGGAGCTGTCAAATCCGTGCTGTGCCCGGAAAAGGTGGTGGCAGCAGAACGCTCTCGAACCATCCAGGGACCTGTGTGCGTCTGTCTGCTGCGACCCGGTTCTCCCAGGCGTCCCCACCCCAGCCCTCCTCCAGCACCAGTCCCCGCCCCTCGGCTCCTCCTCGCGCCCCAGCGGCGGGGTGGCCTCTCCGAACCAGGACCCCCAGCCACAGGGGGCTCGGGTTGTGGACGACCCCAAGGGGTGCACGGTCTCTCTCCCTTTGGAGCGTTCCCAACCCCGCAGGATCCTCACCCCGGGGACACGCCGCCGGTCCTCCGGTGCCCGCGTCCTCGCCCCCCGCCTCCGCCGAGGAGCCCGAGGGCACAGGGCGAGCCGGCAGTCCTGGAGGGAGCGCCGGGCCTGAGGCTCTGAGCCCGCCCCTCCGCCCGGCCTCCGCGGTGGAGAGAGGCCCAGAGGGCGGGAGCAGGGAGGCGAGATGGGGTCGGCACCCCCTCCGCCCCTCCCTTTTCCCCGCCCGGCGGTCCCGCCAGGAGCCGTCCCTACCCCGGTGCCTGCCTCTCCGCCCAGGCAGACGCGACCCGCCGAGGAAAAGCCATTGGGGGGAGGAGGAAGTCCCGCCCTCGAGAAGGATACCTTCAGAACCTCCGCTCCACACACGCGTCCGCTGCTGCGCACGCGCGCGGCCAAACACCACCCGCTGCTGCGCACGCGCAGACGCGAGGAGCGAGCATGCGCTGTCAGGGTCACTCCGTCTACCCGCCCCGCCCTCCCAGAGGCGTTTTCCGTTCCGTTGGTCGCCGGCCGGGAGAAGGGACAAGTAAATGGTAGACGTGCACCGAGATTTTTTTTAATCACTCAAAGAAAGTGCAACAAATCCAGGGCTCGACGGGACCTCTGGTAGAAATCGAGTCTGAATATAAGATTACCCTGAAGAAAAAAAATTTGTGGCAGCCAAACCTGCAGACAAGGTGTCTTCGCACTGGCTTCTGGGAAATGTAGTTTCAACGTTCGCGAGGCGTTGTGTTTGCGATCGAAACTACAAGCCCCACGGGCCACCGGGACGGCGCTGGTCGCCCGCGAACCAACGGTTTCGGGAGGCCCAGGGGTCGACTGAGAAGCGCCGTCTGGTTCGCGTGGTAGGTTTGGGGTGTGACTTGTCGGTTGAAAGGGTTGTCGCTGCCTCCGCTTTCCTCTGAGAGTTTGGGGGTGGGGCGGTGGGTACGAAGCTGCCTCTGGCGGGCGCCACACAGGCCGGGGACTTTTCCCGGTGACGTGCGGGGAGAGAACACACGCAGGCGGCGGGCGACCCTCAGAGGTGAGGGCCGGGGAGGTAGCGGTGTGGAGGGTCGGGAGCGGCCTGTGCTGTCGTCCTGGCCCGTCCCTGAATGAACCCGAAACCCGGTGCAGTTGCCGCTCCGCCTCTGCATGGAGGTGGCTCGGTGCTGTGAGTTGGCTGAGCCCAGCAAAGGTTCTAAGAGTCAAGTTGTCAAGTCCGTCCCGTGAGGCCGAACTCCCCCAGTGCTCTAGCATTGAATTCTCATGGACGTCTCAGGACACTGTATGACAGAAGCCTATTAAAACCTCCCAAATGCATTGTCTTCGAACGATTCAGTTATTACTTTGAAACTGTCTTTAAGTCGTTATGCTTGAGAAGACTCGGGTTTGAAAGGCTGTCAGTAGACATAATCAGATTAGATTGTCATGCTTCACATTGCAGAGTAGGTGTATTTATTTAAAAAAAATAAAGTTGGACATTAGAACATATGCAACAATGAAGAAGAGAGATGGCTTAGCGGTTAAGCGTTTGCCTGTGAAGCCTAAAGACCGCGGTTCGAGGCTCGGTTCCCCAGGTCCCACGTTAGCCAGATGCACAAGGGGGCGCACGCGTCTGGAGTTCGTTTGCAGAGGCTGGAAGCCTTGGCGCGCCCATTCTCTCTCTCCCTCTATCTGTCTTTCTCTGTGTCTGTTGCTCTCAAATAAATAAATAAATAATTTTAAAAAATATTTAAAAAAAGCAAACAACTCTATGTTTAAGACACTTGGGATTCCATTATTGGGATGCCTAGGAGACCCAGGCTTGGAATGTCAAGAAAGCATTTATTCCAGGGAAGAATGATGAAGACCAAAACAACACGAAGCATTCAGTCAATAAGTACCTGTCAAGTGCCTGCTCTATAATAGGACATTGAGCATAGTATGTCCCTGCTGACATAGAGCTTGCATTTTAAAATAGTGAGTACACATGCAGACCACATAGCAAGTGAGATAAGGACAAATAACTGAGAAAGGAAATGAATAATGTCAGGTAGTAGAGGAAAGGTACATTTTCATGTTAGTTTTCTTTCTTTCTTTTTTTGGGGTTTTGATTTTTCAAGGTAGGGTCTCACTCTAGCCCAGGATGACTGGAATTCACTATGTAGTCTCAGGGTGGCCTCTAACTCACAGTGATCTTACTACCTCTGTCTCTCGAGTGCTGGAATTAAAAGCATGCACCACTATGTCCAGCTTATTTTTATGTTTTTTAATAACATAATCTTCCAAAATTATTGATTTATTTCAATGCAGAGAGAGAGAGAGAGAGAGAGAGAGCACCAGGGCCTCTAGTCGCTGCAAATGAGCTCCAAAAAACCAAATGCATGCACCACTTTGCATCTGGCTTTACATGGGTATTGGAGAATCCAACCTGGGTCCTTTGGCTTTGCAAGCAAGCACCTTTAATCTCTTAATTCATCTCCCCAGCCCAAGACTTACTCTTAAATAAAGTCAAAGGGAAACTGCTTGGATCAAACAGACAAGCTGCCTGCCACTCAGATACAGGTATGTGGGAAATGAGTTTGTAGGGCAGAATCAGATTTATTCTCGGGCCTGTAGAGGATAGAGAGTCCTTTTTCCCTTCAAAGCTTGAAGGAGGCTTGTGGAAGCAGGTGCAGAAGGCTTTTCTGGGGAGGCAAAGAGAATAGAGTGAGACAATGGATGGAAAAAGTTCACTGTGTGGGCTGTTTTCAAGTCAATGGTAGTATCTTCTCATCTACACACATCCTTTGCTTTTCCTCCCCAGAATATCACAATTGACCTCCTTAGGCCAATGCCTGCATTTTCTTTCAAGAGAAACATTACTTTTCTGCAAGTTCACTCGTATGCTTTGTGTTAGTTGACATTCTTAACAGATGCTATTTAGAGTAGAACTGAAGGATAGAAGTCGCAAGCTGCTGTGGGTTCTAAAGAAAGATGACCCAGCAGGTTTAGCATCTTAATCATCTATGTGGGAGGCTTCTCAGATCTTAGGGTTAAGGAGGAGCAGGTTCAATGGGCTCTTTTTACAGAGGTAATCAATAAAGGGCATTTAAAGCTTTGAAACTGGGCATGGTGGTCCACACCTTTAGTCCCAGCACTTGGAAGGCTGAGGTAAGAGTTCCAGGCCAACCTAGACTAGAGTAAGACTCTACCAAAAAGAAAAAAAAAAAGAGACATTTGAAAGAAGCTGAGTGTCATGATTGAAGCCAACAAAAAGATGGAATATTCACTTGTAAAAGAGAACTGCAGATTTGTATATTGGGGAAGGAAGAGGTCAGTAGATTGGCCATGCTAAATATGAGATAGCTCTTAAGACAAAGTTGCAGTATGAGGCCAGAGAGATGGCTCAGTGGTTAAAGGCACTCACTTGCAAAGCCTAATGGTCTGAGTTGATTCCCCAGTGCCCACATAAAGCCAGATGCACAAAGTGACATATGTGTCTGGAGTTCATTTGCAGTGACCAGAGTTCCTGCCTGGCATACCCATTTTCTTATTTTTCTCTCTCCCCCACCCCTGCTTACAAATAAATAATAGCTTGAAAAGTTGGAGTATGGAGGAGAGAGTGGGACAAATTAATCAACAAATGAGGGGAAGGATCTAGCTATATTCTTGGGTTTCATAGTATTATTATTATTATTTAATTTGGAGGCAGGGTTTCAGTCTAGCCCAGGATAAACTGGAACTGACTCTGTAGCCTAGGCTGTCCCAGACTCAAGGCAGTTTTCCTACTGCAGCCTCCCAAATGCTGAGATTATTGGAGTGAGGCACCACACACTACTCTATAGTAATGTTTAGATAGTGGTTGTGGATTGCAGCAGAGGCACATTTCATTGTTTGTATGGATGTGAAGTATGACTCTGAAGGAGCTGGCAGTGAAAAGAGGAAATGCCTCAGTGGGGTGTCCTAGAAGCCAGGTGCAGAAAGTAAAGAGGAAAGGAGTGATGTACTTAGTGTTCTGGATCCTGTGAGATTTGGACCAATAATTGACCACTACTTTTGGCAATTTGGAGATTATTTCCTTTTTCAAATATTTTATTTATTTACTTATTTAGAAGACAGAGAATGGGCACGCCAGGACCTGCAGCCCCTGCAAATGAACACCAGATGCATATACCACCATGTGCATCTAGCTTACATGGGTACTAGGGAATCGAACCTGGGTTCTTAAGTGCTGAGCCATCTCCAGCCCCAATTTGGATATTATTAAATGAAAGTTATAAGAACCTATTGCTTTGGACTTAAGCTCTTATACTGGGCCCCAAAAGGTCAGACTAAAACTCGAAATTATCACTAATGCTAAAGTTCCAAATTGAAAGGAAGGTGTTAACTGACCTGAGAAATCTGCAGAATAAGAAAGAGTGGAATTTTCCAAACTGGCCATTTGGCATGAAAGTGCAGGTCCCTCTGTTTTAATCCCTTCATTCATTCATTCATTCTTTCTTTCTTTCTTTCTTTCTTTCTTTCTTTCTTTATTTTATTTATTTATTTTTGGTTTTTTGAGGTAGGGTCTCACTCTAGCCCAGGCTGACCTGGAATTCACTATAGAGTCTCAGGGTGGCCTCAAATTTATGGCAATCTTCCTACCTCTGCCTCCCGAATGCTGGGATTAAAGGCGTGCACCACCACGCCCGGCTTCCCTTCATTCTTTAATACAAATAGTAACCTGAAGTAATCTGCTAGTAACCAATCAATTACATTTCTGTTGTCCTGTCTCCCAGTCTCCACTTTACAAAGAAAGTAACTTTGAAATGACCAGTCTGCTTTTGTTATTTCTGCTTTATTTTATCTCTTTTCAATCTATAAAACTGACCTCTGCAGCCCATGGAAATATTTAGCTTCTCTTATGGAATGAACTGTTACTCCATTCTAGAGTTGACAATAAAGTTAATTAAGATATTAAATTTTTTAAATGCCAGGCATGGTGGCCCACTCCTTTAATCCCAGGGAGTCAGAACTAGGAGGATCGCCAAGAGATTGAGGCTACCCTGAGACTACATAGTGAATTCCAGGTCAGCCTGGGCTAGAGTGAGACCCTACCTTGAAAAAAAAATAAAATAAAATAAGAGAGAGAGAGACCTAGCACTCGGGAGGCAGAGGTAGGAGGATCGCTGTGAGTTCAAGGGCACCCTTGAACTTGAGATTCTGAGTGAATTCTAGGTCAGCCTGGGCTAGAGCAAAACCCTACCTTGAAAAAACAAAAAACAAAAAAACCAAGGACAGAAAAAGAGGCAGCTGGAGAAAGAGGGAATGAATGGGTACACCAGGGCCTCCAGCCACTGCAGATGAACTCCAGATGCATGTGCCACCTTGTGCATCTGACTTACATAGTATTGGAGAATAGAGTCCTTAGGCTTCATAGGCAAGTGCCTTAACCACTGAGCCATCTCTCCAGCTCTTAAAAATATTTTATGTATGTTCAAAGCGGTTAAGCGCTTGCCTATGAAGCCTATGGACCCCGGTTTGAGGCTCCATTCCCCAGGACCCACGTTAGCCAAGATGCACAAGGGGGCGCACGCGTCTGGAGTTTGTAGTGGCTGGAGGCCCTGGCGCACTCCTTCTCTTTCTCTCTAGCTGCCTCTTTCTCTGTCTGTCACTCTCAAATAAATAAATAAAAATGAACAAAATATTTTTTAAAAATATTTTATGTATTTTCAGAGAGGGAAGATGGGCATGTCAGAGCCTTTTGTCCCTATAAACAAACTCCAGATGCATGTACCACTTTGTACATCTGGCTTTATGTGGATATTGAGGAATCAAACCTGGGCCATTAGGCTTTGTAAGCAAGTGCTTTTAACCACTGAGTCTTCTCTTTAGCCCCTCAATTAAGATTTGTAAGCTGTTGTAATTTTGTCACTGCACAAGATAATTGGCACTCTTGATGGGGAGCAGTTTTGGTGAAGAGTAAAAGGCAAATGGACATTTTCAGGAAGAGAATGGGAAAGCTGAAGACAGTATGGACATGCAGTGTCTCTGGTACTGTCTTCTTTATCTAGACAGTTAAGTCTATCTTTGATTCTTCTTCCTTCAGATCTTAGCTCAAATACCATTGCTCAGACTAGTGTTCCTAGTAGGAGAGACAAGCAATCTATAGAAACAAATAAATTCATATTCCACCATGTATCTTCTTTTTTCCCTTCTGAGGTAGGGTCTTGCTCTAGCCTAGGCTTCCCTGGAATTCACTATGTAGTCTCTGGCTGGCCTCGAACTCACAGCAACCCTCCTACTTCTGTTTCCTAAGTGTTGGGATTATAAACATAATAAATAGAACCCATGCTTGTAATCTCAGTACTTGGGAGACTGATGCACAGGAATTTCTGGGTCAGACCAAGCTACTTAGTAACAATAGCAATTCTCTGTGTGAAAGAGAGAGAAAGAGAGAGAGAGAGAGAGAGAGAAAGCTGGGCATGGTGGCACATACCTTTAATCCCAGCATTTGGGAGGCAGAGGTAGGTGGGTTGCCATGAGTCCGAGGCCATCCTAAGACTACATTATGAATTCCAGGTCAGCCTGGGCTAGAGAGTGAGAACCTACATTGAGAAAGAGAGAGAGAGAGAAAAAAAGGGGGGGAGGGTGAGAAAGGAAGAAAGAGACAAGCTAATATGTTGTGATGTTACAAGCCTGTAATCCAACACTTGGGAGGTAGAGACTAGAGAATCAGTAGTTCAAGTTCATCCTTGGCTATATTTTGAGTTCAAGGCCACCTGGGCTTTGAGACCTTTTCTCAAAAAGAAAAGAAAAATCAAGCAAAATGTAGTACGTACCATCACAAAATACAATTTTGTTTACATTTTTGCCATGACCTTGCATACCTCATGCAGTTAAAAGATAGGGCTGGTAGGTGTCCTTGTGGTGGTGCTAGTACGTGCTAATGTCTTGTGTTCAATTCCTAGTACTGCAAAAAGCAAACCAAAAAAGAAAAGGGCAGCTTGGAGCAGGTCATCTTGGCACCTACCTTTAGCCCCAGCGTTTTGGAAGGATGAAGGATTACTTAAAGTTGAGTTTTCCAGACTAACTAGGCAACATGATGAGACCCTCTCTCAAAGGCAAGCAGATAGTGGGCTATCATGTATATAAAGACATGAAAGGTTGTTGCTACCTTAACTGAATCATGCTCTAGTCAAGGGAAAACATGACTGGTCTCTAAGAGTACTCATACATTGGCATTCATATGCCACTCAACAATGAATTAGCTGCTAAATAATAGGGCTTCTATTATGGTCTTAGAAACATAATCTGGCCAGTAATGCATACATCCATATACATGGAGAGATAATGAGTGAGAGTCACACTCATAGGTGATAAATGAATTTATCAGGATAATTTTTTAATGTACTGTGAGATGTTTGCCAAATCGATTGCATATTGATTTCTTGCTAGGTCTCTTGGTCTCAGTCTCTCTCTTTCTCTCCCCTCCTTACTCTCTTCTCTGCCTTTTTATTCCTGTAGGAAATTTACATGCAAAACCATCTGGTTGCTTAGGAAACTTGAGTCAGAGCAACATATATCAATACTGTTAAGGTCCAAGAAACCTCCATGGTGGAACTTAAACTGCCTAGGTATGTCTCTTAGGTTTCTTTTTTCTTGGCTTCCATTCCCCTGGGGAAGGGGTCACATCAGGGTCTCTTGCAGATGCAAGTGTACACCAAATTCTTGTACCACTTTTTGTATATTGCCTTTTGTGGGTGCTAGGGAATTGAACTCTGGCTAATAGGCTTTGCAAGCAAGTACCTTTTAACCACTGAGCTATCTCCCTAGTCTTGATTCCTCTTATTTTTTATGGAAACACTTTGCTTAAATATATTGATAGATTTATATTTTGGTCTAGTTTCTGGTCCTAAAACCATTTTGCTGGGTCTGTGAGCAAACTTTGAGTATGTATGTCTAATCTTGTTCACTATGAATAACAGTTTCGTATGTGTGTTTATAGGTGTGTCTGAGGCATTCTTGCCATATAGCCCAGGTGCCTCATTCAAGATCCTCCTGTCCCCGCCTTCTGAATGCTCCATGAAGACTGACAGAACCACATAGTTGCGCTGTTTCTGTTTTGTATTTGTGGTACTAGGCACTGAACTTGGGGCTTTGCGCATGCAAAGCACTCCGCCATAGCTTCAGTGTTCTCTTTTGTGACATTGGGGATTGAATCTAGGGTCTCACACATCCTAAACAAGAACTCTACTACTGAGGTACAGCTACAGCCCTCTTTTTACTTTTTTTCATTTTGAGACATGCTGACCAGGCTGGCCTTGATTTCACTCTGCAATTCATGCAGGCCTTGAATTTGCCCTGTCTTGCCTCTTGAGTAATTGGGCATATCAGTCCTGCCACCAAACGCAGTGGCCCTAGCTTTTCTTTCTTTCTTTTTTAACATCCAGCCTGTGGTAGCCCTAAATTTGGAATCTTTCAGCCTATCTCTGAAGTGCTGAGATTCTAGGCATATACCACCACACTTGATTTTCTGTTTTTTCTTTTTCTCTGTCTACCTCCTGCCCCTTCTAGTACTAGGGATTAAAGCAAGGGCCTCATGTGTATGCCAGGCTGTGCTATACAGACCCACAACATAGTTTTGAATTGTGTGGTCCATATAGATTTCTTATCCCCCTTTGCAGATATGTGAAAGTTTTAAATATCTGGAGGCTTTTTGTTGTTTTGGTGTTTCTGATTGTTTTCAAGGTTGGGTTTCGCTCTACCCAGGTGGATCAAGGTGTAGCAAAGCTGGCCTCAAACTCACAGTGATTCTCCAACCTCTGCCTTCCAAGAGCTGGAATTAAAGTTATATGCCACCACACTTACCCCCTTAAATATGTGATGTTTTAAAAACTTGAAAACAGGGCTGGAGAGAGCTGGCTTAGTGATTAAGATGCTTGCCTGCAAAGCCTAAGGACCCAGGTTCAATTCCCCAGTACCCACATAAACCACATGCACAAGGTGGCACATGCGTCTAGAGTTTGTTTGCACTGGCTAGAGGTCCTGGAGTGCTCATTTTTTCTCTCTCTCCCAAATAAATTTAAAAAGAAACTTAAAAACAAACAATGTAACCTAGAGTTAGCAAAGAAGAATAAATAAGAAAAATAATGTGACATATGTTCAATAAAATATATGTAAATGATAGTTCTACTTTATAATTTATTATGACAATATATATACAAATCTTTTATAAAAAAATTAAAACTTCTAAACTGCACACAAACACAGACCACAGACCATACTTAAAGTTAATTGCAGTCAAGAAAAATGTAAATATAAAGATACAAAATGCCAAGCATGGTGGCACACACCTTTAATCCTAGCACTCGGGAGGCAGAGGTAGGAGGATTACACCATGAGTTCAAGGCCACCCTGAGACTACATCAGTCAATTCCTGGTCAGCTTGGTCTAAAGCAAGATCCTACCTCAAAGAAAAAAAAACAAAAAAAATCAAGTAATAAAAAAGGTGCAATGTTAAAGTTACCTGTAGTGACACACACCTGTAATCTGATTACTTGGGAGGTGGAGGCAGGAGTACAGTTCAAGGCCAGCCTCAGCTACTTGGCAAGTTGGTAGCCATCTTGGGCTATATCCGATACTATTTCAAAACCCATTTACCAAAATTATATAGCTGGATGAGACTAACTGTAGTAATACTGTACTGCTATAATAATTTCGTAGCCACCTCCTATTGTTGTTATAGTGAGTTGGTTGTGTGAATAGCCACTTGGAATTGTGAAGCCAGGGGCTGGAGAGATGGCATATTGGTTAAGGCACTTGCCTGCAAAGCCAAAGGACCTCGGTTCTATTCCCCAGGACCCATGTAAGCCAGGTGTACAAGATGGTGCATGCATCTGGACTTTATTTGCAGTGGCTAGAAACCCTGGTGCACCCATTCTGTCTCTCAAATAAATAAATAAAAATAAAAATAAACCAGGTCTGGTCGTACATAGCTGTACTCCCAGCTGGTTGGGAAGCAGGAGGGTCTCTTTAGCTCAGGAAACAGAGAGGCACAATCTCAAAAACATGTAACAAAATCACCTTGTCACACTAATCATTTCCACATAAGTGAGTAGTCACTCTCCAGTGTAATCTCTTATGCTTCTCACTTACTTTTTACCTTGTGTAATATATATAACATATGGTGCATATAAAGTAAGTGTCAGTTGCCTATTTATATTATCAATCCTCATAGTCAATAGCAGGAAACTTTTAAGTTTGAGGGGTGGAGACAAAAGTTAAATGGCATAAGAAGTTGTTCCTTCTCATTGCTGTGTTAAAGATCATCTGTATAATGGTTTAACCCCAAGAAGTGTCAAAAGATAAACTTTCAAAAAAGTTAGATAATTGTTCTGACTGGCTTTTGCTTGTGATTTATGAAATCGGGTAAAACAGAAGAGCTCTACTGGGCTTAGCTTTGAGAGAAATTCACAACTCTGTCCCACAGTAGTATGGTTTATATTCCTATCACCAGTGAATGAGAGCTTCTGTCACTGTGCATCATTTCCAAAATGTGTTGTGGTACATGTTTTGAATTTTAGCCATTCTGTAGCTCAGATTTGTCATTCTTATAATATGGTACATATACATAATGGTGTTTTAATTCAGCTGTGAAGAAACAGGAAATTATGAAATTTTCTGGGCAATGGATAAATCTGGAAATTATACTAAGTGAGGTAACCCAGGTTCAGAAAATCAAATGCCACATGTTCTCTCCTGTGGATCCTAAATTCGAATTTCTAGATTTGTGTGTGAGTTGGAATAAGAGCCAGTAGAGACTACTATGCTAGAAAGCAGCCATGAGGAAGGTGGGAGAGGGAGGGCGTAGTAGATGGGGGGATTAGGATACTGGGGATAGGATCTTCTAAGTAGGTTCAGGGGAGGTAGATGGGCGACAGAAAGGGGTGAGAGAAGGGTTAATCAGAATTAAAGAGGTTAACTGAAAAGAAAATAAATTTGCCATTTGGTGACATGTTGAGCTTCTTTTCATGTGCTTGTTTGCCACTGGCATGCTATCTTTGGTCTCCAGATCTTTTACCCATTTTGTAATAGGTGTGTGTGTATCTTCTAAATGTCACATTTTAAGAGTTCTTTGTATATTGATGGCACAAGTGGTTCATTGCGAATATTTTCTCTAAGTTTGTCTTTTCATGATCTTGTCATTTTTTTTTAAATTTTAATTTTAATTTATTTATTTGACAGAGAAAGAGGGAGGGAGGGAGGGAGGGAGAGAGAGAGAGAGAGAGAGAGAGAGAGAGAGACTGGGCATACCTGGGCCTCCAGCCATTGCAAATGAACTCCATACGCGTGTGCCCTCTTGTGCATCTGGCTAACGTGGGTCCTGGGGAATCGAACCTGGGTCCTTTGGCTTTGCAGGCAAATGCCTTAATTGCTAAGCCATACCTCCAGCCCTTGTCATTGTTTTTTGTGAGACAGATTTTAATTTTAGTGAAGTCCAACTTAAACATTTTCTCTTTTATAGGTTAATCTTGAGTTAATTTTTGTGAAAAGTATAAATTCAGTGTGTGTGTGTGTGTGTGTGTGTGTGTGTGTGTGTGTGTGTATAAAACCTTTGCAAGGAGAGAGAGCGGTTGAAACAGACAGAGTATGGGTGCACCAGGGCTTCTTGATGCAAACAAACTCTAGATGCATTTAGGTTTATATGGCTACTAATCAAACCACAAGTGGCAGGCTTTGCATGCAAGTATCTTTTTTTTTTAAATTTTTTTTTGTTCATTTTTTATTTATTTATTTGAGAGCGACAGACATAGAGAGAAAGACAGATAGAGGGAGAGAGAACGGGCGCGCCAGGGCTTCCAGCCTCTGCAAACGAACTCCAGACACGTGCGCCCCCTTGTGCATCTGGCTAACGTGGGACCTGGGGAACCGAGCCTCAAACCGGGGTCCTTAGGCTTCACAGGCAAGCGCTTAACTGCTAAGCCATCTCTCCAGCCCTGCATGCAAGTATCTTTAACTGCTTAACCCAGCCCTTAGGTTATGTTAGGTTTTCTATGTAGATAGTCATATTTCTTACAATTCAAAATGGGCTAGTTTCTTTTATACTCGTATATATATTATGTTTTCTGTCTTCTTTAGAAATCTTCTGGGACACCAATTAGTCTTATTGTTAGTAAACCTGATTTTCTTGATCATTTTAAACATTTAAGAAACCCAATTCTCAACACTGTGGCTGAAATTTTCTTTATTTTTGTTCATTTTTATTTATTGATTTAAGAGAGACGGAGGGAGGGAGAATGGGAGCACCAGGGCTTCCAGCCACAGCAAATGAACTCCAGAGGCATGTACCCCCTTGTGCATCTGGCTAACATGGGTCCTGGGGAATCGAGCCTCGAACCAGGGTCCTTAGGCTTCACAGGCAAGTGCTTAAGTGCTAAGTCATCTCTCCAGCCCAATTTTCTTTACTTTTAGCAGCTAGGGATTTCCTGTTTTGCCTTTGAGTCGTCCTTCCCATCACCTCTCCTTGCCTGCCTTCTCTACTTTTTTCCTGATCGGATCTTGCTATAGCCCAGGCTGGCTTTGAACTCACCACAATTCCTTTCCCTCAGCCTCCCACTGCTGAGATTTGTTTTGTTTGTTTTTATTATTTTGAAGCAGTTTCACTCTAATTCAGGCTGACCTGGACTAGAACTCACTCTGTAGCCCAGGCTAGCTTGGGAACTCATGGCAGTCCTCTTACCTCAGCCTCCCAGTGCTGGGATTAAAGGTGTGTGCTATCATACTCAGCGTTAAAAAAAAAATTATTGGGCTGGAGAGATGGCTTAGTGGTTAAGCGCTTGCCTGTGAAGCCTAAGGATCCCGGTTTGAGGCTCGATTCCCCAGGTCCCACGTTAGCCAGATGCACATGAGGGCGCAAGCGTCTGGAGTTCGTTTGCAGTGGCTGGAGGCCCTGGTGCGCCCATTCTCTCTCTCTTCTCTCCCTGTCTGCCTCTTTCTCTGTCTGTCACTATCAAATAAATAAAAATAAAATTTTTAAAATTATTTACTTATCTATTTATTTAAGAGAGAGAGAGAGAGAAAGATAAGTATGTCAGAGCCTCTTACCTCTGCAAATGAACTCCAGAAGTATGTGCCACTTTGTGCATCTGTCTTTTGTAGGTACGGGTAGTTAAATCTGGGCTAGTTGGCTTTGCAAGCAAGCATCTATAACCACTGAGCCATCTACACAGCCCTCAGATAAGATTTGTAAGCGTGTACCAACTTGCCCAGCTAAGTGCGTGTGTGTATGTTTGTGTATGTGCATGTGCGCATGTACACGTATGACAGAAAAGTTGTCTGTACTCTTTTGAGACAGGGTCTTTAGCTACTGCAAACATGTTGGCTCGTGAGTAGCTTTATGTGGGTGTTTGTAAGCTTTGCAAGCAGTTGCTTTTCACCAATTAGCCATCTTCCCCAGCCTCCAGATTTAAAAACTTTTTATTTTATTTTATTTTATTTTATTTTATTTTATTTTATTTTGGGGCTTTTTTGAGTTAGGGTCTCATTCTAGCCCAGGCTGTCCTGGAATTCACTCTGTAGTAACAAGGTGGCCTTGAACTTACTGAAGTCCTCCTACCTAAGCCTCCTGCCTGCTGGGATTAAAGGTATGAGCCACCATGCCTGGCTCCCATTATTTTATTTATTTATTTTCAAGGTAGGGTCTCCCTCTAGCTCAGGCTGACCTGGATTTCACTATGTAGTCTCAGAGTGGCCTCAAACTCACGGCAATCCTCACATCTCTGCCTCCCAAGTGCTGGGATTAAAGGTGTGCACCACCATGCCTGGCTCCCATTATTTTTATATTTAATGCTATATATTATTAAGCATTTTTGTGCTTAGAGATCTTTTTTATTTCTTATTTTCATACAGTCTTCATAAATTACTCTTCCTTTTATTGGATATAGTTTTAAGTCATTTAAAGTCTTTACAGTTTTAAAAGAAAGCATGTCAAAAGTTGTACTAATAAAAATAATGTGCTCTAATTTCTCAGATCTACTCCTAATGATTGTCTTGGTCTGGTGGTTTCATTCAGGTGTCCCCCATAAATTTAGGTATTCTGAATGCTAGTCTCCCTAGCTGATAGCAATTGGAAATTAAAGCCTCCTGGAGGCGGTGTATTGTTGGAGACAGGCTTAGGGGTGTTATAGCCAGTTTCCCTATGCCAGTGTTTGGCACACTCCCCTGTTGCTATTGTCCACCTTATATTGGCTAGGGGGTAATGTCCACCCTCTCCTCATGCCATTGTTTTTCCCTGTCTTGAGCTTCCCCTTAAGCCTATAAACCAAAATAAACCCCTTTTTTCCCCAAAAGCTGCTCTTAGTCCAGTGATTTCTGCCAGCAATGCGAACCTGACTACAACACTCAGTGAGAGTATTTATGTAAAGACAAAACTTAATTGTTACCATAGGTTAGAACTGAAGAATTGGGGAAAAGCTTGAGCAAAAATTCAGCATGTTTTTGTTTTTTAGTAGGATTTTAGAGATGGGTAACAAATTCAAGATGATTTAAATTAATTCTTTATAGATAGGTTAATGTGCTAATTAGGACAAGATCAGAAAAAAATGTTTATAAGTTAGTATTATCACCACATTCGTGAATCCAAATCCAAGATTCTGCTAGCAAGTAGTAGAGTTTGGGATGATTTTCTGACATCAAAGATTAGAAAGACTAGGGTATGCTCTGTACTTTTCTCACTTTGATCTAATTTCAATTTTTGTATTCCCTTATTCAGTACAGTCTCACAGGTGATGGCTGTGAGATCTACTGTTGTTTTATGTGTGTGTTTCTGTGTGTGTACTCTTTAAAATAAAAGAGAAAATTTCATTTCCTTACTTCAGAATCTTCTTCTGTAAGTAATTTGACTCTTGTTGCTCAGTTTTACTGTATTGTTTCTGGATCCTCATTTCCACCAAAGATTTGGCTGTGTCATGATTCTGTCAGATGCTTCTCAATCAGTAAAGTGCTTGCAATGCAAACATGAGCACTGGAGTTTAGCTCTCCAGCACCCACATGAAAGCTGGGTGTAGAGGCATGTGGGACTTTCTGGCTACCTAACCTAACCTAGCTGAATCAGTGAGCTCTAGGTTCAGTGAGAGACCATCTTCAAAAATAAAGTGGTAACCCATTGCAGAAGACACCCATTGTTGACCTTTAGCCTTCCCACATGTATGCACGCTTACACTCACATGTGCTCCCACATATTTGAACACACACACCACACACATGAAAACAAAAAAAACCTTTAATTAATACATGCAATAAAATACTGTTAATGACAGTTTCTTTATAAAAGTTAGGAATTACCAACTTCAATAACCATCTGTTATTATTTTTCATTTCATTGTTATAGGAAGTGGAGGAGGGTGTTAGAATAGAAGAAAGAGATAGAAGGAAATATTGATTTATAAGTACATATGTATATGCTTTTCTTAATGGAGAGAATAGTGCTTCCTCCAGAGTGTCATTTTAAAAGTATTTTATGTTTCTCTTAGTTGTGATCTCTGTAGTAGGTCTGCTTATAGAGAAAATAATTCTAGTAATTATAGTGTTTGGTTTCTTCGGAAAATTTATGGATTGAATTATGCTCAGCCAAACATGTTCTCTTTTATTTATACAATGGGAAAAAATATTAACCTTAATCTGGTACTTGTCTGGGGAGTAATTATAATAGTTGTCCTACTCGTGGAATGAAAGCTTATTTTAATTTGTCTTCAATGAATAGCATTAAAGATCGGAAGTTGTTTTTTTTTTAATCCAAAGATAAGATATAGTAGAGCATTTCTGATTTGTGGAAACAGTGGGAAAACACAAAGAAAGTAGTGCCTGGAGACGTGAATATAAACTCTACACTTGGTATCTTTTGGACATATGACCTTAGCCAGGTCCTTTGTCTGTTTCCTTATGTGAAAAAATGATTTTGATAATGGAAACTACATTTTTAAGGTTCTAAAGCTAAATTTGATGTGCACAAGCTTTGTAAATGTAACCTTTTCAAGTGTTAGTTCACAATTTTTTGAGTTTGGCTTTTAGCACATGTAACATGAACATTTTTTGTAGGTTCCGGTTGTCAAAAGCATTTGGGAAGATATAACCAAGAGAAATTTGTCTAAAGCAAAGTATTATTGGCTGGAGAACTTGTCTCAAGACATGGTAGGAATTAAGACCTTTGTCTAAGTCCTAAAGAGCTCCAGATGTGCCTTAATTTAAAACACTCTCAGGCATTATGACAGTTTGACAATATGTAACAAAAGCATTAAAACTGTCTTTCACCTTACAAAAAATATTTTACATAAGCATTTATATACTGCTTTCTTTGTTCTTTCTTTCTTTCTTTTTTTTTTTTTTTTTTTTTTTTTGGTGTTTCAAGGTAGGGTCTCACTTTAGCCCAAGCTGACCATGGAATTCATTATATAGTCTCAGAGTAGCCTCAAAGTCATGGTGATAACTCCTACTCTGCCTTCTAAGTGCTGGAATTAAAAGCATGTGCTACCATAACTGGCTACTACTATTTTTTAAAAAATTATATTGCAAGACTGGAAAGATTGCTCAGTGGTTAAGGTGCTTGCTTGCAAAGTTGAAGGACCTGGGTTTGATTCCCCAGTACCCATGTTGCACAAGGAGGTGCATGCATCTGGAATTCATTTGCAGTGGCTAGAGATCCTGGTGTGCCATTTCTTTCTTTTTCTCCCTTTTGTCTTTCTCTCAAATAAAATATTTTTAAAAAATGGAAATCAAGGCTGGACCTGGTGGCACATGCCTTTAATCCCAGCACTCAGGAGGCCGAGGTAGGATGATTGCCATAAGTTCAAGGCCACCCTGAGACTACAAGTGAATTCCAGGTCAGCCTGAGCAAGAATGAGACCCTACCTCAAAAAACAACAACAAAAAAGAAATCATACTTTTTTTTTTTTTTTTTTCGAGGTAGGGTCTCACTCTGGCTCAGGCTGACCTGGAATTTATTATGTAACCTCAGGGTGGCCTCAAACTCTTGGCGATCCTCCTACCTCTGCCTCCCGAGTGCTGGGATTAAAGGCGTGCACCACCACACCCGGCAGAAATCATACTTTAAATGATTAATGTATAAGAAATATTAAGTAAAAAAAAAAAATTTTGTAAGTACATGTGCTAGTATCCCAACTTTGATTAAGCTAATAAGCTGCTATAAAATGTTAGTAATATTTTAATGATATCAAATTGGCAGGTTTTATAGTGGGTTTTTTCCTCTAGTGTGATTTCCAAGTTTTCAACTGAGGTTGTATTATGTTGTAATCAAGGATATGTGTAATTTAGCTGGGCATGGTGGCGCACACCTTTAATCCCAGCACTTGGGAGGCAGATGTAGGAGGATTGCCATGAGTTCAAGACCAACCTGAGACTACATAGTGAATTCCAGGTCAGCCTGGGCCAGAGTGAGACCCTACCTTGAAAAGTCCCACCCCCCCAAAAAAACAAAGAAAGAAAAAAGAATGTGTGTAATTGGCCTCTTTGTAGACGATTCTCCCCCTGTTGTCTGGTCTAATACTATGAAATGCCACAGACTGATCTGTAAGGAAGTGTGGAAAATTGAAGCAGTCTTGATATATAAAATGAAATTAGCTGATTTTTACTTGCCGTGATGAATAACCAGCTGTATGTTTGGCTTTGTTGTTTTTTAGCCCTTTCTTGTGTTTTGACTAACTATAATTTGTAAATAATAGGAAGGATTTTGGGGGGATTGGTTTTGGTTTGATTTGAGATGGGATCTGGCTATATTGTTCCAAGCTGGCTTTGAATTTACTATTTAGTCCAGACTGGCCTCATCTTCCTACATCTTTATCCCCCAGTATTGGGGTTATAGGCCTGTGCCTGTATGCCCACAAGAAGTTTTTAGCTGAAGAGTAAAAGATGGTCATATCAATGGAGGCCCGGACTATTTTAGACTGGCAAATTGGGCTAGCTACTCCGATAAAAGCGGCATTGAAGATCCCACCCTATTTTTTTGTGGCATTCCAAATGAATTGTCTAATAGTTCACAGTGACACACCAAGTGCAGAGTCGCAAGTTTTTCAAGCCTTGTATTTCTTTCCCCAGCTACACTGAGACCTCTTTCAGCTCTTAGCAGTTTAGCGCATGTAACTTAGATCCTATTGGAAAAGAAGTGAATAAAAACTGAAACTGATGCGCATGTCTTTTTTTTTTTTTAAGGTAGGGTCTTGCTCTAGCCCAGGCACATCAATCTTCCTATGCCCGTGTCCCAAGTGCTAGGATTAAAGGCATGCACTGCTATGCCCAGCTAAATATTTTTTATTTTATTTATTTGCAAGCAGGGACAGAGATAGACACACACAGAGAGAATGGGCATGCCAGGGCCTCTAAATGCTTCAAACAAACTCCAGATGTGTCATGCTGGGTATCTGGCTTTACACGGGTACTTGGGAGTTGAACCCATCTCTCCAGCCCGGGTGCTCATTTCTAATATCAGAGTTAGTGTTTATGCTGCGTGAAGTGAATCAAGCAGAGCTGCTCGAATACCCCTGTGTGAGCAAGAGAATTCCTGGGAGAGATAATAGCCTGTGATATTTAGCCATCTTTAAACTTAGAAACTGGTTTTATCAAGTCTTCATATTTATATGAGATGGGTCTCACTCAGTTATCTAGAGTAGCTTTGAACTCCTAGAGCAAGTTGTCTACTTTTGCCTTAGCCTCATGAGTATTAGGAATAATATGCCATGGCTCCTAGCTCTTAGAGGGTCATTTTGTTTTGTCTTAGAGTTTTTGAGTCAAGGTCTTCTTAAATTGCAGGCTGGCCTGGAACTCACTATGTCCACTAGTCTTATACTGGCCTTGAATTCAAAATGTTCTTGCTTCATCTTCCTCAGTGGCAGGATTGAAGCCATGTGCCACCAGACCTTTCATAGGATCTTTCTAGGCTTTTTATTTTGACTGCTAGGAGTTAATTGGAAAGGTCTTCAGCATTTGACATGGTGAAGCAGAGACATTGGAAACTAAGTAAGAATTGGAACGTATAATAGATTAATAGAGAAGTTTTTAGTCATTTTTGCATTTTGAATAATATGTACTTTGATCAACTTCCATCCTAGCTGAGCAGGGAAATCAGGCAGGTTTTGTCCTTTTGTCCACTGTCTGTACAACATGTGCCATTCCTCATAGTAAGACCTTAACAGCTGTGCCAACAAGTCTGTTTTGTCAGAAGAAACGGTATCTCTTTATAGATCACCCTGTCAACATCTCTGTCTCTCAATAGATTACTTCAGCCCTTTAGAACAGTTGTTTATCTCAAACATATGGGTTAAAAGTCAGCATAGTTGAGATATCATAGCTTACTGTAAGAACTGAAATCATGAATTTAGAACTCTCAATACCAAGGGGAAAATGTTATGACAAGCCTGAGTGTTTGGATTGTGAACTCCAGAGGCTCCATAAAGGACAGTTTTGTTTATTTATTTAGGTAGGTAGGTAGTTAGTTGTTATTTTTTTGAGGTAGGGTCTCAGTCTAGCCCAGGCTGACCTTGAGTTCACTGTGTAGTCTCAGGATGGCTTCAAACTCATGGTGATCCTCCTATCTCTGCCTCCCGAGTGCTAGGATTAAAGGCATGCACCACCACGCCCTGCTAAAGGATAGTTTTTTTAATGTTGGGTTTTTTTTAAACGTATTTTCATTTATTTATTAGAGGAAAAGAGAGAGAGAGAGAATATGGACATGCCAGGGCCTCCAGCCACTGTAGACAAACTACAGATATATGTGCCACCATGTGCATCAGGCTTATGTGGGTTCTGGGGAGTCAAACCTAGGTGCTTAGGTTTCACAGGCAAGTGCTAAGCCCTCCCTCCAGCCTATTTAATTTATTTATTTAACAGAGAAAAGAGAGAGAGAGAGAGAGAATGAATATGGGTGTACCGGGGCCTCCAGCCACTGCAAATGAACTCCAGACACTTGTGCCCTAGGGAATCGAACCTGGGTCCTTTGGCTTTGCAGGCAAATGCCTTAGCCGCTAGGCCATCCCTTCAGCCCCCAAGGACAGTTTTAATAATACAAAATTAGTATCAGGAAAATCCTGCAAAGGCCAGGGTAATAGCCCAGGTGACACCTAGTTAGTAACGATAAGGATGGGAGAGGATGGATGATTCAAGAAATGTTTTAGACATTGAAACCCCCAGTGTAGGCGGGAGATGATGCTGTTACGTCAGATGAAGAGTACAGGAAGAGGAAAGCCCGGCATGGTGGCGCACGCCTTTAATCCCAGCACTCGGGAGGCAGAGGTAGGAGGATCGCCATGAGTTTGAGACCACCCTGAGACTACATAGTGAATTTCAGGTCAGCCTGGGCTAGAATGAGACCCTACCTCGAAAAACCAAAAAAAAAAAAAAAAAAAAAAAAAAGAAAACATACAGGAAGAGGGCTGGAGAGATGGCTTAGTGATTAAGGCACTTGCCTATGAAGCCTAAGGACCCATGTTCAACTCTCCAGTTCTCAAGTAAGCCAGATGCACAAGGTGCTGCAAGTGCACTGGGTCGCACATACACACAAGGTGGCATATGCATCTGGAGTTCTATGACAGTGGCTGGAGGTCCTGGTGCACCCGTTCTCACTGTCCCTCATTAACAACAACAACAAAGGCAGTCTGTTGGGCTTGCCTTTAAAAAAAAATGCAGAAAGAGGGCTGGAGAGATGGCTTAGCGGTAAAGGTGCTTACCTACAAAACCAAAGCACCCAGGTTCAGTTCCCCAGTACCCATGTAAAGCCAGATGCCCAAGGTAGTACTTGCGTGTAGAGTTCAGTTGTAGTGGTTGTGGTTTCTCAGTGAGCTTTCTCTTAAAATGTTGGATGCAGTAATTAAGACACAAACATGCTTGCATGTCACAGATTAAGTATTCTACATCCAAAGTGTTTGGCATTTCAGATTTTAGGATATATGTATAGGCTTTACCAGTTCATCACTCTTGTAAAAATTTAAAATCCAAATATTTTGAACATCAGCATTACACTGACAAACTTTCACATTTGGAGTACTTCAGATCAGGGATGCCCACTACCTGGAATAATGGCTAACTAAAAGTTTTTGACTCTTTACTGTCCACTAAGCTCCATTTTGCTACTTTTTAAAAAAATTTTTTATTTATTTATTTGAGAGCAACAGACACAGAGAGAAAGACAGATAGAGGGAGAGAGAGAGAATGGGCGCTCCAGGGCTTCCAGCCTCTGCAAACGAACTCCAGACGCGTGCGCCCCCTTGTGCATCTGGCTAACGTGGGACCTGGGGAACCGAGCCTCGAACTGGGGTCCTTAGGCTTCACAGGCAAGCGCTTAACAGCTAAGCCATCTCTCCAGCCCCATTTTGCTACTTTTTGAAACTTAAGCTCACACAGAGCCCATGTCCAAGGAGTACTGTCCCACTTTGAACACTAATGTAGATTATAAGTAACATTTGCTGATGAGAGAATGGAAACATGAAAATGCAGGAGTGTAAGAATGAAAGTACACATTTCTAGAAATATAAAGTTTGGTGATAGGGAAGTCATCAAAAGAAACAAAAATACAATTTATGGGCCAAGCATGATGGTGCACGCCTTTAGTCCCAGCACTGGGAGGCAGATGTAGAGCAATCACTGTGATTTTAAGACCAGCCCTGGGACTACAGTGTGAAATCCAGGTCAGCCTGAGCTAGAGTGAAACCTTGAAAAAAAACAAAAGAATATAATTTGGCGGCTGGGGAAATGGATCAGCAGTTAAAGACATTTACTTTCAAAGCCTGCCAGCCCAGGTTCAATTCCCCAGCCACCCAGGTAGACAGGCATTTGTTTGCAGTGGCAAGAGACTTGGTGCATATTCACACATACACACATGCACACACAAGTAGATACTTCAAAAAGAATATAATTGAATTTTTGTTGTTTGTTTTTTGAGGTAGAATCTTGCTCTGTAGACCAGCTTAGCTTCTAACTTACGATCCTCTGGCCTCAGCCTCTTGAGTGTGGGGATCACAGAATGCACCCCTATGCCCAGCAGTACACGAATATACATACTTTTTTTTTCAAGTTCTTAGATGGATGTATAAAAATCTGAGAATTCAGAAGAATAGGGAACTCAGAGAAATATAGGAAGATGAATTATTGCAGGAAAGTAGAGGAAAAGTTCATGCCAGAGATGAATATTTGCAAGAGCTTAGGTCTAAAGAAACTGAAACTCCAGAAAGAAAAAAAAAAAGTTTATTATCACGGCTCCTTCTACCACTGTATGTTTATATAGTACTTTATCCTGTCAGAGCTAAGAGAAAGGAAGTGACTTAACTAAGATCATACACCATCTGTCAGAAATAGGAAAGAACCCAGGTCAGAGCCTTTTCCATGCATCATATTTCCCTTCCTCCCTCTCTCCCTCCCTGTTGGGCACTGCCAGGCACAGGCATCCACGGACCCACACCTCCCTGCCTCCTTCCTTTCCTTCCCTTTCCCTCCCCTTCCCTTCCTCTCCCTTCTTCCCCTCCCTTCCTCTTCTCCCCTCCCTCCCCCCCTCTCTTTCTTTCTGGTCTCACTCTAGCCCAGGCTGACCTGGAATTCACTATGTAGTCTCAAACTGGCCTCAAACTCATGGCAGTTCTCCTACCTTTGCCCGACTGGTGGGATTAAAGGCGTGCGCCACCACGCTGGGTGCTCATCGTATTTCTTAATTGAATTAATGGAACCATGCAGATTCAGCCTCACTCAAATCCATTGAAATACATAAGAGAAGAATTAGTTGGGGCTGGGGAAGTGGCTCAGTCCGTAAAGTGCTTGCCTCACTAGCATGAGGAGTGGAGTTTGAAGCTGGGATTACATATACTGCTGGTGCTGGGGAGGTAGAAACAGGAGGATCACGAGCTTGCTGGCCAGCTAATCCAAATTCAGTGGGAAGCCCTGTCTTAAAATGGTAGTGCTCACCTTTAATCCAGCACTTGGGAGGCAGAGGTAGGAGGATTGCCATGAGTTCAAGGCCAACCTGAGACTACATAGTGAATTCCAGGTCAGCCTGGGCTAGAGTGAGACCCTACCTTAATAAAACAAAAGAAGGTGGAAACCAATTGAGGAAGACACATGATGTGAAATTCTGGCCTCTGCACACATGCATGGACACCTGCATGTGCACAAACACACAAGAATTAGTGTTTTATACCAAGTCCAAGAGTAGCAAACACAAAGCTACCAATAATAATAGGAAGAAACAAATCAGTGGTGTTCTAATCAAAGAGACTCATGTTTCTAGCCTCTAATGACTCTTTCCTACATTCGCTACTGGTCAGCAGGGAAGTCACCAAAAGAAAAGTGCTTTGGCAGCTAGAGATTGATCTACCATATGACCCAGCTATAGCACTCCTAGGCATATATCCAAAGGACTCATCTCATTTCCTTAGAAGTACATGCTCAACCATGTTTATTGCTGCTCAATTTATAATAGCTGGGAAATGGAACCAGCCTAGATGTCCCTCAACAGATGAGTGGATAATGAAGATGTGGTACATTTATACAATGGAGTTCTACTCAGCGGTAAAGAAAAATGAAGTTATGAAATTTGCAGAAAAATGGATGGACCTGGAAAGTATTATACTAAGTCAGGTAACCCAGGCCCAGAAAGCCAAGCGCCACATGTTCTCCCTCATATGGGGATCCTAGCTACAGATGACTGGGCTTCTGTGTGAGAATGAAAATACTTAGTAGCAGAGGCCAGTAAGTTGAAAAGGAGACATAAAGGGTGGAGAAAGGAAGGGAAGAGGATACTTAAATGGTTGATATTGTATATATGTAATTACAATGATTGTAATGGGGAGGTAATATGATTGAGAATGGAATTTCAAACGGGAAAGTGTGGGGGTGGGGAGGGAGGGAATTACCATGGGATATATTTTATAATCATGGAAAATGTTAATAAAAATTTAAAAAAAAAAAAAAAAAAGGAAAAGTGCTTTGGTATGTAAATTATGTGTTTTTGTTTCTGTTCTCAAAAACCATTTATGGGGCTGGAGAGATGGCTTAGCGGTTAAGCGCTTGCCTGTGAAGCCTAAGGACCCCGGTTCGAGGCTCAGTTCCCCAGGTCCCACGTTAGCCAGATGCACAAGGGGGCGCACGCATCTGGAGTTCGTTTGCAGAGGCTGGAAGCCCTGGCGCACCCATTCTCGCTCTCTCCCTCTATCTGTCTTTCTCTCTGTGTCTGTTGTTCTCAAATAAATAAATAAAAATTTAAAAAAAAAAACCATTTATGATAGTTATCTTCAGAAAGGAAACTGGTGTCATTCAACATTAGCAGTCCAGGAATAGAAAAGATGTTTACAGCACAGAGTTTCTATGCTGGTTAAGCTTTGTATCTATAGATACTTCCTTTATAAAAAATAAATTTGTATTTTCTTAATCATTTTTTAAAAATTTGGGCTGGAGAGATGGCTTGGGGGTTAAGGCATTTTCCCGCAAAGCTAAAGGATCCCTGTTCAATTCTCCAGGACCCATGTAAGCCAGATGCACAAGGGAACGCATGCATCTGGAGTTCATTTGCAGTGGCTGGAGGCCCTGGCATTCCCATTCTCTCTCTCTCTCTCCCTCTCTCTTCCTCTCTCTCTTTTTCTCTCTGTCTCTCTCTCTCTGCCTCTTTCTCTCAAATAAATAAACTAAATATATATTTTTAAAATTATTTTATTTACTTGAGAGAGAGAGGCAAGAATGGGCATGCCATGGCCTTCAGCCTCTGCAAACAAACTCTAGACGCTTGTGCATCTGGCTTATGAGAGTTCTGGGGAATCAAACCTGGGTCCTTTGGCTTCACAAGCAAATGGCTTAACCACTGAGCCATCTCTCCAGCCCCAGATACTTTCTTTTAAACCAATTAGTAGAGGCTTCTGAATGATGAAAATATAGGCTACTTTAAAATACTTTAATTATTGACATAGTCTATAAATTATACTACCATATTTCATTCTAAGTGTTACTGAGTGTGTTGATGTGGACAGTGACATTCAAAGTAGGCTTTCCTCAGATTACATTGAACAATGTTGTTGTAGCATGGCTAGAAAAGCTGTGGCAATATAAACTAGTGTTCTTTTATTCTATAGGAAAGTAAATTTTAACTTACAGACAAGACTATGGAAAAGATTACTTCAATTTTTTTGTCTTAGAAAACCCCTCTGCATTGAATGTGTGTGTGCATGTGCACATACACACACACATACATATTCCCTCCCTTCTGTGGTTAGCTATAGCTTTCACAAGTGAGAGATATCTGACAAGTCATGGCAAGGATGGAAGTCAGTTTAAATTCATAAATTAACTGCTTTAGACTGGACAGGATTGTGAGGTATACCAGGACCTCCATCCACTACAAGCTGGGAAAAGCCAGCAGTGGTTGGTTGTATACCTGGTTTCTTTGTATAGTCACACATTTCACTTAGCCAACTCCCTCCAATGATTAGTTCCATGGGAAAGAAAATGCAGTAGTAATCCTCTAGCAGCTTTGTGGATGATGTGTTTGTTATGTAACAGAATTTACAAACTCTCAAACAAATGTATATAATTTGTGCATTGTTTATACTGCCTTTGGAAAAGATGAGAAATCTGTTTGAACTGGGAATACACCTTTTGTCCTCTGTGGTATTACTGAGAAGTTAGTGGCCTGTGAGGTAGAGGGGACAAAGCATGTCAGACTAGGATGGTAAATCATGACCCTTGGCAGGAATGAAGTTTTCTCTTCAGTCCTCTGTCCCCAGACAACTACCAGCCTTGTGCAGGGCTTTGCAGCCTAAATCCCAACGTCCCAGAGTGTGTAGAAGCATTTCTATGGACTCCAGAGTATTGGTATAAACCATCTTATCTGGCTTTTGATATTCTTGATTTTGTTAATAAGTGCATGGACTTTATATACTCAGAGGGCTTATAAAAATGGTTATATGTGATAGGGAGAAAAAAAAGGTTTTATAGTTTTAGGTTTTTAAATTTTTTTCTTTATTTGCAAGCAGATTGAGAGAGACAAAGAAGCAGAAAATGGGCACACCAGGGCCTCTTTGTCACTGCATACTAACTCCAGATGCATGTGCCACTTTGTGCATCTGGTTATAAGTGAGTACTGAGGAATTGAACCTGGGCTAGCAGACTATGCAAGCAGTTGCCTTTAACCACTGAGCCATCTCCCCAGCCTAGTTTTAGTTTTTTGTTTTGTCTTGTTTTCTTTTCTTTTTCAAGGTTTCACTCTAGCTCAGGCTGACCTGGAATTCACTATGTAGTCTCAGGGTAGCCTCAAACTCATGGCGTTTCTCCTACTTCTGCCTCCCAAGTGCTGGCATTAAAGGCGTGCACCACCACACCTGGCCTAGTTTTAGGTTTTATTTTCAATTATTTTTTAATTTATTTGAGAGGGACAGAAAGAGACAGAGAGAGAGAGTGGGTGCATTAGGGCCTCCAGATGAATGAACTCCAGACACATGTGCCACCTTGTGCATCTGGCTTACATGGGTCCTGGGGAACTGAGCCTCGAACCAGGGTTCTTAGGCTTCACAAGTAAGCGCTTAGTTGCTAAGCCATATCTTCAGCCTTAGTCTTAGTTTTTAATGGCTTGTCTTTGCTTATATTTCTTACTTCTAAAAACAAGTCAACCTATGTAAAATTGATAGCCAAAATATATACCCTCTGTGGGGAAAAATTTTCTGGGCTTGGTATGTGTTTCTCCTACTGTATTTCAATAGTTATAAGACATGTAAGGGTTTTGTTTTGTTTTTAACTGTTTAAAATTAGGGGAACATTATGTAATTGGCTTGGATCATATGACTTCAGAAGGGGTCTGCATTTGCCTCTCCCAGTGATTTGCACTATCAACTGATACATTTGTGGGGAAAGGTGCTAGGAATTAAACCAGGATCCTCCACATGCTAAGTGAGATCTCTGTAGGGCTGGGTGGTGACTCAGTGGGTAAGAGCATTGCTGTACAAGTATGAGGACCTGAGTTCAGTTTCCAGCACCAACACAAAAACCTGGGCATGGCTGTTCAACCACCTAGTTGGGGGGCAGAGACGGAAAGATAGCTGGGTTTCCCTGGTCAGCCAGTCTAACTGAAAAATGAAGAGCTCTAGGTTTAGTGCGAGACTGTCTGAAGAAGTAAGTCAAAAGAGCTGTATCTTCCTCTGGCCTCCACACACATGCTCTGTACATACATTGTTATGCACATACACACCAAAAAAAAAAAAAAAAGATGGACTCTATACCCTAATTGAATATTTCTTTCTATATTGATAACTTCCAAATCGTTGTTGAGTAGGTGAAATTGCAGCTTGCCACTGATGCTATCATCATGTATCCATTCGTTGAAATGAAAAATTGAGGTTTTTGCTTTCTGAGGTAGGCCTCACTGTAGCCCAGGCTGAGCTGGAATTCACTATGTTGTCTCAGGGTGGCCTTGAAATCATGGCAATCCTCCTACCTCTGCTCCTGAGTGCTGGGATTGAAGGCATGTACCACCATGCCTGGCTTGAGTATTCATTCTTGAGTCTTTCTTCTCTTATTTCATATACCAAGTTCTTTTGATTGATCTAAGTATCTTTCAGATTCATTACTTTCTAGTCATATTTCAGGCATAACTATATTCCTTGTTTGAGTTACTTCTGCCTATAATTTTTCCCCTTTCAGATCTTTCCACTTCAAGGCCACCTGAAGAATAGTTAAAATGCAAAAGTGGTTATGTAATTCTCCATAAGTCCTTTATTAGCTCCCCTATTGTCTGGTCAGATAAAAAACAGATTCCCTAGTGAGACAGAATGCTTTGTGGTTTGGCCTTAGAATACCCTTCAATCTCTCTCTCACTGCCAGCATGTATATGCCCTGTGCTCCAGTCAGATTCACTGTGCCTATCAGGGCCTCGGTACTAATTGCGTATTTACAAATCTGTGTCCCTGTTAACAAACTTATTGTTCATTTTAGTTTGTTTTCCATTTCTTTCCTCAACATTTGGTGAGTCATGATTAAACAACCTATATTTAAGACTGGGGACTAAACAGGAATTAGATATAGCTCCCAATGAATTGTTGGTCAGGGAAGCTACAAAGAGCTATAAAACAAGATAGGCTATTGCCGCTGCTTTTGGTTGTCCACCAGATTTAGATGGTTACTGGAGACATCCCATGTTGGAACTGTGCTGGAAGCGTCCTTCCTGCTAGATTTCATAGTCCTGAAATGTACTCTGCAGGCTGTGGTGGAGGTCGGGGGTTGTTATAATTTTTTTATGCACCTGTGAAATTCCCTGTCAATTCCAGAACTCTCAGATATCTGTGACTTCTACAGACTGCACTATGGTATAAACAAAGATTTTTATACTTTTTTATATATGTATGTATTTAATGGTGCTGGAGATTGAACCCAGGACATGGTACTTAAATGTTCTACCACTGAGCTACAGACCCCAACCCTTTTTGTTTGGCCTCACTTTCTAAAATTTTGTTTTCTACTTTGTCCCCTCCCCCCTTCCCCTTTTTTTTTCCTCTCGGTACTGAGGTCTGAACCCAGGGCCTTGCACTTGCTAGGCAAGCACTCATCCACTGAGCCAAATCCCCAGCCCTTATTTTCAATTTAGTAAGTGACAGGTGTTAGTAAAAGTAACATCAGGGGAAAACAAGTCATGGAAGAGTTACATAGTTGTAAATGTCTTTATTTGTGGTGAGCATAAACCTTCGGTTTCTGTTGTTACTATTGTATTTTGTTCACTGCGCAACAATATCACACTCAATGTGGCAGTTTGCTGGGCTGCCATAACCAATACCACATGCTGTCCAAGGGCCTGTCTCCCAGTCTAGTCATATTCTGAGTGCAAAGATCAGAGCTTCAGTGTGCACCCGCTAACAGTCAATGAAATTGTATGCAGTTTACTTTCCTGCTATAGAAGTTTGCAGGAATGAAGAGACTGGTGCCTTGCATCTAACTTACATTGTGGTACAATTGTTTGCAGTCTGACTGGCAGGTTAGTGCAGAGTATCGAGACAACTAATGTGTGCTGTATGACTTTTTAAAGCAAAGCAACTGAAATTCTCTAAAGAACATCTTTGTGTAAGCTGAAATATTCATTCTAGATCTTTTGCTTCTTTCTCTTTCCTCTTCTTACTCCTAGTATGGAGCCCTTGAAACCATCTCCCACTTGCATCCTACCTACAGCATCCATCAGCAGACGCTCTCTTTCTCCTTATTACAGCAGTGTCTCTTCTTCCTGACATTAGAGTTTTCCAGCTTCACTATACCTGTTATTCTTTTCTGTCTCTTTCCTTCTTCTCCCTTCTTGTCTTCTGTTGATGTTCTTCCTGCAAGAGAGTGTTTCCATGAACTGTCCGTATGTTGGCAGTGCCATCAGTTGTATTTGTAGACTGGACTTGTCATATCAACTTCAGATTCGTATCCAGCTATCTATTTTGGCTCTTAATATGGATGCCCCATGGACATTCTGCCTTAACATGTTCAAAATGGTACTGCTGGTTCTTTGCCTCTCCTCCTTGCCATTTTATTTTGTTTTGTTTTGTTGTTTTTGTATCTGTGAGATAGAGTCTGAACTATAGTTCAGACTGGCCTGGAACTTGCTGTGTAGCTAAGGATGACCTTGCGCTCCTTATCCTCCTCCTCTACCTCCCAAGTGCTGGGATTACAGGTGTGCACCACTGTGCCCAGCTTCCTGCTTGTTCTTGCCAGGAACAGTGAACTGCTGTGAGGTAGTTTAGCACACATCCTCCAAGTGCAGATCTAAACTCAAACTTCCTGGGTTTAGTTTTTTTGTCATCTTTCACCTGTGTGACCTTTGTAAATTATTTCACTTCCTTTGTGCTTTAGTTGCCTTAATCTAAGTGAGGAACTTTTTGTTGTTTTTGTTTTCGAGATAGAGTCCTACTCTAGCCCAGGCTGACCTGGAACTCTCTACTCATGGCAACCCTATCTTAGCCTTTCCAGTGCTGGGACTAAAGGTGTGTGCCACCATACCCAGCTGAGACAGGGTCTCTTGCTGCTGCAAACAAACATCCAACTAGCTATCCAGCAAGCTTCAGATTCTTCTGGCTCCACCTTCCATTGTTGTAGTATAGATACATGTACACTTTGCATCCACCTTTCCATGGTACTGGAATGGGGAGATGGTGCAGGAGTTTAGAGTGCTTGGTACTTAAGCAGGAAGCCCTCTGGGGCCAGAGACTGCCAGATTTGATTCCCCAGAACCTATGGAAAAAACTGGGCATGGCTATACATACATGTGTAACTCCATTCCACAGAGATTGGTGACCCGAGCATTGCTGGGGGCTCACTGAAGGATAGTAGGTCCAGGTTAAGAGAGAAAACCTGCCTCAAGGAAAGAAATACACAGCTGAGTTTCTCTGCTGGCTTCTGCACACACGCACATGGGGCACACACATACATGCAAACACCACACATCACAAATACCAGACATGCAAAAAATAAAAAAAAACTAATATATAGGACTTAATATCTTTTGTATTCCAGTCATTGATTTAGCTATATGAGTTGTGATAATATTGATTGTCCTTTGATAACAGTTAGAACCACCATGGGGAACATATCTCTGGCCATATCTCTGAAGGAGTTCCTAGATTATGTCAATGAGGTGAGAGGACTTACTTCAATGTGAGCAGTGCCACTTCATGGGTGGGGTCCTGGGCTGAATAAAAAGAAGAAGCTGGGGCTGGAGAGATGGCTTAGTGGTTAAACACTTGCCTGTGAGGGCTAAGGACCCCGGTTCAAGGCCCAATTCCCCAGGACCCACGTTAGCCAGATGCACAAAGGGGGCGCATGCATCTGGAGTTTATTCACAGTGGCTGGAGGCCCTGGTGTGCCCATTCTCTCTCCCTCCCTCTCTCTCTCTCTCTATCTGCCTCTTTCTGTCTCTGTTGCTCTCAACTAAATAAATAAAAATGAAAAAAAAATTTTAATTATTTATTTATTTATTTGAGAGTGACAGACACAGAGAGAAAGACAGATAGAGGTAGAGAGAGAGAATGGGCGCGCCAGGGCTTCCAGCCTCTGCAAACATACATACATACATAACATGTATACATGCACATGTATTGAACAACTTGTAATTTTCTTATATTTGTTCTTATTGAATAGTCACAGGTCATTCGTTTCTTTGTTATTTAGTGTATCATCTGTGAATATACCACTTCATTTACAAATTAATTGTGGTAATATCTACCCACTAACCAATTTAGATCAGTTGAGACCTATCTTTGAATTGCTCTTCTGCCTTAGTCCCTTGGATCTAGTAATTGCTAACATGTATGGAATTTATAGCATGATTTAGACATCCTTCTGATACTTAACATATGTGGTCTCATTTAGTTCTGGAAAAGTCTTGTATGCTACTGTACCATTTTTAGTCTTCATTCTTCATTTGAGAAAACTGAGACACAGTTCACATAGCAAAGTTGCTATCTGAATCTAATGAAGTGCTCTTAAAACTTAGATTTTGGTCAGGCATGAGAATGCTGCATAGTTCCAGTACTCAGGAGGCTGAGGCAGGAGAGTAACATTGGATGCCAACTAGGGATAATAGTGAGTTTGAATCTGTCCTTGGGTACACAGAAAGACCCTGTCTGAAAAGAAAACCCAATATTTAAAAATGTTTTGTGGGCTGGAGAGATGGGGCAGCGGTTAAGACGCTTGCCTGTGAAGCCTAAGGACCTAGGTTCTATTCCCCAGGGCCCATGTAAGGCAGATGCACAAGGTTGTGTGTCTGGAGTTTATTTGTAGTGGCAGGAAGCCCTGCCACACCTTTTCTCTCTGTCTGCCTCTCTCTCTGGTCTCTCTCACTTTCTCTCTCAAAATGGATAACTTTTTTAAAATGCTTTGTTCTTGTATGGTGTATGTATGATGCGTGTGTATGTGAGTACAGTTTGTTGATGTCAGAGAACAATTTTCTGGTCAGTCCTAGTCTTCCAGCCCATTTGAGGTAGGGTTTCTCTAGTTCTTGTTCTTCCTGTTTTGTTTCTGACTGCTGCACTCACCAAGAGTTTTTGTGAAATTCCCTTGTCTCCCCCTCCTATGTCAGGGCCAGAGTGCTGCCATTACGGAAGCCTGCCTGCTTTGGCTTTGTACATGGCGCCTGGGGAATGAACTTGGGAACCCTTTTGAAAATAGTGTAGTACCTTTCATTTCTTTCAAGGTTGAGTTCTGGAGGTATTCTAAAACTTGGTTTTTAATAAAGTTAACCTTTTTGAATTTCAATCTTTTTGTTTGTGGAAGTGTTTGAAAACCATGTTTGAATTTTTTTGTTAATTTTATTTATACAATTATTACTGCTGGTACCCTTCTTCCCAAGTAGTCCTCCTCCTACTTTCTTGTCATCTACATATGCCTATGTGTGTCTTTGTATATAGTCAACATTCTACATGTGAGACAAAGCAGGATATTTGTCTTTCTAAGTGGTTGAACAAAGTTAAGTTGTATGCCTGTGCATCACTTTTATGTATTCATCTGTTGATGGCATCCAGGCCGGTTCTATAACTAAACTCATGCCTATAGTGCTGTAATTAATATGGTTATGCAGGTATGTCTCCGTATGTGCTGACTTGAACCTTTGGATATCTCTCCCAGGAATAGTATACATGGATCAATTTGGTAGTTCTATTATAGTTTTATGGGGAAACTCTATACTGATTTCCTTAGTGGCTATACTAATTTACATTCCCACCAGCTAGCAGTGTATAAAGGTACTTCCCTTCCCCAGCATGCCCCCATCCTGGCTGGCTTTTTTGTATATGTGTATGCCAGTGTGTGCATTGTATGTGTGGCAGCCAAAGGACAGCCTTTGTTCCTGAGGTGCTGTCACCTTTTATAAGACGGGGTCTTTCACTAGCCTGAAACTCATCAACTAGACTAGACTGGCTGGCCAACAGCCTCAAGAGTCCACCTGTGTACCTACCACATGAATTTCAAATACCTGGCTTTTTAAATGTAAATTATGGGGCTCAAACTCAAGTCCCTGTGCTTGCTAAGTAAACACTTTTACTAACTGACCCCCTGGCCAGCATTTCTTTCTTTTTCTAAAAATATTTATTTATTTATTTGAGAGAGGAAAAGAGGGAGAGAGAGAATAGGCACTCCAGGGCTTCCAGCCACTGCAAACGAACTCAAGATGCATGTACCACCGTGTGCATCTGGCTAACATGGGTCCTGGGGAATCGAACCGAGGTCGTTTGGCTTTGCAGGCAAGCGCCTTAACCGCTAAACCATCTCTCCAGCCCCTGGCCAGCATTTCTTATTTGTTTTGTTGTGATAGCCATTCTCACTGGGGTATGGTGAAATCTTAATGTAATTTTGATTTGTAATTCCCTGGTATCTAAGATTTTGAATTTTTTTCACATTTTTATTGCCCAATTGAACTTCATCTTTAAAAAAAAATCTTTATTTTTACTTATTTATTTGAGAGAGAGAAGCAGAGAGAGGGAGAGAGAAAATGGGCATGCCAGAGTCTCTAGCCACTGCAAATTAACTCCAGCCACATGTGCCCCCTTGTGCATCTGGCTTACATAAGTACTGGGGAATCAAACTGAGGTCCTTTGGCTTTGCAGGCAGACACCTTATCCGCTAACCCATCTCTCGAGCCCTGAACTTCATCTTTTTTTTGAGGTTTCACTCTAGCTCAGGCTGACCTGGAATTCACTATGTAATCTCAGGGGGCCCTCGAACTCATAACAGTTCTCTTACCTCTGCCTCCCAAGTGCTGGGATTAAAGGCGTGCACCACTACGCCCGGTATTGAACTTCATCTTTTGAGGAGTTCTGTTCATTTGTCCATTTACTGATTTGATGATTTTTATGTTTTTTTTTTTAATATATTTCAGATGTTAGCACCCAATTCAGATAGTTGGCAAAGATATTCTCCCATTCTCTAAAATGTCTCCATTCTGCCAGTTATTTCCTTTGCTATGCAAAAGCTTTTCAGTTTCATGCAACATCATTTGTCATTTTTTACATTTATTTCCTGTACTACTAGTTTTCTTACCAAAATGTCCTTGCCCATATCTATATCTTGAATGTTTCCTCTGTGGCTTCCTGTAGCAATTTCAAAGTTTCAGCCTTACATTAAGGTTTTTGACCTGCATATAACCAAGATGTGATCTTTCCTCCTGCTATGTTTAATAAAAATCAGATGGAAGGAGCTACATGGGTTATTTCTGAGTCGTCTATTGCATTAGCTTATCTGTGTATCTGGTTTTGTGCCAGCACCATGCTGCTTTTGTTTCTATGGCTCTGTAGTATAATTTAAAGTCAATTATTTGATACCTCTAGCATTGCTGCTTTGCTCAGGATTGTTCTTGCATATCCACACAAGGTTTAGAATGGTATATTTGTAATCATTGTACCTTCTTGATGTTGTTTTCCCTTTATCAGTGTATATTGGCCCTTCTTCATCTCTTCTAATTTGAGCTGTAATCAACTGTCAGAAGAATGGCTACTCTGCCTATTTCCTGCTTTTATCTGTTTTGCCTTCTACTTTGTTATATGCCTTTGCTAGTGAGGTGTACAAAATAATCTTGAAGTAATTATTGTCATAACCATTGTGCACATCTCTGATTTTATTTTTGTATATATCTAACTAGTAATTTTTGAGGTTAACTATTGTCCCTTAAAAGAATTTTGCCATACTTAACCTAGCAGGGGAGGTACCATGATCATGAAGGTGGTTTTCCCAGGGCGAGGCTTATCCATTGCACTCCAGATGTGCTGACCCCTGTGATTTCCCCAAATGCGGGAAACTCGACTGCATAATTTGTGGTAGTGGGAGACCGTTCACGCTCTCCCCTGGGGAAAAAAAAAGAATTTTGCCTTGCTGCGGTTAGGGACATGTGTTTATTACCTCATCTGTTCAGAATCAGAGCAGCGGGAGGATTAAAAGTTTAATGCCAAACTGCTAGGCTATCGTGTAAGACCCTGCTTCAGATATCACATGTTTATGTCCTTTCTTAAGAGGTCAAAATAGCATTTCCTTGTTGTTGTTTTAATCATTTTTCTTTTGAAGCTAGGTCTCTTTCTAGCCCAGGCTGACCTGGAACTCACTCTAGCCTAAGCTGACCTCAAACGATCCTCCTATCTCAGCCTCCCAAGTGCTGGAATTAAAGGCCCATGCCTGGCTGAGTATAACTTTTTATTACAGCTTTTTATTACAACTTTTTATTACTTTTTTATTATAGCAGCCTCAAAAGGTATTATATATATATTTGAGACCTAGAAAAGTAAGAAGGTCATTTGAAAGTCAGATGTTAAGTGGCAGATCTGGGATTTGAACTAGGAGCCAATGCTAAAGGCTTTCTTTTTGAATTGGAATGTAACTGTGTTCTGTTTATTATTACTAAGATATGTTACTGACTTTGTTCTGTGAACTGATGATTTATATTATTGACCATTTTTTAGAGTGATGATAGTATTTTTCTTCTGCTATATATTCTTTCTCTATTAATGCTATTGACCTTTATTCATTATAAATATTTACTTTAGTCTTTGTTCTTCCTTTTTATGTCACTAAACATACATACATACATACATACATATGTGTGTGTGTATATATATATGTATGTATATATATGTATATATATGTATGTATATATGTATATATATATTAGTATGTGTCTATATTATAGGAAATGTGGTAGACAAATTCCTTAGCCTTGAATTACCTCACTTAGTTGTAATAGTATGTTTCTAAAAAGTATTAGCTATTAAAAAAGTAAAGTAAGGGACTGGAGAGATGGCTTAGTGGTTAAGGTGCTTGCCTGCAAAGCCAAAAGACCCAGGCTTGATTCCCCAGTACCCAAGTAATCCAAATGCACAAAGTGGTGTATGCATCTGGAGTTCATTTGCAGTGGTTGAAGGCCCTGGCATGCCCATTCTTACTTGCTCTATCTGCCTCTCTTTCTCACATAAACAAAATAAAATAATTTAAAAATAAAATAGCTGATGTGATGGTGCATACCTTTAATCCCAGCACTCAGGAGGCAGAGGTAGGAAGATTTATTTGAGAGAAAGAGGCAGATAGAGAAAGTGGGTGTGCCAGGGCCTTTAGCCACTGCAAACAAACTATAGACACATGTGCCACGTTGTGCTTCTGGATTTACATGGGTACTGGGAAATCAAACCCAATCCATCAGGCTTTGCAAGCTTCAACTGCCAAGCCATCTCTCCAGCCCAGACTTACATTTTTTAAAAATTGTTTTGCGTATAGTTATGTCAGTGAGTTAATGTTGGGTAACAATTGTTACCTTTTTGTCCAATGTGGTTATGAATTACTCAGTTGGGTAGCATCTATTAAATATAATATATTTTCTAAAATATTTAAATTATTAAAGTGAAAATAAAATTATCTTGAAAAGTTTGACAAAGAACTAGCCTACTAAAATGGTTAAAAAGAACTCACCTGCCAAGAAAGAAAGTAAAACTGCACACAGTAGTAACAAAGTAAGTAAGTTTAGACTTCAGATTTGGAATTCTTCTAAATTAGGTGATCACAGTGCTAGTATGTTAAGTGGAAATGTGTCTTATTTAAGGATTAGACCAGGAAATTTTATATATCCAGGCTTGGAAGATGGCTTAGGGTTAAAGGTGTTTGTTTTCAAAGCTGAGCCCAGGTTCAATTCCCTGGTACTACATAAAACCCCATGTTCAGTGGCACTAGCACGTGTGTCTGCAATTTGTTTGCAGTGGTGGGAGGCCTTGGTGCTTCCATTCATTCTCTCATTTTCTCTCTTTCAAATAAAAGTGTGTGTGTGTGTGTGTGTGTGTGTGTGTGTGTGTGTGCGTGTGTGTGTAAAGTTTTAAAAAATACTTTATTTTGGGCTGGAGAGATGGCTTAGCGGTTAAGCGCTTGCTTGTGAAGCCTAAGGACCCTGGTTCGAGGCTCGGTTCCCCAGGTCCCACGTTAGCCAGATGCACAAGGGGGCGCACGCGTCTGGAGCTCGTTTGCAGAGGCTGGAAGCCCTGGCGCGCCCATTCTCTCTCTCTCCCTCTTTCTGTCTTTCTCTCTGTGTCTGTCGCTCTCAAATAAATAAATAAATAATTTAAAAAAATACTTTATTTTTAGCCATGCATGGTGGTGTGCGTCTTTAATCCCAGCTCTCAGGAGGCAGAGGTAGGAGGATCACCATGAGTTCAAGGTCAATCTGAGGCTGCATAGTGAAATCCAGGTCAGCCTGAGCTAGAGTGAGACATTACCTTAAAAAAAAAAGAAAAATTTATATATATATGTGTGTGTGTGGTTGTTGTTGTTGTTTTTATTTATCTGAGATAAAGAGGTAGGGAGAGAGAATAGGTGCACCAGGGCCTCCAGCCACTGTAAACAAACTCCAAACTCATGTGCCACATGTGCGTCTGGCTTATGTGGGTCCTGAGGAATGGAACCGAGGTCTTTTGGCTTTGAAGGCAAATGCCTTAACCACTAAGCCATATCTCTAGCCCTATATATTGGTTTTTGAGGTAGGGTTTCACTCTAGCCAAGGCTGACCTGGAATTCACTATATAGTCTCAAGGTGGCTTTGAACTCACAGCAATCCTCCTACCTCTGCTCCCCACGTGCTGAGATTAAAGGCGTGTGCCACCATGCCTGGCTCCAAAAAATATTTTTAAAGTAATTTAAAAAAAAGATATTTCATATGTCTCAAAATTTCCTGGAAATCCCTAAGGAAATAAGTCCAGTGGTGTCCAACAGCCAGTATTAGGGAACAATATTGTATTGTGGGCTCGTGGTTAAAAGCTATATTGCCCACTAGGCTTTCACTGTAAGCCCTAGTGACATACTTTTGTGAAGTGTTCCAGCTACAGTGCATGTGATCTATAAACTGAGATACTGGCAGATTTACTCCAGGGTGTGTGCTTATAGAAAGTCAGGCAGAAATATTTATACATTTTCATAGTAGTCATTTTTTTTTGTTATTGCCAAGCTTAATGTTACTGAAGTTATGATAACTAAGTTTGTAAATATACAACTCCATAGTAGGTAATTATATACTTTTAAGTTTTACCTTCATTTTTGTGTGATGTTTTTGTCCTGAAAACAGGAAGCAGTGGTGCTGCATTGTATGGTTGTTTTCTTGTCCACAGATGATGGATTCTGAATTTATACACAGTATAGTAGGAAGCTATCTTAAGCCTCCAGAAAGAGTGTTTGTTCCTTCACTCACCCAGAACGAGTCACCTCAGTATCATCACCCCGTGAACTTTCAAGCCACAGCTCCTAAAATGGTTAATAGTCCAAATAGCCAAGGTAATGTTAATTTAAATGTTACATGAAATTAGACAGTAGTACCAAGTAGGGTAAAACTATTTGAGTAGAAACATATGATTGTATGTTGACTATTAAAGAAATTCCTAATCTTGATTCTATCACTAAGTTTCTGTGAACTTAGGCAAGTCACCTAATATTTTTTTTTGCTTTGACTTCCTTAGCTATAACATGAGGTTAATACAAACAGCTGGATACATATCACAAGGTTGTCATCAGAGAATATTTCGAGAACAGAAAAGTCATCTTGTAACAAAGATGCCAGATTTGGAAAACTTGTGAAATAAGTGATTAGAATGCTAGTAAATTAAATGAAGTGGTGTCTTTCATGTGCAAAGTTATCCTTGAAAATTCTGTTGGAAGACATTATACCCAAATAGCTATAAACTATGACTAGTGTGTCCCAGGCCGGCTTCAAACTCACAGCGATCCTCCTACCTCTGCTCTCAAGTGCTGGGGATAAAGGCATGCCCCACCATGCCAGGTCTATAACTTTTTAAATCTAAACTTAGTGGAACCTAAAAATTGAATTAGACATTTGTATTTATGATGCCAGGCATATCTTATGCCATCCAAACCACTTCTATGGTCTGATTGTCATCCTTTCTAAATAATATTCTATAGTAGTGGTTGCCAGTAATAAATAATGAGCTTTGAGTGGAGTAAGCTATAAGAAAAAATAATCCAAATCAGTGGGCTAGCTACGTACATATAAAGAGCAATGAATATAATTTATTTTCTCATTTGTAAAAACCAAATGGTAATACCTACCAAACATCCTTCTAACTAAATATATACTAAAGTTATTATATACTGTTCATCTCTAGTTTTAAGTTACAATAAAAGTTTGAAGCAACATTTAAAAATTTTTATAACTCTAAATTTACCTGAATCATGAGATACTGATATAGCTGAATAACAATCATAATGGTACATGTATACTCCTTATAACTTCCCAGTCCTTACATTAGCTAGACAATTCACTTTTTTTTTCCAGTGGAAAAAAATTTCCTACCTCATATGTTTTGATCCATAACATTTCATCTGGGACAAAGAACAACAACAACAAAAAAAAATCTTGTTGTTTGACTAAAACTGAATATAAGAAGAACCGAGAAAGCTCTCCTAATTTTAAACCTCAACTACTGTTAATTGCTGGAAGTCCTTTCACCTGAACGTCATCACTGTATTATGTGGCTTGCTTGCTTAGTGCTTACAGATCACTAAGTACAACCGATTATTGTGTCCCCAGCTATGTTAGAGGAAATTCATGCTTTAGAGTTCTAGTCCTTGTTTGTTAGTTGTATGCAGAATATACTTTTATTTGTCCATTTTTCTGGCTACTAACAAACATATACTACTCATTTCTTAGTTTGCCCATGTTACTATTTTATTAAGTTTCCAAAACCTTCAACTTCTCAACAGCACTTGTTCTAGCCTTACGGACTCTTCAGGAAAAGATTCATCGCTTAGAGCTGGAAAGAACACAAGCTGAAGATAACCTAAGCATTCTCTCCAGAGAAGCAGCGCAATATAAAAAGGCCTTGGAGAATGAAACTAATGAGAGAAATCTGGCACACCAGGAACTGATAAAACAGAAAAAAGGTAAAAGAAAAAAATGTAGTTCTCAGAAATGAGGCGTTACCAAAGTTTATAATTTGTAATAGGTAGATTTTTCTTAAATATCTTTGTTCTTAGGTACATTGAAACCTTGAGGCTTTGGTCTCAGGGATTTTGATGTTTGTGAAAAATGAATAGAAGTTTGAACTTACCTCTATTATATATGTTCTTCTGGCTCATAAATTCTCTTTTTTCTTTTCTTTTTACAGGGTCTCACATGTATCCCAGGCTGCCTCCAACTCATTCATTAGTGGAAGCTGACCATACTTTGTAATGCCCCTGCCTCTACCTCCCAAGCCATCCCCATGGTTTATGCAGTGCTGGGGATTAAACCTAGGGCTTCCTGCATGCTCGGCAAGCCCTTTGCCAACTGAGCATGTCCTTATTCCCCAGTTCATAATTTCCTGAAATTAAAACAAAAATTATTTTTAGGTATTAGGAATTAGTTTTCTAAATAGCCAACAAAACCCAGCTTAGTTCATAATAAAATTAACATTTTTATGTTTTAGCTTATACTCATTATCAAGCATTGGTATAGTACTTAAACAACATAAAAATGAATAGAATAGAATTTTACTTAACATGAAGAAAAAATACAAAATTAGAGGAGATAGGTAGGTAGAGGCTTCTGTGGAAATTATGAAAAATACATTAGATGGCAAGAGCTTAAGAAATTTGGAATATCAGTTCTTTCTTTTTTTTTTTGAAGTAGAGTCTTACTCTAGCCTATGCTAACCTGCAACTACTCTACAGTCCCAGGCTGGCTTTAAGCTCACAGCAGTCCTCCTGCCTCTTCCTTCTGAGTGCTGGGATTAAAGGTGTGTGCCACCATACCTGGCTGAGTTCCTCATATTTTACTTCAAACACTATAGCCTTGGCGTTCCTTGTAATATACTCATCCTTCTAAATAAAGCTTAACTTTGTATATCGCCTTAGAAATAAAATGAAGAATAAGGGAGGGGAAATTTTAAGGATCTAGGGATGTATCTCCGTTGGCAAAGTGCTTGCCTAGCTCGCATGAAGCCTTGGGTTTGATCCTCAGCACTGCATATGCTGGGATTGATGGTGCACACCTGTAATCCCAGCATTCCAGAAGTAGATGCAAGAGAATCAGAAGTTCAAAGTTATCCTCAACTACATAATGAGTTTAAAACCAGCCTGGACTACATGAGACCTTTCTCCAAGGGGAGAAAAAAAATAGAGCTGGAGAGATGGCTCAGCAGTTAAAGGCACTTGCTTGTAAAGCCTGACAGCCTGGGTTTGATTCCCCACAGAAAGTGGCATATGTGTCTGGAATTCATAAATAAAAATAGTTTTTTTTTAAAGAGAGAAAAACATTGCAGCTGGGCATGGTGGCTCATGACAATAATCCTAGCATGTGAGAATCTGAGGTAGGAGAAGCACCATGAGTTTGAGGCCAGCCTGGAATAGAGCAAGACCCTTCCTCAAAAGTCCAAAAAGAAAAAAGAAAAAGAAAACTGGACAAAGATGAAAGAAAGAGCTGATAATAGTAAATAAGTAAAAGGATTAAAAACAGGTTACTGCTGGGTTAGATGTAGTCACATGTTTAATCCCAGCAGTTGGGAGGCTGAGGTAGGACAATTTCAGTGGGTTACAGAGTGAATTCTAGGTCAGTCTGGGTTTAAAAAAAATAAAAAGTTACCCCTATAGAATTAACTATGTGGTCAGTAGTTGAGTCGAGGAAAATAAAGAGTAGTACAGTGTGTATTCCTAAGTTCCCTGGGAGAGAAGACTAATAGCTAAGGAACTTTACACCCTCTGTGTCTGTAGAAGCTGTTGTTTCCTAAGATCAAGCACAATAATCATTACCCCACAAGACTCTGGCATGCATATATATGCCTTATAGCTCTGTAAGGATTGATGGTATGAAACCAATTATATATAATTAATGAGGTATTCACAAATTATATTAAAGTTAGTACTAGGAACTAAAGCCTCAAATGTTTGGCTTTTCACTGAATGTACATAATGCATTTTTCATAGCTAAATCTCTGATCCACATGACAATCAACTAATGAACACATTATTATTTTGTCTTATCATAGATATAAGCATGCAATTAAGCTCAGCCCAGTCTCGTTGTACTATTCTAGAGAAACAGCTTGAGTACACAAAGAGAATGGTTCTCAATGTAGAGCGGGAGAAGAATATGATCCTTGAACAACAGGTGAGCATAGTTTCCATAAACAATGATAATATAATTTAATATGCTTATGAAGAACATTTAACATGGGAAAATTATCACATTATAACCTTAATTAAAATGGAATATAAAGCTATGTATAAGAGATTTTCACCTATAGCAGTGATAGACTAGATCATTTAAATTCAATGTTTATTTAAAAAAGAAACCCTTGAGCGGAGCATGATGGCATACACCTTTAATTCCAGCACTTGGGAGGCAGAGGTAGGAGGATCGGCTGAGAGTTCAAGGCCACCCTGAGACTACAGAGTGAATTCCAGGTCAGCCTGAGCTATAGTGAGATTCTATCTCAAAAAACCAAAGGGGCAGGGGAAAAACCCTCAACAGGTAATCTAAAAGAGGAGAAAAAGAAAAGGAGAGAGAAGAAAAAAATAAATGAAAGGTATGACAGAACTAACAAGGCAGTGAATTGTCACCAATTCAAAACCTGCACAAGCTTAAATCCAGAGTTCAGTCTAACATTAATGGCTCCTTCCTTCTGAAGGCATTTCTGATTTCAGAAGAGGCACGTGACAGGCTGAATAATAAATTTAGCAATCATCCTTCTAGGGCTCAGAAAATAAGAGTCTAGGGCCTCCTAATAGGAACCCTAACCAATCTCTTACCTATGAATGCTTTGTAAAGGTGAGAAAGAGGGCAACAGCCCAAGCTACAAGGCTGTTCCAGATTATCAGAGTAGCTAGGTGGCCTTAGACCCTGAAACTGAAGGTGATTCTGGATTACTAGTATGCTTAGAGACCTCGGATTATTTCTACAAACATTTCTTTAGCACAGTGAGCAACTTTCAATCACAGATAGCCAGGCAGAAAAACAGAACACATAAGTAAGAAGTAGCCTCATAGGAGACTAGATAGCTCAAGATAGATATTGTCTAGAAGAGACTGACTTTAAAATGATCATGCTTGAAGAAGTCAAGAAGTTATGGGGATGCTGAAGCAGGAGGATTATTTGAGTTCACAAAGTAGAGACTAGTTTAGACAATATAATTAGACCCTGTCATCAAAAGAAAAATGAAGAGAGATAAGGAGCAAAAAATTATAATATGGCCAGGCAGATTTGAGAAAGACCCAAATCAAAATTATAGAATTTTTTTAAAAATTGGGCTGGAGAGATAGCTCCTCAGTTAAAAGTGCTTACTTGCAAAGCCTAATGGCCCTGGTTTGATTCCCCAGTACCCTTGCATCTGGAGTTTGTTTGCAGTGGCAGGAAACCCTGGGAGTGCTTGCCTACAGAGGCCTGAGAACCTGAGTTCAACTCCCTGGTACCCTTATAAAGCCAGATGCATAGTGGCACAAGCATTTGGAATTCATTTGCAACGGCTAGAGGCCCTGGTATGCCCATTCTCTCCCTCCCTCTCCTTCCCTCCCTCTCTCTTCTCTCTCTGCTTGCAAACAAATAAATAATATTTTTAACCCTAAAATTTAGAAGTTAATTGATAGCAAATTACAAGGCAGAATTTAAGAAACATGTCATCCAAACAAATGAAAGTAAACTCAGAAAATAAGAAGGGACACAATGTCCAAGTAAGAAGGTATAATTTATATTAAATTGGAGTGCAAAGAAAGGAAAGGGAAAAATAAAGCAAACAGTATTCTTTTTAGTTTTTTAAAAGATTAAAACTTAATATATAAAATAAAAGGTTTCATTGTGATACATTCTTATCTGTGTCACTGATCTTTGCTCATAGTCATCCTGTTACCCTCTTTTGTCCCCTTCTACTGGTTCCCTTCCTCCCCTGAATTGTCCCTCTCTGCTTTCATACTATATTTATATAATATTTTATATGTAGATAATAAATGCAATATATATAAATAAATATGTATATCTATTTATTGTTTATTTTTGACACAAAGTCTCATATTCTAGGCTGGCCTAGAACTCTTTATGTAGCTGAGGCATATGCTACCATTCCTAGCTTACATGGTGCTGGGATGAACCCAGGGCTTCATGTATGCTAGGCAAGCACTGCACCAGCTGAGCTATATCCCAGTTACCTACCTGTGTGTGTTGTGTGCATATGTGTACATATGTATGTGGAGGTGAGAAGTTGGCATGGATGTCTTCCTCACACTCTTTTTAAAACAATTTTTTAAAAATTTATTTTCAAGAGCTCGTGTGCCAGGGCCTCTTGCCATTTCAAATGAACTCCAGATGCGTGCACTACTTTGTGTATCTGAAGGTACTGGTGTGACTATTGTATGATGACCTAGTTATTTTCCAGCATATAACCAGGCTGGTATAGCTGGACCACAGTAGTTGTACTTTTAGTCTTTTTGAGGATCCACCCCCACTGGTTTCCATAGTGGTTGCACTAGTTTAAGGGATGGAGAGATAACTTAGTGGTTTAGGCGCTTGCCTGAGAAGCCTAAGGACCCATGTTCGACTCTCCAGGTCCCACATTAGCCAGATGCACAAGGTGATACAAGTGACATGCTTTGGCATGCCGATTTTCTGTCTGTGTCTCTCATAAGTTTCTACCAGTAGCCCTTTCTCAGTGCATCCCCTTTTCACAACATCCCTACCAGCATTTGTTCCTGTTTTTTTTCCTTGAGGATAACCACTCTGACTGGAGTGAGATGGAATCTTCATGTGGTTTTGATGGGCATTTCCCGGAATGCTGAACTTTTTTTTCATCTATTTATTGGTCATGTTTCTTCTTTTCTCCCCTTCCCCCTCTCCTCCTTCTTCCCTTTCCTTCCTCCCTCTTTCCAGTCTATGCTTCTTCCTTCCTTCTTTTGTCTTTTTTGGAGACGGGATCTCATGTAGCCTAGGCTGGTACACATCAGCCATTTGTATTTCTTCTTTGGAGAACTTTGGTTCAATTCATTTACCCATTCACTGATTGGATGATTTGGTTTTTTAGTGTTTAATTCTTTCTTTATTGGAGAGAGAGAGAATGGGCACACCAGGGCCTCTAACCACTGAAAATGAGTTCCAGATGCATGTGCCACCTTGTGCATCTGGCTTACATGGGTACTGGGGAATCAAACCTGGTTCCTTAGGCATCTCAGGCAAGTGCTTTAACCACTAAGCAATCTCTCTAGCCTGTGTTTAATTTTTTTGAGTTCTTTATATGTTGTAGATATTAACACTAAGTCAAATGTATAGTTGGCCAAGATTTTCTTCCTTTCCGTAGGCTTTCTCTTCTCTCTGCAGATGGTCTCCTGTTTGTGCAGAAGTGTTCTCGTTTTATACAATGTTATTTGTCAAATCTTGCAATTATTCCTGAGCCTTTGGAGTCCTGTTCAGAAAGTCCTTGCTTCTGCTGATATCTAGGAGTGTTTTCCTTTAGCATTTCAAAGTTTGAGGCCTTGTTTACAAGTATTTTCTTCTAAGCACCTAAAGTGTATACATGTACAAGCATGTTTCTTATAGCCAATTTATGCTGTTTTGAACTCTCAGAAATTATGTTATTCTTGATCCATTGGTATCACTTGCCAGATTTTGTTTTTATCCTTTCCAGGCACAGCTTCAAAGGGAAAAGGAACAAGATCAGATGAAGCTGCATGCAAAACTTGAAAAGCTTGATGTCTTAGAAAAAGAGTGTTTTAGACTGACAACAACTCAACAAACTGCTGAGGTAAGCTTCTTTGCCAGGAATAAATCTCCAGTGTTAAGCAAAACTGTCACTGTGTATATGCATATACAACTCCTCATTTACAACTTTAAGAAACCCAGATATTATTTCCTGCCCATAGAGAAATTGTGGGTATTTTTGGTATGTGCATTATATATGTATGTGTAAGTGTTTGTGTGTGTGAGTTTAGGTATACTATGCATGTAGCACAGTACACATGGGCAGGTCAGAGGCCAACCTTCACATGTCAGTCCTTGCCTTTTACCTCCTTTGAAACAGGGTCTCACATGTTTACCTCTGATTTTTTGCAAGGCTAGCTGGCCCCTCAGCTTTGAGTAGATTGTCCTGTCTCTGCCTCCCAGTTTACCATAGGGATGGCTGGAATTACAAATGCTTGCCACAGAGTGTGGCATTTTTTGGGGTTACTGGGTTTATGAACTTGGGCACTCATGCTTGTACAGTCAGTACTTTATCCAGAGCCATCTCCCGGCCAGATGAAATGAGTTCTGTCACGGCATGAAGGAGCTTGCATTCTGATATGAAATTGGTGTTTTGACTACTAAGCGGGTACGGTGTTTTCATTAGATAACTTACATCAAGGTATTGAAAAGAAACCAATCCTAGATCCCTTCTCCCTCTTTGCCTCTAAATCTTGTTCATTCATAAAGTTGTCTTAAAGTCTTTTGCCCCCTTTGAAGCCTTCCTTGAAATTCCTCCCTTTAAAATAATAATATTCCTGTTCTGAAAAACATCAAATATATAAGATGTCATACATGCATACAGTTAATATATAGTATATGTCACTGGGCATGGTGGTGCATGCCTTTAATCCCATCACTCAGGAAGCAGAGGTGGAAGGATTGCTGTGAGTTGGAGGCCACCCTGAGATTACATAGTGAATTCCAGGTCAGCCTGGGCTAAAGTAAAATTCTACTTCAAAAGGCCCAAACAAACAAAAATCATGTGTGTGTGTATGTGTGTGTGTGTGTGTGTGTGTGTGTGTGTGTGTGTGTGTGTGAAATTATATTCATTGCTTTGCTATTTGATGGTTTCATGTTTGTTATTCTTGGTGACCAGAGTACACTCTTAGGTAACAAGGACCATATCTTATATTTCTGTAAGTGTCTTCTTGTACTTCTTTCCTCAGTATTTATACTCTTAACATATGCATATAATAGGCATTATTATTTTTTGGTTTGGCATAGAATAGCAAGACCCAAGACTATAAATGTTTGACCTTCAAGACACATAATACTTTGAGAAGCTTCATCCGGGTTTTGATGATGGAGATGAAGAAAGCCTATGGGTGTTCATATTCTTTGTATTCACTTCATTTTCCTTCTACATAATAGTTAGTAAGGAAGAAGAGAATGAAGGCCAAGAACAATCTTAGCAATCTTTGTCATTCTTATTTTCTGCTTTAACTTGCCAACTCTTAAAACTTAAAACCCCTACGATTCTGTTTGGAAAGGGAATATGGGATAATTGGCTCTAATTTGTATGTGTAACAGTCCCAGGTTTTATTCCCCTACAGGAAAAGATTAAATATCTAGAGGAAAAACTTAAGGAAGAAGAACATCAGCGTAAGCTATTTCAAGACAAAGCTTCTGAGGTGAGAAGCATTATCCAGTCTCCCGCACTGAGCTGCATATGCTCAATTCTCACCAGATCTGTCACTGTGTTTTCAATCAATATATTCACATGCTTGAGTACATTGCCAAGATATCTTGTAAATACATATATTCTCAGTTGAAATAAGTCCTAGAATGCATTATTTTAAGTTGAGATATTTATGCATAGCTATTTAAATGTATACAAACATATATATGTGTGTGTATGTGTGCTTTTCTCTTATAAACAGAGAATTATTATAATTACCAAAAGATGTAGACTTATCCATACAAATAGTATTTAGGATATTTTTTTCTTTCCCCAAAATGCCGAGTGTCTGTCCTTTTCTTTTCCCAATGGAGCCTTGCTGTGCTGCCAAGGCTGGCTCTGAACTCCTGGACTCAAACAGTCTTCCCACCTCCCCAGTAACTATAGCTATAGGCACATGCTACAATGCTGGCTCTCAGAAAATATTGTGTGTGTGCATATTATGTGTGACATGGTGGGTATGGTGTGATTTGTGTGTGGTATGATGCACATGGGTATGCCGCTGCACGTGCCAGTACATATGCCTGTAGAAGCCAGAGAAGGATGTCAGGTGTCCTTTTCTATCACTCATTCTCATGTTTCTCTGAGACCAAATAGCTCACCGAACCCAGAGGTACCAGATTTTTTTCTGTGTTTTTTTTGTTGTTGTTGTTTTGTTTTTGTTTTGGTCAGACTAGCTGACCAGCAAGCACCAGTGATTCTCCTGTCTGTCTCTATCCCCCACAGGTCATTACAGACTTGTGTAGGCCATACCCAGCTCTTTATGTAGGTGTTGGGGAATTGAATTCAGGAGAAGTCAGGCTCTCATGCCTGAGTGGCAAGCGCTTTTACCCACTGAGCTACATTTTCCTAGCCCCTCAAAAAATCATTTTTACACTTAAAAAGTGAGAGCTTGGGCTAAATGAGATAGCTTAATGAGTAATTATTTGATCACTTCTCTGCATTTTGGCTGAGATCTTGAGGACCTGAGTTCTGATCCCCAGAATCCATATAAATGCCAGACATGGTAGCACCTGCTTGCAATGCCAGCACTCAGGATGCAGAGACCGGCAGTTCCCCGGGCAATCTGACTGGCTGGAGTGGCTGAATCAGTGAGTGCTGGGTTGAGTGGGAGAGCCTGTCTCAATGAAGACAATGAAGAGTGATAGAGGAAGACACTTAGTGTCATCATCCGCTAGCTTCTAAACATATGCACACTCACATGCAACCAACATACATGTGAACATACATACACATGCGTACATAGCACATACATACAAAAAAACCCTGTGAGACCTCATCTTTCCCTATATAGGAAGAAGCTTGTTATAAATTGTTTTCTTTAATATTGTAGCTTCAAACTGGACTTGAAATTAGCAAAATTCTAATGTCTTCAGTTTCAAATTCAAAACACTCTAAAGAGAAGAAGAAATCATCAAAGGTATGCATATAAAACTTTTTTTTCCCCAAATAATACTTTCTTACTGGCACATACTCATTTATTTGCCTTTTAAATCTCAATGTTACCTATTTTCATAAAGGATTAAAAGACATGAAATGAGTCAAATGATGGTAGTTTGGGGTATAAGAGTAGAAAATTCTGGGCTCAGCAGTTAAAGGTACTTGTTTGCAAAGCCTGATGGCCCAGGTTTTGATTTCTTAGTAGAGCCAGATGCACAGGATAATGCGTATGTATGGAGTTCGTTTGCAGTGACAGAAGGCCCTAGCATGTCCATACTCATTTTCTCTCTCTGCCTCTTTCTGTCTTGTCTCTCTCTCAAATAAGTGAAAGTTTTTAAAAAGAAGAATTTCCATAAAATTAAAGTAACTGTAGGGATTTCTCAAAAAACTAACACTTGAACTACAATGTGACCCAGCTATACATTAATGTTTGTATGTATATAAGTAAGGGGATGTGAGATTGAGCATGGGCTGTGAGTCAAGATGGAGAGCATGAGAGGGAACAAGAGGTGATGAGAAGGGCTCAGGACAAAGTGAAACATGAGAGTGAAAACAGAAAGGTGGTTCAGTTGTGAGGGGTATGAGGGAGAAGGAGAAAGGGAAAGACAGAAAGAGAAAGAGAATAATTTGTTTGAAAACACTGTAATTAAGCCTAATTCTGTGCTAATAAAAAATATTTTTTTAAAAAGAAAATTCCATAAACTCTAAGCTAAAAATTGAACCCAAGTGGTGTATAAAACTTAGTTCTCATCTCAGTTTAGTTGACAGTCAACAGAAAAGAGCATGCAGTGGACTTGCAACTGTCCTCATAAAATTCCAGGAAGAATTCCAGGTTTTTTATCCATTATTTTTTATTGCGTTTTGTTGTTGTTGTTTGTTTTGTTTTGTTTTTCATTGTAGGGTCTCCCTCTAGCTCAGGCTGACCTGGAATTCATTGTGTATTCTCAGGGTGGCCTTGAACTCAAGGTGATCCTCCTACCTCTGCCTCCCTAGTGCTGGGATTAAAGGCGTGCACCACCATGCCTGGCTTATTGATTTTTTAAATAAAATGGTTATACTCTTAGACCACACCCCTGCATCAGTTCTGCTGAGGGTCTTCAGTGGGGTTATTGGTATTCATTGTGGGAACCAAGAGACCTCAGTCAGTCTCTGCAGCAGTGGGGGAAGAATGCCAGTTTTTAAGGAAAGACAATCATTTTCCTGGTGTTCAATTCTTAGCAAAAAGTATTTTGTGATCATGTTTCAAATGAGTACTGAACAACACAGTAGATACTGAAAATACAAATATCCTGAATGCAAAACAAAAAAATAGATATATATGTATCTGGGCATGATGGTACACGCCTTTAATCCAGCACTCAGGAGGCAGAGGTAGGAAGATTGCTGTGTGAGTTTGAGGCCAGCTTGGAACTGCTTAGTGAGTTCCAGGTCAGCCTGGGCTAGAGTGAGACCCTGCCTTGGGGAAAAAAAAATCCTGAATACAATTTTATATGCATACATACAAAATAAACAAGTATTTTAAAAATTTGTATTTGAGACAGTAGTCCAGGTTGGCCTCAGACTTGCTGTGTGTCTTCGGCTGGTCTTAGATTCCGTCTTCCGCCTCGCCTTTCTAAATGTGAAGACGACAGGCATGCACCACTGCAATGGACCATCTAGCTGCATTTTTCATAATTGTTACAAAAGAATTGTTAACTATAATAAGGAAAAAGTATTTTTGTTATTTCCTGCATTAGATACTTATTTTTCTATCTTATCTGTGTAATGAGCTTTGAACTGGAAATCTAAATAGGAAAATAACATATACAATATTCCAGTGAACAAATGCTGACTTTTATTAACTATTTGTTCTGTGGCGTCTTTTATCTGACGAGTTGGTGGCATTTTAAATTTACATGTTTATTATAAAGATTATAGGGAAAAGATAAGAAGTAACAGAAGGAAAAGATAGCTCCAGAAAGAGAATACTTGACAGCAAAATCACTTTAGAATAGTCCTAGTACCAGGCTGGACGTGGTGGAACTTACAATCCCAGGTTCACAGTGTGTAGCTGATAGTATTTCCCTTTAAAGATGGAGCACTAAAGTTGTAGAAGGTAAGGTCAGATATTAAGAGGCATCTATGAGACCTGCTTATCTCTTAACTTTCTTGCTTCATGTCTTGAGTTGAATATGCAATTCATACATTTAAGTTTTTTTATTATTTATTTGAGACAGAGATAGGCAGGGAAAGTAGCAGGGCTTCCTGCCACTGTAAACAAACTCCAGATGCATGCACCACTTTGTGCCTCAAGCTTTACGTGGTACTAGGGAATCAAACCCAGGCCATTAGGCTTTGTAAGCAAGCACTTTTAACCTCTGAGCTTTCTCTCCAGCCCCAATTTATACAATTTGATGTACTTAAACTGATGTCACTATGAGATAAGAAGGAAATAAACCCACCATGGTGACACATGCTTGTAATTCCAACACTCAGAAATCTGAGGTAGGAGAATTATAAATAGCCTGGACTACTTAACCAGGTTCCATGCCAGCCTGGGATACACAGCAAGACACAACCTCATAAAGGAGGTAGAGGTGGGGATAATTAAGACAGGAATGTATGAGAAATACATAAATAATCATAAGATAGAATGTATTAAAAGCCTAATAGAGTTATGAACAAACTCTTGTGTTGTAAACACAAGATAATAATGTGAAGGGTGATGCCAAGAGAATGAAAGACAGCCATGGGAATTTTTAAGTATTGATAGGTTAAGATGAGGAGAAATGCATTACAATTGAAGAAGTTGTTTGTTCCAGGAACCCTTAGGTGATATTTCTGTAGTAGATGTAAAATGGAGTCAGAGTAAGAATTAAAGTTGAATGATTGCATGGAGTGAAATTATGGATGACCATTAGTGCCACATTAAGAATTTATTCTTTTTTTCTGAGATTTTTCAAGTTTATATTTAATTGTGTTTATAAGGAGGAGGGCACACACCAGGGTCTTTTGTAGCTGCAAACAAATGCAGATACTTACACCACATTTTTGTATTCCACTTACATGGATGACTCAGGAATTGAATTCAGGCCAGCAGGCTTTACAAGCAAGTGCCTTTAATCAGTAAGCCATCTCCTCTGCATGTGTTTCTGTGTATGGTATGCATGTATATATGTATGCATGTTTTATGTATGTGGGTCCATGTTTATATAGATGCACATGTATGCATGTGCACATGGATACCAGAGGTTGACATGAAATGTCCTCCTCAGTCACTCTCTACTGTATCTACTGAGGCAGGGTCTCTTTCAATCCCAGAGCTTGACAGTTTGGCTAGTCTAGCTAGTCAGTTTGCCCCAGTGTCTCCCATGTCTATACCCTAAACACTGGAATTAGAGGTAGACTGTGATACCTACATTCACATGGTGCTAGGGATCCGGACTCAGTTCTCATGCTTGCATAGCAAGCACTTTGTCCACTGAGAATTTGCACTGTTGAAGCTGGGTGCAGTGGCACACACCTATAACCTCAGCACTCAGGAAGCTGAGTCAAGGGACCAAGAATTCAAGGTCATCTTCTATCTACTACATAGGAAGTTTGAGGCCAGCCTGGGCTACATGAGGCCTGTCTCAGAAAAAAATTGAACTTTTGCTGGGCATGGTGGCACACACCTTTAATTCCAGCACTCGGAAGGCAAAGGTAGGAGGATCACCGTGAGTTCGAGGCCATCCTGAGACTACATAGTGAAGTCCAAGTCAGTCTGGACTACAGTGAGAACCTACCTCAAGAAAACAATAAAAAAAATTCAACTTTTATAAGCAGTTCAGATCCACTGAAGGCTTGTGAGAAGAGTGGGCACATAGTTGAACCTGTAATGTAATGACAGTTACCGTCATGTGTGAGTGTCAAGATATAGAACTGATCCACCCCTCTAAGACTCCTTCATGTAACTTCTTTATAGCTACATAGCCCACCTTGAGCTCTGGCAATCTCTAGTCTGTTCACCAGTTTTCTTATTTCAAGAAAGTTCTATAATGGGACATGGTTGCACATGGCTGTAATCTCAGCACTTAGGAGGCTAAGGCAGGAGGATGGCCATGAGGTCAAAGCCAGTCTTGGCTATAGGGCAAGCAAAGGCAGACTTGGACTACATAGCCAGACACCATCTCAAGCTTGGATTGTGGAGTGAGACTCCATCTTAAAAAAAAAAAATTGTAAGTTGATCGCATAGTTTGAACCTTTTAGTGTTACATTTTTCCCTGAAACACCATGTAAAGTGATGCATGTCCCATATAGTCATCTTGTTTCTGCACACTACTCCATGCTAAGGCTCTAGCACATTAACTAGTTGCCTATTTAAAGATATTTGGATTGTTTCCATTCTCAGCTGTTACAAATAAAGCTGCCATGAACATGTATAAACAGGTTTTTGTATGAACATCAAGTTTTATTTCTCCCAGATAATTCCCCATTAGTGTAATTGTTGAGTCATGTGATAAGTACAGATTTCCCTCTATAAGAAACTGCCAACGTGGCTGCACCATTTTGTATTTTCACCAACCCTTGCTAACATTTGTTGTCATCACTGTTTTGTTAATTTAAGCCATTTTAATAGGTGTGAAATGATATTTCACTATAGTATTCACATTTATTTCCCTAGCAATAAAGATGTTAGTGACCTTCTCATATTTATAAGCCATTTGTATGTTGTCTACAGTGACTCTGACTTTGCCTGCATTCAAACTGCATGGACACTTTTACTGTTGAGTTTTTCATATCACAAATGCATTTTAAAATAACATTGTTGTTTACTTTGCCCCATGCATCTTTAGAAAAGTAAATGTATAAAAGGAAGACCACCTCAGCAAATTGAATCAAAGCTCAGCACACCATCTTTTAAATGTGAAAAGGTGAGAGGATGAAAACAGAGGTTGTTGTTTTAAAAGTTTCTTTTATTTGTAAATGCTTTTTTTAATCCCATCAGCCATTGAAATTGATTCCTAGCTTCTTCTTTTCCTTTCAAGTTGAACAGTTCAGACTGCTCCGTGAGTGCAAGTTTGCAAAACCTTCTGCAGCTGATGCCTCGCTGTGGCCCACAGAGCTTTCCCAAGCCTGCGCTGGCGCTAGAGCCCAGGTGTCTCCACAAGCCTCCCAGGACAGCGTCCGGGTGCAGAACTGCGTCTTGCAGCTCAGAAAAACCCATTGTCATTTTTGACAATTTGTCTGAACTTTTGATGGCGATGCAAGATGAGCTGAACCAAATGAGTCTGTAAGTGTTCTCACTCTATCAGGAGAGCTATAGACACTGAGATAGCAGTTTTTTCTTCTCAGGCTTAAGACCAATGCCACCTATAAATTCTTAAAGGCCTGAACTATTTGGATTTATTTTGTTTTGATCCACAGATTAATTGTTACTGTTTTTCATTGTACTTACTGGACCATTTACATGCTAACTATGTATAAGTGTGGCTTTTCCAATCTAGAGAGTTTGTTTTCTCAAGGCTTGCACTGACAGACAAGCATTACTATGATTTGAATATACAGGATCTGGTGACCTTAGATTCTATAACTCAGAAGAACTTTTATAAGAAAGATTTTCCTTGTATATTTTTAGAATATTTTAGTTAAATGAATGATTTTATTAGACAAGCAGGAATATAATCTCTTACTTTAGATTCCAGCTAGTCTGCATTACATATTTTGAAATGTTCATAGTAACGAAGATTCTGTACAAGATTAAGTGTTATGCTCCATGTTTATATATATGTATATATATTCAACAAAATTTTCAGAATTATGTGATTTGGCTGGTCATCTCATTAAACTGATATATATCTATAAAACATATAAGTATTCTGTTGAAAGTATTTCAAATCCTAGAGCTGGAGTTGATGAGAACCTTATAATGCCACTAGCCAATGACAGCAGACTATTTTACTGTATTCAGCTATGAACATCAGGAATTCAGATTTTTTAAAATATTTTAATTTTTTTTATTTGAGAGGGATCTAGGAGAAGGATGGGAGAGGCAGATAGAATGGACATGCCAGGCATCTAGCCACTGCAAACAAACTCCAGATGCATGTGCCACTTTGTGTATCTGGCTTACTTGTGTACTGGGGAATTGAACTGGAGTCCTTTGGCTTTGCAGGCAAGTGCCTTAACTACTAAGTCATCTCTCAATCCATGAAATTCAGATTTTTTTTAAAGCTTCTTAGTAGCCTAATACTAACACCTAATCTTAATTCATGAGAGCCTGGTTATATTTACTATGATTTAATTACACAACTCTAAAGATAGAAACTGTCTTTGAAGATTAGTATTCCACTCTGAGGGCTGAAAAGATGGCTTAGCAGTTAAGGGTACTTGGTCTGGGTTCAGTTCCCCAGTACCTGTGTAAAGCCATATATACAAAGTGACTCATACACTTGGAGTTCTTTAGCAGAGGTCGTAGTGTGCCTATACTCTCTTTCTCTGTCTGTCTCTCTCTGTATTTTTATCTCTTTCAAATAAGTAAAAATTTTAAAGTTATTTCACTCTAAAATTTATGGTTAACAGAAAGATTAATTATGGCAAACACATAATTTGCAATAGTGCTTTATATTTGCTATTCTTTTCTTAATATTTGAGACAGGGGGAGAGAAAATATGGGCACTCCAGGGCGCCTCCTGCTGCTACAAACTCCAGACACATGCATCATTTTGTGCTTCTTCACGTGGGTACTGGGGAATTGAACCTGGGCTATCAGGCTTTGTGAGCAAGTGCCTTTAGTCTCTCTAGGCATGCTATTCTTGTCTTTCTTTTATTGTCATGCAAAGTCTTATTCATGTGTCAGATATGTTTGTTTCACTTGTTATTATTTCATTTACTTATTTTTGTATTGCCGAGATTGAACCCAGGGTCTCGTGCAGTACCTTCCCCAGCCGTAATGCCGCTCTCTTTCCTAGGGAGCACAACAAGCTCCTGACACAGAGGGAGCAGACCGAAAGCCGTGCCGTCTGCGATGACATCGAGTGGGAACTAGAGCAGTTAGTCAAGAGAATGGAAATTAAAGGGGAACAAATCTCCAAACTTAAGAAGCATCAAAACAGTGTAAGAAGACTTTAGCTGAAACATAAATAAATAAAAATGTGTATGCATTCAGTGTTCTATCTCTGTAAGACTCCAAATTTGAGGTCTGTGTGTATGGTGTAGTGAAAAGATACATAGGAGCCAGGCCCCATACAGAAAGTCACTGCTCCATTGAAGCAACATGCACCCTCTGGACTCTACACAACTCCAGGCTACTAAAAAGAAAAGGAACAAGAAAGTCTGTTTATATATTCAGGACTTACACCCTCTGTGAGATAGGATGGCTACTGTCTTAGCAGCCCTCTAGGTACCCCTTATCCTCTTCTCGTCCTCCTCCCTCTCATGCCTCTTTGGTGCCTCTCTATGTTCACAAGTTTCCAAGGCAGTACCACACATAGACCTGGTACTATAATCCTAAAGCCACTATTTCCCCTCTCCCAAAACAAGCCATGTGTGTTCTATTCCTTGTGGACTTGTGCTCAGCTACCTATAGCATGTTGGGCAGTTGAATGGAAGAGAATGTGTACCTATGTCTTAATAACTAAAAACAGGATGATCTTTAATATTCTAGCAGAAGAATTATGAATATAACATTTCAACACAGTGATTCCATCCATAATTGAATTCTAACCACATTCTTACAGTGCTGAAGCAGAAGGAAGAGGGTGTCTTTCCAAGAAACCACAAGACACATGACTTTCTATTCACAAATATAGTTATTCAAATAAGTGGGTGAGGGCTGGAGAGATGGCTTAGCGGTTAAACGCTTGCCTGTGAAGCCTAAGGACCCCGGTTCGAGGCTCGGTTCCCCAGGTCCCACGTTAGCCAGATGCACAAGGGGGCGCACGCGTCTGGAGTTCGTTTGCAGAGGCTGGAAGCCCTGGTGCGCCTATTGTCTCTCTCTCCCTCTATCTGTCTTTCTCTCTGTGTCTGTCGCTCTCAAATAAATAAATAAATAAATAATTTTTTTAAAAAAAGTCTAAAAAAAAAAAGTGGGTGATCTATTAACCATGCAAATAGCCCCCCTCACACACACATTTTATAGAAAAATAATAAAAATTCAGAATGTTACCTCATTTATTATGCTGAAAATTGGACCTTGGGCCTGATGCTTGCGGGGCTAGCACTATACCACTGAGCTACATTCCCAGCCCTTTAAAGAAATCAAAATTTTGAAGCAAATGTTATCACTTTACTGCCTTTTAAGGTGAGAATAAGTAAAAAAAAATTGTATGCTTGTATTGGTGTGAAAATTATGTGGCATTTTATACTATCTTGGAATTGCATAGAAGAATGATCACATTTTTAGAACTTAGTAATCTGTACATGTCACATTTTGAAGGTCATGAATTTATACTCTTTAATAATTATAACAGTATAAGTTTTCAAACATGGTACCATGGTACATTTAATTTTTTTAAAGTTGTCTCCTAGGCATATTGACAACCCAGTGTCTGGATCAGCTCTACAAATTAGCCTATGCAGGAGGGGCATAGGCCAAGTAATTGGTGGGATTTTGAAGAAATGTATTATAGCAAGTCAAGAAGAGTGATTTATTTCTGTCTACCCTGTTACATACTTCTGATAGAGAAAAAGTTATTCCCCTGACTATATGTTTGACATGCATGAGTATTTTAAATTCAGAAGTACTTTCAATATGTTTTCCCTATAAGCTCAATAGTTACTCTTAGCATAATTTCCCCACCCTTTCCTATTAATGCCACCTGAAAAGTCCTTCCCCCTTTTCTTGATTCTGTGGCTTTTACCAGTTTCATATTTTTCCATATATCCTTTCCCTTACCTACTCCAGCCCAAACTGAGCTTTGTTTGGCCTTGTCAAATCTACACTTCTCCCTATTCAGTGTTATCCCAGCTTGAAGTATTGTCCAGTTGTCGTGTGTGTGTGTGTGTGTGTGTGTGTCTGTAACGTATATCTGTATGTTGTGTGTGTGTATCTGTAACGTATATCTTTATGTTGTGTGTGTGTGTGTGTGTGTATATTATATATTACATATACATATATATATGTAACATAGGTATATATTCTTTCTTCCATTAAGCAGAAATAAACACCTCAAAAGCAAGAGTGCTTTTCATTATATTTTCACCTGAATATCAATATTAGACATGCAATGGGTTGCTAAATTGAACTTTTAAATTTAATTTAAGCTATCCATCCAGTCAGTCATCAATTTTAGGGTATACTTTAGTATTAGTTTTTGCCTAAAATACTAGATTTTTTTCTCTCTAGGTTCGCAAACTGCAGCAAAAGTTTCAGAACTCGTGGAAGAGTGAACCTTCAAGTACTCTGCAAGATGACACCAACCCCAAAGGGTCAAAATGCATGAAAAATAGTCCCAGGAAATATTTGAGTGAAACTAATCCTTTCCCGAAACGCAGCAACTTTCATCCGATACAAGTTCATAATCTTCAAATGAAATTGAGAAGAGATGATATCATGTGGGAACAGTGATACAGTAGCAAAACTGTCACCTTGAATGAACTTTGTTATTGAGGTCACCCATTGTCTGAAGTGGTTTCAGATTCAATATACTGTGTAAAATTGTGAATTATGTTTCTTGATTTTATAAAACATGAAGTTGTATTTTTTTTGTTGTTTTTTTTTTTTTTTTGTTTTTTCAAGATAGGGTCTCACCCTAGCCCAGGCTGACCTGAAATTCACTATGGAGTCTCAGGGTGGCCTAGAACTCACGGTGATCCTCCTACCTCTGCCTCCCGAGTGCTGGGATTAAAGGCATGTGCCACCACGCCCAGCTGAAGTTGTATATTTTTAAATTAGTGCCTAATGACTTACTAAAAGTCCTACAATAAATGATTGGACTTTTTTAATTGACCAAAGTCCCTTAATCCCATCATGTTTTAGAAACCTTCACTTTGCAGATATCTTAAACTAAATCTACGAAGTTGTAATGAATTGACAATATTCAAAATCAAGTTAAATGTGAATTATCAATACCATCCTACATTTTGCTTGGTTTTTCGAAGTAAGGTCTGCCCAGGCTGACCTGGAATTCACTATGTAGTCTCAGGATGGCCTTGAACTGACAGTGATCCTCCTACTTCTGCCTCTCGAGTGCTGGGACTAAAGGCATGCACCACATCTGACCCCATTCTACTTTTTTAACTTAGTGGGCTTATAACATTAAGAACCAGTGTTAAATGAACACAATACCAAAAAAGTCTTTAATTTTCCTAGAGTGGCCTCCCTATCTTGTTTCAAAGCTTTGTATTATTTTATTATTGTTGTTTTCAAAATGGAAACGCCCAATAATTCTGCTGTTTTGAGAAGATGCCTTTAACCCAGGTTGTATGTGACAATTACCAATAGAAACCCCAAAGTGCTTAATAGTTGGAGAAAGTAAATCAACTGTAGAAGCTCTCCTCTGCTAGTCCCATTCTCATTTACAAGTCTAGTTTCCTTTTTAATGCTGGTGGTTTATTTTGTCCTACTCTTCTATAACCTTCGATGACTTGTATTTTATTGTGCATAATATCAGTATAAACTGACAATGTGTATTTCTAGGACCCCCTCCCTAAAATGGTGTGTTTAATGCAAAATTATAGGAAGAAGTTAGACATGTAATTAACCTCATGTAGCAACAACAACAAAATGTTCTTTAATTCTTTAAAATCAGTGATTTCCCAATGGATTTCTTTGTATATACATGTTTTATAATAAATTTACATTTGTTGACCTATCTTTCTAGAAGCTTATGGAAACTAGTACATCTCTTCTAAACACCTATTTTCTCACTTAGATCTTCTGGGGTGACTAGAAAATTGGCATGACCAACTAACGTAGAAATAAAGGAGAGATTTAAAAATAAAGCTACACTAACAGTTTTAAGAGATGGTGATTCCACAGGGACAGAGTTAGAGTACATGTCTATCTGACCTCATAGCAGTTGGCATTCCCATGGCACAGCAAGATAGCATGTGGTACATATATAAATTGATAGCAGAGAGAGCATTTAAGCTGTAAGTATGAAAACAACTTTTAAGTTAGGATCATAGAGATAGGTTCTGTAGGCCAAGGTTGGCCTCAAACTTACAGTGTAGCCACTAGTCTTGAAGTGATCCTCCAGTCTCCAGCTCTTAAATGCTGTAGCAGCAGGTGTGTGCATGCCCCCAGAAAAGCAACTTTTAGAAAGTTTTTGTGTTTTCCTAGGAAATACTCAAAAAGTGCATGTGAAAAAATGTGGCTAACTATGGCCATTCTGGAAAAGTTAATTACTGTGGTCATTCTACCAGTATAAAGAATTACTACCTTAGAGCCGGGCATGATGACACACACCTTTAATACCAGCACTCGGGAGGCAGAGGTAGGAGGATTGCTGTGAGTTCGAGGCCACCCTGAGACTCGAGAGTGAATTCCAGGTCAGCCTGGGCTAGAGTGAGACACTACCTCAAAAAAAAAAAAAACAAAAAAAAACACAACCTTAGAAGACATTTCTATACCTGAAAATGAGAAAGTGTCTGAAATGGGCACATTGGTACCTGGGCTTGAATTTGGAAGTAATAAATTATGCAGGAAGGTTCCTTTTCTGGTATAAATCATGTACATACTATTCCTTTAGTAGAGAAGAGTGGAGGAAAGTGCCTGTCCTCGTGAAGTAGTGGACGTACTGTTCCCTTAGTAGTAAAAAGAGGAGGAAAGTCCCTCTCCTCATGTAGTAGTGTACGTACTATTCCCTTAGTAGTGAAGAGTGGAGGAAAGTCTGTCCCCTCGTGTAGTAGTGTACATACTATTCCCTTGGTAGTGAAGAGCGGAGAAAAGTCCCTCTCCTCCGGAAGTACTGTCTGTACTGTTCCCTTGGTGGTGACTAGTGGAGGAAAGTCCCTCTGCTCGTGTAGTATTGTACATACTGTTCCCTCCGTAGTGAAGAGTGGAGGAAAGTCCCTCTGCTCGTGAAGCAGTGTACGGACTACTCCCTTAGCCTGCTTGCTTTTTCCCTTCGTGTCAGCTCCTAAGCCCTGGAAATTTACGTAGGCTGTCTCAGTAAACTGCATAGTGTCACTTCATCCCGTTTTCTACTTTATCTTTCCTCCTGAAGGATATGAATTTTTTCTTTTCAATTTTGAAAGAAAATAACCACTGAAACTGTAATATTGCCTTTAATTTCTATCTCCTTATTTCCTGCAAATTTCATTCAATTCCCAGTGCCACATTGTAAAGATAACCAAAATAGCTGGGGCGATGGTGTGCCAGTTAAGGATCATGCTTATGAAGCCCAAGAATCCAGCTTCAATTCCCCAGTACCTATGTGAGCCAGCTGCACAAAATGGCAACTGTGCCTGAAGTTCAACTACAGTAGCTAAAGGCCCTGTCATGCCCATTTTCTATCTGTCTCTCTCTCTCCCTCTCTGTGTCTCCAACAAATAAATAATATTTAAAAAGAAAATAATTAAAAGGTTGCCAAGACAAGTTACTATAAAACTTTGGAAATGATTATTTCAACTAAGAACTGAGAGTTTTCATCAAAAATAATAACTTTTCATTAAAAAGTTATGGTATACATGTTATATGCAAGCCTTCAGAACAAAGGCTTGGGTTCAAATTCTAACTCTACTGTTAGTAGCTTGCATAAGCCAAAGAACTTTCTACAGCCTCAGTTCCTCATCTGCAAAGTGGGGCCTATACTAATCCCACCTCACGGGTTTTCATGAGGAGTAAATGAAATAACTTACACATTGAAAGCACCAGCAATGGATTGGCATTTAGTAAAATGGATTGGTCTTTGACTCTGAGTGCCCCCCCTCCCATGTAGAACACAGTTTCAAATGAGTTCAGTTCTTAAAGCAAAAGTCTGACTCTTGGCTGGAGAGATGACTTAGCCGTTAAGGTACTTGCCTGTGAAATCTAAGGACCCAGGTTTGATTCCCCAGTACCCACGTAAGCTTTATGCACATGGGTAGTGTATGTGTCTGGCATTTATTTTCAGTAGCTAGAGGCCCTGGTACACCTATTCTCTCCTCTCTCCCTCTCTCTCTCTCAAATAAATAGAAATAAAAATATTAAAAAATAATAAAGTCAATTTATTCTTAGTAACTGAACTGGAATGTTCAATTTGTTTTCTTTTCTTTTCTTTTTTAATTTTTCTCTGTGGAAATGACTTTGGCCTGCTTCCTAGGCTACGTTTCTAAAGGGAAGAAATAAAGAACACAGTTGTTCCGTGGTGCAGAAATAACATAATCACACACAGCGAGTGGGTTTGGAGTTTGTTTTGGTTGTTGGGGTGACATGATTACTAAGAAACAGTAAAGAATGGTGTCTTGTTACTGCATCACAGCTGCTGAATTGAAAACAAATCTGCTCTCACTCACTACCTGTTTGCCAAGGCCACTGACTTGGGATGGGTGGAGCAAAGCACTTCTTTCCTGGATGAGGCATTCTATGGTCAGTCCTGGAGTTTCTATGGCAACCTCACAGCTGCGCTGCAAGAGCAGAAACATTTCTTTGGTAGTTTTCACTTCAGTGAAAAACAGTTCTTTGGGTTGTGTTGAATTAGAAAGAGGGGGAAAAAAACGGAATTGGAACTTTCTAGCCAAGGAGGGTTTCATCTTTGATGAAACTAAAACCAGAAAGTTCCAGTGTTTGGAGGACCAGGTATTGTGAATCTTATGATACTAGAAATGGGAGTTGCGGTCTTGTTAACTGTAGTTGGATGGCTCATTGGCAATGCAGCAATTTTTATTTTGTTGTAGCTAAAGAATGTATTGGAAGGCAATTTTCAGCTCTCAATAATGCCATGTTAAATTGGGACCTAGTAAATAGGTACCTGGAAATTATTTGGGGAGTGAAGGTGATGAGGTTGGAACTCAGGGCCTTGTGCCTAAGAGGCCAGGATTCTGCCACTGAGCCACCTCCCACCTCCAAAAATTGGTTACAAGGTTTTGTTGCAGCCTTTTTACTTTAAAAGTGTGATTCCTAATCATACAGTGGTTTTTGTTTAAGTTGCTTTTGCTTTTTTGAGTCAGGGTCTGGCCACGCAGCCCAAGCTGTTGAAACTTGAACTCATGAGCTTCCTGCCTCCATTTCTGAGTCCAGGAATTAAAGGTTACGCCACCATCTCCAGCTTGTAAAGTAGCATTTTGAAACCATAATGAAATATTTATACATTTAAATACAAAATGAGAGAAATCAAGTGGGAGTGGGGGTGGGGAAGGACAGTTGACTGAGTTCTCAATGGAAAGATCATGGCCAAAAACCTACCAGCTGCTGGTTGTGTGGGGAGTAAATTGCAAAGGTCCAGAGACACTGGTGGTCTGTAAGAAAAGTTGTACCGCTGAGAACATTTAATTGTACATGAAGTTGAGACAAATCTCTATTGTAACGTGAGATAAATTAGCTCTTCACACATACCACTGCACCCTGCTGCAAACTCCAGCACATGCACCGCTTTGTGCATCCGGCTCTATGGGGTGCTGGGGAATCAAACCCAGGCCAGCAGGCTTTGTAAGCCAGCTTTGAACCACTGAGCCCATGCCAGCCCACCACTGCGCCTTGTAATTAAAGTGAGGCAAGGATAAATTAAAAACCATCAACTCAGTCACCTGAAAACCAATTTACTTATAATTAATTAGACCAGTCAGTGCCTCGGCCTTTTAGATTCTTCATCTACTTGTGTTAGTAGAACATGCCTCTTGGGGTCTCTTTTTTAAGTTTTGAATTTTTGGGCACGTGTGTGTGTGTGTGTGTGTGTGTGTGTGTGTGTGTATGGGATTATGGGTGTGCATGCCACAACTTGCATGTCAGAGGATAACCTCAGATGTTGGTCTAAACTAAGCCTTCTACCTCGTGTGAGGCAGTCTCATTGTTCACCACACAGTCACCAGGCTAGCTGGCGGTAAGCTTCCAGATGGTTTCTCCCGTCTCCATGGCCCTTCTTGCCCAAAACACACCGGGCTTACAGGTACTAACTAGTACGCTGCAGTGGCAGCCAGCTTTAAGGAGGTTCTCGGAATCCAAACTCAGGTCCTCACACTGGCATAGCAAGGGCTTCTTACCCACAGTGCCAACTCCCCAGCCCTCCTTCTATATTTCTTTCTCTCTGGTTTGTTTTGGTTTTTCGAGGTAGGGTCTCACTCTGGCCCAGGCTGACCTGGAATTCACTATGTTGTCTCAGGATGGCCTCGAACTCACGGCGATCCTCCTACCTCTGCCTCCCGAGTGCTGGGATTAAAGGTGTGCGCCACAATGCCCAGTTTATATTTCATTATGTAAGAATATGTAGAAAATTACTTAAAAATTATCATCATTGAGCTGGAGTGATGGCTCCATGGATAAGGTGCTTGCCTGCAAAACCTAAGGACCCCAGTTTAGTTCTCCAGTACCCACGTAAACCCAGATGCACAAAGTGGTACATGTGTCTGGAGTTCATTTGCAGTGACTAAAAGCCTTGGCATGCCCATTTTTTCTCCCTCCTTCCCTCCCTTTCTCTCTCTCTCTCTCTTTCTGCCTCTTTCCTTCTCTGTGTCCTATAAATAAATATTTTATTTATTTATTTATTTATTTATTTATTTTGGTTTTTTGAGGTAGGGTCTCACTTTAGCTCAGGCTGACCTGGAACTCACTTTGTAGTCTCAGGGTGGCCTTGAACTCACAACAATCCTCCTGTCTCTGCCTCCCAAGTGCTGGGATTAAAGGCGTGCACCACCACGCCCGCACAATAAATATATTTTTAAAAAATTATCAGTATCATGCTCGTAGCCCCTGGACCAAATCCCCTTTCAGTTTATGCATCAGACTGTTGAACTGGTCATTAATAAGATTTATATTATCACAGAGCTGCCTAAGAGCATAAAGTACTAGATCAATTTTTTCTGCTAAAAGTATTAAACATATTTACAAACTAAGCCTATATAATAAAAATAAATTTATTTAGTATTTGAGTTCTAATTTGTAACTTATACAAAGTGCTAATATCTAATTTACATTTAGCCTATCTCGCACCAAATGGGAATTCAATGACTCTCCCAATAAAGAGACCACACACAATAAGCTTATGACTATAAAATAAACTCCTCTACTTAGCTCCCTGGAACACTTACTGTTTTATGGCTTGAAGAATCACTAAGCCAATTAAGATCTTTAAGCTAAGTGCGTTTTAATTACTGTATTGTGGTCTTGGGTATTGTTGCTTCAAGCTCCAGCTCAGCTGTCTGCTATATCATTGTTCAAGGACATGTGACCACTTGCTGGGTCAGGATCGGGAAGCTTTCACGCAGAGCAGGCACTGGGGGAGTGGGGAGGTTGATCCCCCTTAGGCTGTAAAGGAAGAAGAGGCTCAGAGCCAAGAGTGCCTTGGTGTCTTCTATCTGACTTGTTCACCCAATACACGTTGTTCAAAAAAAATTTTTTATTTGTACTTATTTATTTGAGAGAAAAAAAAAGAGGCAGATATAGGGAGAGAATGGGGTGCTCCAGAGCCTCCAGCCACTGCAAACAAACTCAAGACACATGCGCCACCTTGTGCATCTGGCTTACGGGGACACTGGAGAATTAAACCTGGGCCCTTTGGCTTGGCAGGCAAATGCCTTAACCACTAAGCAATCTCTCCAGTCCCCCCCCCCATAAATAGTTGATTAATCCCTAATAATCAAGCATTTGTCTCAAAGTATTATGCTCGACGCTATGAGAGACTCAATAATAGGGATCTGTCTTCAAGTTGCTTACAGTTTGATAAGGGAGACAAGACATATATACAGATATAATAAAATGAAAGAAACAGTAGATGACATAAGAGGTATAGCAACTACTACAGATGCTCATATATGTGCCTACTAGATGTTTGTTCTTTTCTTTTGGACACAAGGGATTTGTTTGTAATTCCTTCATTCTCCATCTTGATTAGTTTCCACTTGACATTTTGCCTGGCAGTGGTCAGTATTGATCTAAGCATCTTACTCGTCACCGAGTTTGGTGATTGACATGATAAGTTCACCAAGCATTTCACACATAGGCATCCTGGGCTGGAGAGGTGGCTCAGCAGTTAAAGGTGCTTGCTTAGCCTGTAGGCCCAGATTCGTTTCTCCAGTACCAGTACCCATGTGAAGCCAAATGCACAAAGTGGCACATGCGTCTGGACTCTGCAGTGTGTGTGTGTTATATGCCAAATGAATATTTTTAAAAACTGACAGGTATCCTGTCAGTTCATAAGCAGTCTTGTATCAGAGTCATAACTGAAAAATTCATAAGTATGAAGTGGTCAAGGAAGTGTCTGGAGTTCATTTGCAGTGGCTGGGGTCCTCATGCATCCATTCTCTCCCTCCCTCTCTCTGTCTCTTTCTCTCCCACTTTCTCTGTCAAATAAATTTAAAAAAAAATTTAAAAATAGCTTTATTTGGCCAGGTGTGATGGCACATGCCTTTAATCCCAGCACTTGGGAGGCAGAGGTAGGAGAATAATTGCCATGAGTTTGAGCCTACACTGAGACTACAAAGTGAATTCCAGGTTAGTGAATTCCTGGGCTAGAGTGAAACCCTAACTCAAAAAAGCAAACAAAAAGATAGTTTTATTAAGTAAAGTCACTAATATGAAACATGTTCCTGTGGCATTTAATGCCCTACTTAACAGATCTCCCTGTGGTGACATCAGCGAAGCTGTTCTGTCCTGAGCTGTGGTCAGACATAGAATGCTATACGGAAAGATGCAAAAGGGTTAGGAGATGACTCACAGGGGTAAGGTGCTTGCCGGGAGCCTGCCGGCCTGGCTTTGCTTCTCCAGTACTCATGTAAAGCCAGATGTGTAAAGTGCTGCATGCACTTTTATTTTATTTTATTTTATTTTATTTTATTTTATTTTATTTTATTTTATTTTATTTTATTTTATTTTATTTTATTTTATTTTATTTGCAGTGGTAAGAAGTCCCTGGCAACCCCACCTATCTCTTTCCTCACAAATTATTTATTTATTTACTTATTTTGGTTTTCTAAGGTAGGGTCTCACTCTAGCTCAGGCTGACCTGGAATTCACTATGTAGTCTCAGGGTGGCCTTAAACTCACAGCGATCCTCCGACCTCTGCCTCCTGAGCGCTGGGATTAAAGGCATGTGCCACCATGTCCTGCACAAATAAATATTTTTAAAAAGAGAAATAAGCAAAGAAGCATACTCATTGCAGTGAGATTCCACCTACTAACAAATATTTTCGTGCTATAACAAATCACTGAAATTGCTCAAAAAGTGAAAAAGGAGATCTTAGTCTTCATGAGAAAGGATTGTTGTCTATCAGACCTTCCAGTCACAACTAAAATGCGGTACTTTTGACCTGACTTTGCTTAATCTCTTTGAACTCAGGCTCTGGAAAACCTTAGAAGTTTTTTGTTTGTTTGTTTTGATTTTTTTTTTGCTTGCTTGTTTATTTTTATTTGTTTGTCTTAAAGTTAAATGTACATTGAACAGTGGGGCACTTCTTGGAAAAAGCTATTACTGAACTAGCACAGAATGTGAATCATTTCTTCTTGCCTGAAATACAAGATTGATGTTTACAGGGAAGTTATCCAAAATATTCTGGCTGAATTGAAAACATTTCACTTTTCATCACTATATGTGTTATTTAAAACATAAGCCGTTGTGCTATGCAGGAAACCCACTGAAAATTAAATTTTAAAATTCTCCTGAGAATCCTATGGAACACTTATGGTTTTATATCTCATTATATCTAGCAAAAAAAACCCATATCTTGACTACCATAAGTATTTTCATAGATAGATAATTCAAAATATGCAACATATATAAAAGAATAAATTAATATTTTTGATATTAAATTTTGCACATAAAAAGCAATATTATCTTCATTTTTCCCAAAAGTGAGCTGAACTACAAAGTTCAAGCTTAGAAATCTAATACTAGGGTTAAAAGAATAAATATTGAAATGTTTGCACACATCAAAAAGCAATATTACCTTCATTTTCCCGAAAATTAGCTGAACTACAAATTTAAAGCTTAGAAGTCTTATACCAGGGTTAAAAGAAATATTCTAGCTGGGTGTGGTGGCACATGGCTTTAATCCCAGCACTAGGGAGGCAGAGGTGGGAGGATCACCATGAGTTCAAGGCCACCCTGAGAATATGTAGTGAATTCCAGGTCAGCGTGGGCCAGTGTGAGACCCTACCAAAAAAAAAAAAGAAGAAGTATTCTAGGTTAGGAATGTTTACTTTGCTCAAAAAATAACTGATCTTTAAAAAGCTTATTTTAGTCTGCAGAGAAAGTTCAGTGATTAAAGGTGCTTACTTGCTTGCAAAGCTTGCCAGCCTAGGTTTAATCCCCAAGTACCCATGTAAAGTACCCACACAAAGTCAGATGCACAAAGTGGCTCATGTCCATACTTTCTCAAATAAATAAAAAATATTTTAAAAAGAGCCTGATTCTATTGTCATATACATACATGTGTGTGTGTGTGTGTGTGTGTGTGTTCTCTGATAAAGTTGAAAATTTACAAGTATCAAATACTTGGATTCTATTTTGTTGTATGATTTAACTGATGGATGACACATCAGCAAACTTTTCACCCTGGGGCCCCTTTTTACTTTGCATTTTACAGTGAGATTGGGCATTTTGACAGTGGTATGGCCAGACTCTGTCTTTTACAGAGTGGGTGTCAGTTGTCCATCACTGTGACGAGACACATGAGAAAGTCAGCTTGAGCGGAGGCAAGATTCATTTTGGCTCACAGTTTCAGAGGGCTCAGCCCATGGGTCACTGTGGGTCTGAGGTGAGAGGCACTGGAGAGCAGGGGTAGTACAGCAAGCTGCTCAGCTCGTGACAACGGGTAGCAGAGGGCTCACCTATTATTATCAGTCTTTTGTTTCTTTTTTTTTAAACGAATTCCTCTCCTTGCCAGGAAACCCATTCAGCCTTGCAGCATCTACCAGTGGACTAAGCCACAGGTGAGGGCAGTCTTCAGGATCCAGTTACCTCCAAAGCCCCCACCTCTGCAGTGGGGTGTGGTGGTGCATGCCTTTAATCCCAGCACTCTAGAGGTAGAGGTAGGAGGATTGCTATGACTTGAAGGCCAGCCTGGGTTAGAGTAGGACCCTACCTAAAATAAATAAATAAATAAATAAATGGAAGGAAGGAAGGAAGGAAAGAAAGAAAGAAAGAAAGACAGGAAGGAAGGAAGGAAGGAAGGAAGGAAGGAAGGAAGACAGAAAGGGAAAGGAAAGGAGGAGAGGAGATGAGAAGGGAGGGGAGGGGGAAGGGGAAGAGAGGAGAGGAGAGGAGAGGAGAGGAGAGGAGAGGAGAGGAGAGGAGAGGAGAGGAGAGGAGAGGAGAGGAGAGGAGAGGAGAGGAGAGGAGAGGAGAGGAGAGGAGAGGAGAGGAGAGGAGAGGAGAGGAGAGGAGAGGAGAGGAGAGGAGAGGAGAGGAGAGGAAAGGAAAGGAAAGGAAAGGAAAGGAAAGGAAAGGAAAGGAAAGGAAAGGAAAGGAAAGGAAAGGAAAGGAACGGAAAGGAAAGGAAAGGAAAAAAAGACTCCTCCAAGCCTTGGTGGACTTGCAGGTCAGTCACCTGGGCATGGCTGACTGCCCATGGGGGCTAATGTTATGCCCAGTTCTCGGCACCCCCAGTGACCACCAAGGAGAACCAAAAATGCAAGGACAAGGAGCTTTAATTCGGGCTTAAGCTTGGTCTCGACTTCACCAATGCAGTGGGTTCGTACAAGAGCCCCAAGTAGTGGGAGGGTAGGGTTTTTATAGGGATTTGAACATAGAAGAAGGGATGGGTGCATGATTGGTGGATTTAAACAGTGTACTCTTCTGGTTGGCTTAGGATTTTGGTGGGCAAAGTTGGCAGGCTGGAGCTAGGGGAATTGAGCTGATCTGTGACTACAGGAATGTCTCATGACTTCAGGACTGTATGGCATAATGTATGGCATAACCGGTTTAACTGTTAAGCCTACCCTGACGGCAAGGTCAGCGGGCTGGAGCTAGGGGAATTGAACGTTATGACTTCAGGAATGTATGGCATGATCAGTTTCCAGTATCTGTTAAGCTCATCCTTACCAGAAGATAAAAAACTTAGATCTTGCTGGGAAATAGAAACTTAGGCCTACTGAGGACCCTGAAGCCTGTCATGGTGTCCATTTGGTTCCTGGGTCCTTCAGCTAACCTTCAGTCTGCGGCCTCTTCAGGGGTCAAGCCTAAGTCCTCACCGTAAATCAAGTTAGCTTGGGTTCTCTGACATGGCCTAAGACACCAGATAAACAGAAATACTCCTGTCAGGCAGAAAATTCCAAGCACTTAGAGGTTGCCTTCCAGGAGCGGGGCAAGGGCCAGGCCTGGTTTGAAATGTAGAGTTCACACAATCAGAGCCTTTTGAGTTATTTTTCTATCACTGCGCTGTTCTGTCTTCTGACCTGAGTGTAAGGCACATTGCTTACAAAGCTTGGTCTCTAGTTAAGGTGCCCATTTTGCCCCCAAATTTCCTGAAGTCTAAACCACGTTTGCTTAGTGACTTTCTTTTTTGTTTGTTTGGTTTTTGCAGTAGGGTGTCTCTCTAGCTCAGGCTGACCTGGACTTCATTATGTAGTCTCAGTGTGGCCTCAAACTCATGGCATTCCTTCTACCTCTTCCTCCCAAGTGCTGGGATTAAAGGCTTGTGCCACCGTGCCCAGCTTGAGTGACTTTCTGGATTCAGAATATTCATTTGAGCCGGGCTGTGGTGGCACATGCCTTTAATCCCAGTGTTTGAGAGGTAGAGGTAGGAGGCTCACAGTGAGTTCAAGGCCACCCTGCGACTGCATAGTGAATTTCAGGTCAGCCTTGACTAGATAGAATGAGACCCTACCTTAAAAAAAAAAAAGTAATCAGAATATTCATTTATTTATTTCATTAAGTTTTGGAGACAGGCTTTCATATAGCCTCAGGCTTGCCTGCAACTCCCTATATACTTAAGGGTGATCTTGAACTCCTGATCTTCTTATCTGTACCTCCCAAGTGCTAGGATTACAGGCATGTGCCACCATGCCCAGCTTTGTGTGTGTGTATGTGTGGCTATTACAGTCAGGCTTGCATTGCTGGTAGAAACCACCCAACCAGGAGCAGCTTGTGGGGAAAAAAGAGGTTTATTTTGGCTTACAGGCTCGAGAGGGAAGCTCCCTGATGACAGGGGAAACAATGGCATGAGCAGAGGGTGGACATCACCCCCTGGCCAACATCAGGTGGACCATAGCAACAGGAGAGTATGCCAAACACCATCTTGGGGAAACTGGCTGTAACACTCATAAACCCGCCCCCAACTGCCTCCAGGAGATGTTAATTCCCAAATCTCTATCAGCTGGGAACCTAGCATTCAGAACACCCAAGTTTATGGGGGGCACCTGAATCAAACCACCACAGTGGTTTACATGGGCCCTGGGGACTTGAACCTGGGTCCTTGGACTTTGCAGGCTAGTGCCTTAACCACTAAGCCATCTCTCCATCCCAACACTGAGTTTTATTATGTAAATGTGGTAAGTGATGCCAATACACAAAAAGCCTAGTGGAAGTCTTGTTCATGAAACTAGAGTCACGTAACAGTGAAATTTAGAAGTTAACTTTATGATGGGCTGGAGAGATGGCTTAGTGGTTAAGCGCTTGCCTGTGAAGCCTAAGGACCCCGGTTCGAGGCTCGGTTCCCCAGGTCCCACGTTAGCCAGATGCACAAGGGGGCGCACGTGTCTGGAGTTCGTTTGCAGAGGCTGGAAGCCCTGGCGCGCCCATTCTCTCTCTCTCCCTCTACCTGTCTTTCTCTCTGTGTCTGTCGCTCTCAAATAAAAAAAAAAAAAAAATGAACCAAAAAAAGAAGTTAACTTTATGAAGCCGATAACATTCCATTTATATGTAAGGTACTGTTCTTAGCTCACATGCTCAATTGAGAATCAAAAAACCATTCCATAATCTGCCAAGTGGCTTAGACTAGGCTGGTTCTTTGATAATGGGCCAGCCCTGCCTACTTGAATGAGATTTATGGCCTGGTTATGGTTACAAGAGTGTTGTTCATTACCGTCTGATAAGAAGGAGAGTGGAGTTTTACTGAATGTGTGCAAAAAGGCACATGCCTATGATAACTAAAGGAGCTTAATAAAGGCATTATTATCCATTAAAAACAGAGCTTTGGGCTGGAGGGGTAGCTTAGCTGTTGAGGCACTAGCCTGCAAAGCCAAAGGACCTAGGTTTGATTCCCCAGGACCCACATAAGCCAGATGCACAAGGTGGCAGGTCCATTGGAGTTTGTTTGCAGTGGCTGAAGTCCCTGGCACACCCATTCTCTCTCTCTCTCTATCTGCCTTTTCTCTCCCTCTCTCAAATAAATAAAATAAATAATTAAAACAAAACCCAGAGCATGAATCACTTTGGAAATCGGTCCCCAGTGCAACACTTGGTTCTGCCTAGAGATGAGTGTACCTGAGAACTCTTCTTTCCGGAATGGATGAATGTTATAACCATGGGAGAGGGTTCATTGTTATGAGAGTGGACTCCTTAGAAGAGGATGAGAAGGAAAAGGCCCCTTATCTCCCTTTCTCCCTCCCACTTTTGTCTTTTTTGCCATGAGATAACACGGTGAGCGAGTCTTTGTCAGATGAGAGCACCTTGATCTTGGACCTCCCAGCCTCCACAGTTGTGAGCAAATAATTTCTCTTTGTAAATCCCAGTCTGTGGTATTGGTACTAGCATCACAAAACAGTTAAAATACCACATTCAACTGCCGGCCTAGGCTTGTCTAAAACCAGACTCTGGATAATTTGTGGTTTGAGGAGAGCGAATTGTTTCTAGATTTAGAGACTCCCAAGAACACTGGCTTCATCCTTTGGTGGCTTGGTAGCTACACTGGTCATGCTGACATCAGTTTACTGAACTCTGGTCCTATGCAGCAACTCCCTGTAGAAAATTCCTACTCAGGAATTTTATTTTATCTGTTATCTATCAATCTGCTATTTTGTGTGTGTGTGTGTGTGTGTGTGTGTGTGTGTGTGTGTGCTTTGTTTTTGTTTTTGTTTTTTTTCAAGGTAGGGTTTTACTCTAGCCCAGACTGACCTGGAATTCACTATGTAGTCTCAGGATGGCCTCAAACTCACAGTGATCATCCTACCTCTGCCTCCTGAGTGCTGGAATTAAAGGCGTGCACCGTCACACCCAGTTTCTGTCATTTAAAAAAATATTTTATTTATTTTTTTATTTATAGGCAGAGAGAGAGAAAAAGAGAGAGAGAGAAAAAGAATAGGTGCATCAGGGCCTCCTGCCTCTGCAAATGAACTCCAAATGCATGCCTCACTTTGTGCATCTGGCTTTACATGGTTACTGGGAATGGAACCTAGGCCATCAGGTTTTGCAAGCAAGTGCCTTTAACCACTGAGCCATATTCCTAGCCCCATCACTTTTATTTTGTTTGGGAGACAGGGCCTCATTATGGAGTCCATGCTTGCCTTAAGCTTAAGATTCCCCTGCCTCAAGCCTCCATGTGCTGGGAATGCAGGCATATGCCACCATACCCATCATCAGCCATAGCATTCTTTTCTTTTATTTTTTTATTTATTTACAGAGAGAAAGAGAGAGAGAGAGAGAAAACGGGCACACCAGGGCTTCTTGCTGCTGCAAATAAATCCCAAATACTGCACCACTTTGTGTGTCTGGCTTTATGTGGGTACTGAAAAATTGAACCCAGATTGGCTACTTTGAAAGCAAATGCCTTTAACTGCTGAGCCATCTCTCCAGCCCCTTTCTTTATGAGGCTTTCCTCCTTATCCTTCCTGTTTCTTCCAGAAGACTAAATTTTGGAAATATAGCTTATAGCAGGAAACTTGAGACAAATACAAAGGATAAGTAGAAACTGTTGACAAGAGAAACAATGCTAGAGTAGAGAAAAATGCAAAAATTTACTTTGGAATGTCACATAATTGCTTTATAAAGATTAGTTAATAATTACATAACTGAAAGTACCAACTATCTCAACATAGTAAGCATGTGAAAATCTTCAGGTTCTTTTTTTCAAAACAAATTTTTGCTGATAACTTCCATAATTATAGAAATAAAGCATGATAATTCCCTTCCTTCCCCCACTTTCCCTTTCACAAATCCACTCTCCATCATATCCCCTTTCTCTTTTTTTTTAATTTTTTTGGTTTTATTTTCATTTATTTATTTGAGGCAGAGAGAGGAAGAGGCAGAGAGAGAGAGAGAGAGAGAGAGAGAGAGAGAGAGAGAGAGAATGGGGACGCCAGGGCTTCCAGCCACTGCAAACGAACTCCAGATGCGTGAGCCCCCTTGTGCATCTGGCTAATGTGGGTCCTGGAGGAATACGAGCCTCGAACCGGGGTCCTTAGGCTTCACAGGCAAGCGCTTAACCGCTAAGCCATCTCTCCAGCCCCATATCCCCTTTCTCTCTACTCTAGTCCCTCTTATATTTTGGTGTCATCATCTTTTCTTCCTGTCATGAGGGGCTTGTGAAGGTATTGCTAGGCACTACGAGGTCATGGATATCGAGGCCAATTTGTGTCTGAACGATTGCATCGTAAGCAGTCCTACCCTTCCTTTGGCTCTTTCTACCGCCTTTTCTGCAATGGACCCTGAGTCTTCAGGTTCTTTTAATTTAATCCCATAAAATAAATAAGTGTTTTCTTTAAAAAAGACTTTGCAAAATTAAATTTTAGTAAGTATACAAAATAATGAATTTCTTCATGACATTTATATACATGACCATCATTGTAGTTTTCTCATTTGTGGCCCCCCCCCCCGCCACATCTCTCCCTTTAGTCTCTCTCTCCTGGTCCTCTTCCATTCTCAAATAGCTCCTCTCTGTTTTCAAGATATATATGTGTGTGTGTGTGTGTGTGTGTGTGTGATGATATATATATAGTCATTCTACATATGAGAGAGAGAGAGCAATCGATATTTTGTCTCATGTATCCCAAACTGACTTTGAACTTGCTGTGTAGTCCGAGGATGAGCTGGAACCTCTGACCCCCCTGCTTCTACCTCCTGTGTGCAAGTGCTGGATTGCAGGTGTGCACCGTCATGCCCAGCTTAGCCAGCACAGGACACTGAGCCCAGGGCTTCGTGCATGCTGGGCAAGCACTCTACCAACTGAGTGACATTCCCAACCTCTTTGCCTTTCTTTTTCCCCTCTTACTATTCTCTCTTGTTCCCCATTCCCTTTGAACTCTCTCCCCCTACACTCCCCTTTCTACTTTTATACACACACCCATACACCCCTAGATTCCACATATGAGAGGAAAATATGCAATATTTATCTTTCTTAATATGCCATATCTTGTTTAACATGATATCTCCAAGTCATTTATTTTCCTGAAAATGGCAAAATTGCATTCTTTATAGTTGAATGACATTCCATTATACTTGTTTGGAATATCACATAATTGCTTTATAAGGATTAGTTAATAGTTATATAACTGAGGGCTGGAGAGATGGCTTAGTGGTTAAGCGCTTGCCTATGAAGCCTAAGGAGCCCGGTTCAAGGCTTGATTCCCCAGGACCCACGTTAGCCAGAGGCACAAGGGGGTGCACGCATCTGGAGTTCATTTGCAGTGGCTGGAGGCCCTGGTGCACCCATTTTCTCTCTCTCTCTGTCTCAAATAATTAAAAATTTAAAAAAATAGTTATATAACTGATAGTAAAAACTATTTGAGCTGAGTAAGCATTTGAATATTTTTCAGGTTCTTTCAATTTATCCCATGAAATGTTAGGGTTATCACCTAGAAACTCTCTCTATATGTCACATTCCTTATACATCCATGGACATTTAGGCTGGGTCCTTAACTTGGCTCTTGACCAGTGCTGCAATAAAAACAAATGGGCAAGTAAGGACCTTTGTGGTGTGTTGTATTTGGCAGGTTGACTTCAGGTATATGCCCACGAGTGGTATACAGCTGGGTCATACGGTAGCTCTATTTTCAGGTTCTTGAGAATCCACCATACTAGTTTCCATAGTGGTTGCATCGGTTTACATTCTCACTAGCAATGCATTAGGGTTCCCTTCAGTCACAGCCTCAGCAACATTTGTTGTTATCTTCTTGGTGATAGCCATTTTTGCTGGAGGGAGACAGTTTTGATTCACAATTCTCTAATAAAAATACTTATTTAGGGCTGGAGAGATGGCTTAGCAGTTAAGCACTTGCCTGTGAAGCCTAAGGACCCTGGTTCAAGGCTTGATTCTCCAGGCTCCACATTAGCCAGATTAGTACAAGGGGGCACATGCGTCTGAAGTTCGTTTGCAGTGGTTGGAGGCCCTGACACGCCCATTCTCCCTCTGCTTCTTTCTCCCTCTGTCTGTCACTCTCAAATAAATAAATAAAAATAAAATTAAAAAAATACTTATGTATGTGTTTATTTAAGAGAGAGAAAATGGCCATTCCAGGACATATATATATATGTATGTATGTATATACATGCCATTTGAATTTCTTCATTTGAGAAGTGTCTGTTCAATTCATTTGCCAATTTATGCATCATATGATTGATTTGGCTTTTTCATTTTTTGCATTCTTTTTTATTTATCTATTTATTTATTTTTAAATTTTAAAATTTCTATTAACATTTTCCATGATTATAAAAAAATATCCCATGGTAATTCCCTCCCTCCCCACCCCCACACTTTCCCCTTTGAAATTCCATTCTCCATCATATTACCTCCCCATTACAATCATTGTACTTACATATATACAATATCAACCTATTAAGTATCTTCCTCCCTTCCTTTCTCTTCCTTTTATGTCTCCTTTTTAACTTACTGGCCTCTGCTACCAAGTATTTTCCTTCTCAGGCAGAAGCCCAATCATCTGTAGCTAGGATCCACATATGAGGGAGAACATGTGGCGCTTGGCTTTCTGGGCCTGGGGCATTCTTTATATATTCTAGGTATTATTCCCCTGTCAAATGTAGAGTTGGTGGAGATTTCCTCCCATTCTGTAGACTCTTTTTACTCTGCTGATTGTTTCTTTTGCTATGAAGACCTTCTTAATTTCATAAAGCCCAGTTTGGGTTTTTTGTGTGTGTGTGATCATTTCCTGACCTATTAGATTTATTTTCACAAAGTTCCTGCCTGAGCCTAGTCCTTGGTATGTTTGCCTCTTACAGTAATGGTTAGTTTTAAATAATCACTATACCAATCTTTTAAGGTTTTAAAAAATATTTTTATTGATAACTTCTGTAATTACAAACAATATCCCATGGTAATTCCCTCCCTCCCCCAACTTTCCCTTTTGAAACTCCACTGTCCATCATATCCCTTCCCCCTCTCAATCAGTCTCTCTTTTATTTTGATGTCATGATCTTTTCCTCCTATGATGATGGTCTTGTGTAGGTAGTGTCAGGCACTGTTAGGTCATGGATATCCAGGCCATTTTGTGTCTGGAGGAGCACACTGTAAGGACTCCTACCCTTCCTTTGGCTCTTACATTCTTTCTGCCACCTCTTCCGCAATGGACCCTGAGCCTTGGAAGGTGTGATAGAGATGTTTCAGTGCTGAGCACTCTTCTGTCACTTCTTCTCATCACCACAGTGCCTTCTGAGTCATCCCAAGGTCACTGCATCTGAAAAGAGAAGGTTCTCTTGGGCTGGAGAGATGGCTTAGCGGTTAAGCGCTTGCCTGTGAAGCCTAAGGACCCCGGTTCGAGGCTCGGTTCCCCAGGTCCCACGTTAGCCAGATGCACAAGGGGGCGCACGCGTCTGGAGTTCGTTTGCAGAGGCTGGAAGCCCTGGTGCGCCCATTCTCTCTCTCTCACTCTATCTGTCTTTCTCTCTGTATCTGTCGCTCTCAAATAAAAATAAATAAAAAATTTAAAAAAATATAAAAAAAAAGAGAAGGTTCTCTAGCCACAAGTGAGAGTAGCATTAATATGTGGGTATGAACATTAAGAGAAGTGCTTACTGGGCAGTTTGATGAGCATAGTATATACATTTAGCCAGACAGCAGCAGATGTTATACCCCTAGGGCTCATGACTACCCCTGTTGTAGGTTTTCAATATCAGGCATGTATTCCCTCCCATATAGCAGGCCTCCAGTCCAATTAGAGGGCAGTCATTTCCCCCATAACAGATATGCCACTATCTTTTAAGGTTTTATGTGTGCATGTTTGGTGATTGACCCAGGGCCTCCTTGCACATGCTAGGCAAGAGCTGTTGCACTGAGCTGCAACTCCAGACTCAATATATATCAGTCTCAGATGTGGGCATGAGTCTTATATGTGGGCTGAAAGATACACAGTTACTAAGCTAACTATTTGATTTTCACTTTAATATATGTCATGTGTAGTCACCTTCATGAAAATACTCTTTACTCAATAACAAGTTCTTTTCACATTGATGACTTGAAAAGCAACATGCCTTTTAGAGCAGTTTTCAGCTAATGAAAGAAGCTGGAGTATATTAAGCATTGCTAATGATATTTACTATCTTCTTTTAGAAGATAAGTGAACAAATCTTGTGGCTGTCCCACAGCTGTTGGGGAAAATCCAAGGACCAAGGATGGGATAAAAGATGGAGAAAGATAAATTTTATTCTGAATGTGGGGCTGATTTGGGAAGGACAATATTTTTGTTTGTTTGTGTGTTTTGAGGCAGGGTCTTACTTTAGCACAGGCTGTCCTAAAACTCACTGTATAGCTCAGGCTGGCCTTGAACTCATAGTGATCCTCCCAGTTCAGCCTCCCAAGTGCTGGAGTTATAAGGGTAAGCCATCACGCCTGGCTGGCAAGGACAATGTTTTTAAAAAATCTATCTAAGGGAAAAACATGTGCCTAAAGAAAAAAGGATGGATATAATATTCAAATAAACCAGGCATTCCATAATGATATTTATTATCAACTTTTTCAAGGACAAGACAATTTTTTCAAAATATTTTATTATTTCTGTATTTATTTGAGAGAGAGAAAATGGTCATGCCAGGCCCTCAAGCCACTACAAATGAACTGCAGACACACACACCACCTTGTGCTTACGTGGGTCCTGGGGAATTGAACCTGGGTCCTTTGGTTTTGTTAGCAAGCGCCTTAACCACTAAGCCATCTTTCCAGCCTAAGACAATTTCTTTAAAAATAGTTGAAGTGTATGGCTGATGCTCAGAACACTAATAAAGACTCTTAAGGGCATTGTGGTAATAAAGAACTCTGTGATTTGGACACTGAATACTTTTTCTCTGCTTTTTGCTCCAAGGAAACACGCTCACTCCATCAGTTTGTTAATTTAACCAAAAGAAAATCCAAGTCTAGTTTTATTCTTCCTTTTTTTTCTATGAGTCAGGGTCTCAATAGGTAGACTTGGAACTCTTGATAAAATGCAGGCTCAAACTTGCCTGAAATTCACCATCTTCTGGCCTTGGCCTCCTGAGCACTGGGATTACAAGCATTTGCCACCACACCCTGTTTAGAACAGCGTTATTAAACCAGCTAATTTACCCAGGGATTGATATTGAGTAGGAATGTGATTACTTAAGCTTTTTTTTTTTTTTTTACCTTTTTTTCTTCTTACTTATTTGCATGTGCATGAGTGCAGACCTCTTGCCATTGCAAGTGAACTCCACACATGTGCCACTTTTTTTTTGTTGTTTATTTATTTATTTGACAGAGAAAGAGAAAAAGAGAGAGAGAGAGAATGGGCATGCCAGAATTACAGCCACTGCAAACCAACTCCAGTTGCTTGTGCCCCCTTGTGCAGCTGGCTTATGTGGGTCCTGGGGAATCGAACCTGGGTTCTGCTAAGCCATCCTTCCAGCTGTTGCTTTTGTTTTTCGAGGCTTGGTCTTGCCCTAGCCCAGGCTGTCCTGGAATTCACTATGTAGTCTCAGGACAGCCTGATCTTCCTACCTCTGCCTCCCAAGTGCTGGGATTAAAGGCGTGCGCCGCCATGCTCAGCACATGGGCCACTTTTTGTGTCTGGCTTTATGTAGGTGCTGGGGAATTGAACCTGAGTCATCAGGCTTTGCAAGCAAGCGCTTTTAACTGCTACGTCATCTTCCCAGCTTTTCTAATTTTTATTCTAAGTATTTAAAGGCTCCAATTTTTTTTAAACATTTTAGTTTTATTTATTTATTTGAGAGCAACAGATACAGAGAGAAAGAAGCAGATAGAGAGAGAATGGACACGCCAGGGCCTCTAGCCACCACTGCAAATGAACTCCAGATGCTTGAGCCCCCTTGTGCATCTGGCTAACATGGGTCCTGGGGAATGGAGCCTCGAACCATGGTCCTTAGGCTTCACAGGCAAGCGCTTAACCACTAAGCCATCTCTCTAGCCCTAAAGGCTCCAAATTTTAAAGGCACTAAAATTTTCTTAATGCTTTTCTCTCTGTTATTAGTCTATATTTCCTATCAACTTAAGAACAGAGCTATTTATTTAGTTTATAGCTAAACTTTTTTGTTCTGTATACTGAAGATTTTTCTTTGAGTCTGTAAATAGAAAGCAATGAAACCTCAACATTGTCCTTGTTTTCTAAAAAAATTATTTTTTCTAAAATTGTTTTTAAATTATTTACTTGAGAGAGAGAATGGGCGTGCCAGGTCCTCCAGCCACTGCAAATGAACTCCAGATGCATGTGCTACCTTGTGGGTAGTGGGGAATTGATTCTGGGTCCTTAGGCTTTGCAGGCAAGTGCCTTAACCACTAAGCCATCTCTCCAGCCCTTAATAAGTATTTTCTAAAGAAAGAGATGACTACCTTTACTTTGCAGGTGTATCTGAGGAATCTCCTGGGCAAAATGTACAACTCTGTAGGGTTTAAAGCTGAAAGTGTCCCTGTTAGTTATTTAAACTCTCCTTCCTTCCTTCCTCCTTCCCTCCCTCCCTCCGTCCCTCCCTCCCTCCCTTCCTTCCTTCCTTCCTTCTTCTTTCTCTCTCTCTTTTTTTTTTTAAAGGTAAGGTCTCACTCTAGCTCAGACTGACTTTGAACTTACTCTGTAGCTGGTTTCGAATTCACAATCACCCTCCTACCTCTGCCCCCCGAGAGCTGGGATTACAGACATGTGCCATCACACCCTTTCTTTTTCTTCATCTTTTTTTGGTTTTTTGAGGTAGGGTCTAACTCCAGCCCAGGTTGACCTGGAATTCACTATGGAGTCTCAGGGTGGCCTTGAACTCACGGCGATCCTCCTACCTCTGCCTTCCGAGTGCTGGGATTAAAGGCGTGCGCCGCCATGCCCGCCCAGCATCACACCCTTCTTTTGATACAAAATCTTGGTTTGAGAGGAGAACATGGGTTAAGCTGGGGACATGACATTGCATTTAGCAGCCCTCATTAATTTTCAGTCTTTGTTTTTAGATAGTTTCCTCACATCTTTACTCAGCTTATTATGTATTTAAACTTTTTAACTTTTCTTTTGAAAGGGAAGAGAGGGAAAGTTTTCCACTCAGGACCTTTCTGATTTCCTGTGGGGATAGAGTTTGTAGTTACAGATAAGCCTGAAGCAATCATTCAAATCACAACAGAAATTCGGGCTTATGTATAAAATGATTACACAAATAAAGCAAAAGCGTTAACATTTGTATTATTTTTGTCTAAAACCACACAAAGACAATTTTAATTATACTCATGAATCTCCAACATTTTCCTGAGAGAACAGAGTCAATATAAAGAATGAAAGATGGTTGCATATGGCCAATTACAATAGGCTATGTCTTCCTTTTTTTAAAGGATACACATTGGGGCTGGAGAGATTGCTCAGTGGTTAAGGCACTTGTGAAGCCCGATGGCCTAGATTTGAGTCCCCAGTACCACGTAAGGCCAGATGTTCAAAGTGGTGCATGTGTCTGGAGTTCATTTGCAGTGGCAAGAAGTCCTGATGCACCCATTCTCACTCTGTCTGCTTCATTCTCTCTCTCCCTCTCTGTCATTCCCTCAAATAAATAAACAAATAAATATTTAAAAAAATAATACACACTGCCAATTATCGTAGCTCACATCTGTAAACTCAGTCAGTATTCAGGAGGTTAAGGCAGTTCAAGGTCAGTCTAAGCTACATAATGACTTTAAGGCCAGCCTGAGCTACAGGAGACCCTGTCTCCAAAAACAGGCAAGAAAGAAAGAAAGAAGGAAAAAAGGAGTTGGGGATTTGGCTCAGTGGATGAGTACTTGCCTAGCAAGCCCAAGGCCCTGGGTTTAGTCCTCAGCACCGGAAAAAAAAAATAGCAACAACAAAAATTAATACCTAGAAAGAAAGTTCTACCAACCTTACTGTATAAAAGCCACAGATGCATCACATGTAATCAAAGCGCTCATTGGTTGATAGTGACAGCCCTAGATCTCCAAGTGTGCAAAACAATTATTTAAGTAGATTGTATTCATAGTGGCATACAAACAAGAAGAAAAAAAAATCAGTTTCCTCAACAGGGGACAATAATAGGTGATTTAGAAAGTGATACCATGGGCTGGGGAGATGGCTCAGAGGTTAAAAGCACTTGCTTATAAAGCCTGCCAGCCTGGGTTCAATTCCTCAGCCACCCACATAAAGCCAGACAGGCATTCATTGACAGTGTACACGCATGCAATATATATATATTTAAATTTATTTATTTATTTATTTGAGAGCGACAGACACAGAGAGAAAGACAGATAGAGGGAGAGAGAGAGAATGGTTGCGCCAGGGTTTCCAGCCTCTGCAAACGAACTCCAGACGCGTGCACCCCCTTGTGCATCTGGCTAACGTGGGACCTGGGGAACCGAGCCTCGAACCAGGGTCCTTAGGCTTCACAGGCAAGTGCTTAACCGCTAAGCCTTCTCTCCAGCCCCATATATATATATACACATACACACACACATACATACATACACACACATATATATACATACATATATATATATATATATACACATACACACACATACATACATACACACACATATATATATACATACATATATATGTATATATACAAATATATATACATATATATAAATATATATTATAATATATATATATATATAAAGAGAGCAGCATCATATATATATATATATATAAAGAGAGCAGCATCATATATATATATATATATAAAGAGAGCAGCATCCTGATGTGCTGGTAAAACCTATCAATAGCCACTTTGGAAAAAGGCTGGCAGTTCTTCAAAAGATCAGTTGTCACTTAACCCAGCGATTCCACTCCTGCATACTTACTCCAGGGGAGTGAAAACACGCACACAAACCTTGTTCCCAGATGTTCATAGCAGCATCATTCACCATGTCCCCCATGTGGAAGCAACTCAGATGTCCATCAACCACTGAGCAAATAAAACATGTGTCCATTCAATGGACTGTTGCTTGGCCATTGAAAAGGAATGAAGTATTTGGCATGGTGGAGCATTCCTGGAATTGTGGCCCTCCAGAGGTTGAGGCAGGAGGTTTAAAAGTTCAAAGCCAGCCTGGGCTACACAAAATCTTGTCTCAAAAGTAAACAAAAGGAATGACGTGCCAGTACACAGTAAGTATGCATGAGTCTTGGAAACTTTATGCCAGGCTGGGGAGATGGATCAATGGTTAAAGGTGCTTGCTTGCAAAGACTGACAGCCCAAGTTTGACTCCCCGGCATCTACATAAAGCCAGATGCAGGGCTGGAGAGATGGCTTAGTGGTTAAGGCATTTGCTTACAAAGCCTAATGCCCCAGGCTCGATTCCCCAGTACCCATGTAAAGCCAGATGCACAAAGTGGCACATGCCTCTGGAGTCTGTTTGCAGTGGTTAGAGGTCCTGGTGTGCCATTTCATTTATTCTCTCTCTCTTTCTCTGCTTTCAAATAAATAAATAAGTGCTTTTAAAAAGCCAAATACATAAAGTGATTCATAAATCTGGAGTTCGTTAGCAACAGCAGCAGACCCTGGCACTCCCATACATTCTAAGACATACATGCATAGAAAAGAAGAAAACATTATGCTAAATGAATGAAACCAGTCAAGAATGACCATATATTGTAAGATTGCATTGTATGAAATGTCTAGACTAGTCAAGTCTATGGAGACAGAAAGTGAATTAGTGGGTGCCTTTAGTTGAGAGTGAGTGGTTTAGAGAAGAATGGAGGATAATTGCTAATTAGAAATGTTTTGTTTGGGGAGGGGATGACGTACTCTAAAATTCACTTTGGTTGCACAACTCCAAAGGTGCAAGTAACAGTGATTACACAGTTCATGGGGGATTGTATGGTGTACTAATTATATCTCAGCTGAGCTGTTAAGTATGAGGATGCTATAAACAACCTTAGCCTCCAAAATTTACTTACCTTTATGGTTTAAAATTTTTTTATACTTATATATTTATTTGAGAGAGCCAGAGAGAAAGAGGCAGATACAGAGAGAGATGGGGAGAATGGACACACCAGGGCCTCTTGCCATTACAAAAGAACTCCAGATGTGCATGCCATGTTGTGAATCTGGCTTTATGTGGAAACTGAGGAAGCAAACCCAGGCCAATCAGGCTTTGAAAAAAAATTTGGATTAGCCTTTGAAAATCCATGAAATTTGCCATGTTAGTAAATATATGAGGAACATCACATGGTTGGTTATTTTCATAGGTGCAGAGAAAGCATTTTACACAATTTAAGGAGGAAAAAAAAATATCTTAAAAACTAGAAGTAGGGCTGAGGACATGGCTTAGCAGTTAAGGCATTTGCCTGCGAAGCCTAAGGACCCCAGTTCAATTCCCCACAACCCATGTAAGCCAGATGCACAAGGGGGCTCATGAGTCTGGAGTTTGTTTGCAGTGGCTAGAGGCCCTGGTGTGCCCAGTCTCTCTCTCTCTCTCTGTCTGCTTCTTCCTCTATCTCTCAAATAAATAAATAAAATATTTTTTAAAAAAGTAGAAGCAGGTTGATCCAGACTATCAAACGTGTCTGTCTCTTGTGTCCCTTCCAAGCGTCGTGTTCCACAGCCGCTCTTGGCAGAGCTACCATGTTTATCCAAATGTAGATGACGGAGCTGTCTTGGAAGGAACCCGGGACCTCCAATGTCTAAGAGGAGCGGAGCTGCTTCGCTGCCCCGAGCACTGTTACATTAGAGCGACTTAAACCAGCCTTGTTCTGTTAACTTCTCATGCTGCTCACTTAGCTGTTTCCCTCCTGCAGCACATGCTGGCGTGCAAGTTAAAACAGGCAAAGCAAAACATTGGGTTTTTTTGAGACAGGGTCCAGCTGGAATGTGTGCCAAGCATACTTCAGCCTCCTGACTGCTGAGATTATAGCATGCGCCACCAGGTCCAGTCAAATTAGGAAAATTTTGACTTGAAAACTTGTTTTCTTTTTTTTTTTTTTTGAGGTAGGGGGTCACTCTAGCCCAGACTGACCTGGAATTCAGTATGTAGCCTCAGGGTGCACTACCTCGGCCTCCAGAGTGCTGGGATTAAAGACATGTGCTACCACACCTGGCCCTTTTTTTTTTCTTTGAAGGACATTTGATAATTGAGATTACCCTGCACCAAAAATCCTGCAGCCCAGGAAAGTTATCCATTGGTCAGCTCTTCATGAAGAACCTTGTACTACCCCACAGTGATACTAGGTCAGCCTTACTCATCTGTTTAATTTTTGGAACTATTAAAATAAAAACATCATTGGGCTGGAGGGATGGCTTAGCAGTTAAAGCATTTGCCTACAAAGCCAAAGGATCCAGGACCCATATAGGTCAGATACACAAGGTGGCACATATGTCTGGAGTTTGTTTGTACTGGCTGGAGGCCCTGGCATGCTCATTTTCTCTCTCCCCCTTTTCTCTGTCAAATAAATAAATAAATAAAACATAAATTAAAAAATAAAAATCATTGTTTTATTTTGGTATGTACCATCTTACCAAAGTTTAGAGTTCCTTCACAATACTTGAAGCTGTACTAATTTATGTCTTTATTTTATTTATTTAGTTAGTTTTTGGTTTTTCAAGGTAGGGTCTCACTCTAGCCCAGGCTGACCTAGAACTCACTATGTAGTCTCAGGGTGGCCTTGAACTCAGAGCAATCCTCCTATCTCTGCCTCCTGAGTGCTGGGATTAAATGTGTGAGCCACCACACCCAGCTAATTTATATCTTTTGATACACAGACTTAAGTCATTGACATTTATTATAATTACTGATTATGTTTGAACTTATTTGTAGCATATTTACTTTTGTTTTCTGTTCTCTTTTTTTCCAGCCCTTTTTGTTTTTTAATTTTGAGAGCAAGGGAGAAAAAGAGAACAGGCACACCACTTTTGTGGCGCATGTGTGACATTGTGCACTTGCATCATTGTGCATCTGGCTATGTGGGACCTGGAGACTCGAACATAAGTTCTTAGGCTTCCCAGGCAAGCGCTCTAACTGCTAAGCCATCTCTCCAGCCCTTCCAGCCTTTTATTAATTTAAATGTCCTATCACATACCTCTTACCCATTTATTTGGGAAACCTTATATGAATTTCTGTGTGTGTGCAATTATCTTAAAATGTTTAGCATCCATTATACATTTCCTTGCCATGTCATTGCTGGGACAAAATGCCCACTGAAAGCAATTTAATTTTCAATTTACAGTTTCAAGGGGAAGTTTCATCATGGAGGGAAAAGCACTGCAGGAGCAGGAAGCCAGGGTCACATTGTCACATTGCAGGGAGGAAGGAGAGAGATGGATGCTGGTGCTCAGTTAGCTTTCTTCTTCATATACAGTCCAGGACCCCCAGCCCATGCATAGAGGGGTGCTGCCCACACTAACGGTACAAAACTCAATTAATCTTATCTAGAAAATCCTTAACAGACATGCCAAGAGATTTGTTTTCATGGTGATTCTAAATCCTATTAAGTTGACAACCAGAGATTAACCATCACACACACAGAGTGAGAAATTACACTATTACTTCTCCTAACTTGCTTTTTCCCCATCTAAAACTATTTTAATGATCCATTAAGCACTCCCAGACTTTGTTCAAGCCAATCTTACTATCATTGTCTTATATTTAAAATTTTCATTTATTTATTTGCAAGCAGACAGGGGGAGAGAGAAGACAGACAGATAGAATGGGCATGCCAGGGCCTCAAGCCACTGTAAATGAACTCCATATGTATGTGTCACGTTGTACATCTGGCTTTATGTGGGTACTGGAGAATTGAACCCTGGTCATTAGGATTTACAGGCAAGCACCTAAACTGCTCAGCAATCTCTCCAGCCCCCTTACATTTAAATTTTTACCACTGTTTTTTTTTTTTTTAACACATAGGGTTTTTTTTTTTTTTTTTTTAAATATTCAATAGTATTGCTTTGTAAAGAAAACTGCTGAAGAAATTCCTGGAACTCGCATTCCTGCGACTGAATGAGGGCTTCCCTGACACACAGTAGATGTTCAATAAATTAATCCATCCTTTCCCTCCTCCACAGTTTTCTCTTTAAATCTGGATGCAAGTGCTTTATACCCCCATGCTTTCCTCTGAGTTGGATCCATCTCAAGGAGAGCTGTCAAAGACTAACCTCTCTTGATGTTATCTTTCTGCACACTGTACTTGACTGCATAACAAACCCAAAGGCACAGGATTAAATGTTCTCATTTCTGGGCTGTGAAGTGTTGAAACGGATCAGGAAGTGAAGGCGGAAGGCCTCTCCGCTGGGAGCTCTTGGCTCCCGGCTGGAATGCAGCTGTTGAGACAGCTGCTGAGCTGTTTGCCCAACTGGAAAGGACACTGCCAAGTGGCAGAGCTTCTTTTTTTTTTTTCATGACAACATTTGACTTATGCTGAGAACAACGGCAGTGCATTTTATTAGGCTCCAGCCGTGAGCCAAACACGGCCCATTGGTGAGTCAGCAAGTCCACAGCCTTGTCAGCACTAGAGATACTCATTTACATTTTTCAATATTTATAAGTAGAGTAAAAAGGGCTCCCAGAGGAAGCTTTTGTCCAGGACATCTCCACAGCTTAATTAATTGTTGAAATGAAAGCAGATTAACTTGAAAATACGAAATATCTTTGAAAGGAAAATTCAAATCTAGACATGTAGCCAGACACAACGCTGTGTTCTTTTATGCCTAGTGCTGGGGAGGCTGAGGCAGGAGGATGGCCAGTTTGAGGCCAGTCTGCGTTACTCAGTGAGACAGAGATGAGGCTGGGAGTCTAGGGTTGAGGAAAAGAGGAAAGGAAAGAAGGGAGGAAGTAAGAGATCTAGAAATGTCTGTGGGAAGAAAGGTTTAAATGTCGTAGAGCTCTGTAACATGGCCAGGAGTGCAAAGTGCAGGCAGCAGAAACCTCATCCACTGCGTTCCTCCAATTAAGGGGTTCAGAACTTGTGGGTACCCAGTTAATCTGCTGTTAATTTGAATATTGGCACTGAGTATTTAAGAAACAATTATGCTGAATTTGTCAGGTTGTGACCCAGATGTGGAATGGGAGATTGCCAGCTATTTTTACTTAATGGTAAAATCAATATGTGAAATGAAGGCACTAAAATTAAAACACAGTTTATTGAAAAAGGATAATTTTCTTTTTTTACATTCGTTTTTAGTGGACGACGTCCATAATTATAGACAATAAACATGATAATTCCCTCCCCCACCTTCCCCTTCAAAACTCCACTCTCCAGCATATCCCCTCCTTCTAGCTGTTAGTCTCTCTTTCATTTTTTTTAAAAAAAATTTTATTTATTTATTTATTTATTTGAGAGCGACAGACACAGAGAGAAAGACAGATAGAGGGAGAGAGAGGGAATGGGCGCGCCAGGGCTTCCAGCCTCTGCAAACGAACTCCAGACGCGTGCGCCCCCTTGTGCATCTGGCTAACGTGGGACCTGGGGAAATGAGCCTCGAACCAGGGTCCTTAGGCTTCACAGGCAAGCGCTTAACCGCTAAGCCATCTCTCCAGCCCCTCTCTTTCATTTTGATGTCATCATGTTTTCCTCCTATTATGAGAGTCTTGTGAAGGTATTGCTAGGCACTATGTGGTCAGGGATATTGAGGCCAATTTCTAGCTGGACAGTTTATTGTCAGCAATCCTACCCCTTCTTTGGCTCTTACATCCTTTCTGCCACCTCTTCCACAATAGACCCTGAGCCTTGGAGGGTGTGATCGAGATGTTTCAGTGCTGAGCACTCCTCTGTCACCTTCAGCACTATGGTACCTTTTGGGTCATCCATTCAGAGGGTGGTCACCATCCTCTGAAAAGAGAAGCTTCTCTATCCAAAAGTGAGAGTAGCACTAAATATATGTTCATGACATTAAGAAAAGTGCTTATGATATATTAATGCGACTCTCACTTTTGGTGGAGAAACTTCTCTTTTCAGATGGCAGTGACCTTGGGATGACTCAGAAGGCACCATGGTGCTGGGAAGAAGTGACAGAGGAGTGCTCAGCCCTGCAATATCTCTATCACACCTTCCAAGCCTCAGGGTCCATTACGGAAGAGGTGGCCGAAAGAATGTAAGAGCCAATGGAAGGGTAGGACTCCTCACAATGTGCTCCTCTAGACACAAAATGGCCTGGATATCCATGACCTTACAGTGCCTGACACTACCTACCCAAGACCATCATAATAGGAGGAAAAGATCATGACATCAACATAAAAGCAAGACTGATTGAGACATGGAGGGGACATGATGGAGAGTGGAATTTAAAAGGGGAAAGTGGGGGAGGGGGAAGGGCATTACCATGGGATATTGTTTACAATCATGGAAGTTGTTAATAAAAAATAAATTAATTTAAAAAGTGCTTGCAGGGCCATTTGGTGAGCATAATATATGCATTTATCCAGACAAGAGCAGGCTTTACACCCCTAAGGCTCATGACCTCCCCTGCCATAGGTTTTTGATTAGGTTTTCAGTACCAGACTTGTATTCCCTCCCATAGAGCTGGCCTCCAGTCTAAGTAGAGAGCAGCTGGTTTCCCTAGAACAGACATGCCACTATAGCACCTGTTTGGTCAGTTGGTCTGTTTGGCCAAACTTGAGGCTTCCCGTGTCCACTGTTTTCACCACTGATGACTTCTGTCTCCCATAGGGCTGCATGCAGTACAGCTTTTTCCAACATTTTCTCAGCTGGTCTACTGGAAGAAGGTTTTCAGCTTAGCCCGAGCTTGATTTCTCAGTGACCTTGCTGCTCAAGCATGTGGAGTCTTCAGCAATAGCATCTTACCATCTCTTTCTCACAGGGAACCAAGGGCCTTGGCAAAAGCCTGTAATGTTTTGGAGGCAACAAGGACCTCCCTGGCCAACAACTCACTGGAAGGTATCCCATCCCTGGCACTGAAAAGTTCCTAGTAACAATTTATGGCTTCTGGGTGTACTATTATCCAAAAAAGTAGGCTTTTATATGTTTTATTCAGATTATCTTGAATTTTGTTTGTCCCTCTCCCCAGTCTTCTTTTACTCAATTTCTGGCCTCACTTAGAAACCAAAAATCAGGGGCTGGAGAGATGGCTTAGCGGTTAAGCGCTTGCCTGTGAAGCCTAAGGACCCCAGTTCGAGGCTCGGTTCCCCAGGTCCCACGTTAGCCAGATGCACAAGGGGGCGCACGCGTCTGGAGTTCGTTTGCAGAGGCTGGAAGCCCTGGCGCGCCCATTCTCTCTCTCTCCCTCTATCTGTCTTTCTCTCTATGTCTGTCGCTCTCAAATAAATAAATAAAAAAAAATAAAAAATGAACAAAAAAAAATTTAGAAACCAAAAATCAGTAGCAGAGGCTAGTAAGCTAGAAAAAGGCTATGCTGTAAGGGATGGATGAGCGGGAAGGACTATGAAGTGTTGGCTAGCTTTTGTGGTGCTACAACACACAATGCAGGCTGCTGAGGTAGAACTGTCACCAATAATGCTGTAAGAACACACACCTTGTATGCTACCTTACCAACACTTCTGGGAAGATGTGCTCACTGCTGGCATAGTGGCATGTCTTATAGGTGCAACCAACTGCTTCCGATTGGCTTTAAGGCCCACTCCACAGGAGAGGCCTCCATCCATGCCACTCTGTGGATTTCGTCATCCATTCTGGGTGAGAATTTCCACTGACGTGGCTGTTCTGGGTCGCCCTTTCCTCGTGCTCCTATAAGTGAACACAATACACTCATTGGTTCACCAAGCCAGTCTTGGGTGGAATCATTACTTTGGCCTGTCGGGGGTAGGTAGATGTTTGTTCATGTTTCTGCAGTAAACGTTCATACAACAAAACCATAAGTACTGCATGTATTCATAATTAATTTATGTTTTCTACAAGTAGATAGAAATGCCAGTTTATATGAATTATTAATATTAAATCTGATCAGAGGATTATGATTTAAGGTGGAATTCTAAAGCAGTACAAAAAAGGAACCGTGTCAATTAAATGTTTTTAAAGAGACATTTAAAAATAGAAGAACTGGTGTTCCATCGAAGATGCTAGATTAGAAACCTCAGCAGTGCTAGTCAGGGAAAGAGAACAGTTAGGACAACACACAGTCATCTCTTCTTGCCTGAGACGTGGCTTACACCCCGTCTGCCTACACACAGCACAGCAGCTGGACAGCTCAGCAGTGAGCTGCAGCAGAGCCCGGAACTAGGGGACTTTGGGTTTCCTCCTGTGTAGGAATCCTTTAGCCTCTTTACTTTTCTGCCGATCTCACCCACTGCCAAGCCACTGCTTCCACCCCCAGGCCAGTGACCACTCTGCTCCCTCTGCCTGCAAGCTCCATGGGCAGCCCGTCTCCACCAGGTCTGGGTGCGGTCTCCTACAGCTAGACCTGCGCAGCCCTGACTCTCCAGCCATCATATCCATTAGAACACTGACCTCTGGGACTGGATGTGACCTACGGCTCACCTGCATGTGCTGTGACACACACTGTGCCAATTGAGTTTTTTTTTTTTAATTTTTATTAACATTTTCCATGATTATAAAATATATCCCATGGTAATTCCCTCCCTCCCCACCCCCACACTTTCCCATTTGAAATTCCATTCTCCATCATATTACCTCCCCATTACAATCATTGTACTTACATATATACAATATCAACCTATTAAGTATCCTCCTCCCTTCCTTTCTCTACCCTTTATGTCTCCTTTTTTAACTTACTTTTTTAAAAAAAATTTATTTTATTTTTTATTAGTTTTCTATTCTGCAAGTACAGGCAGTTTGGTACCATTATTAGGCTCATCCATGACCTACCCCCTCCCCATTGGCCCCTCCTTGTTGAGGTATATGGGTCATGCATTGTGGAGTTAGCCCACAGTTATTGGTATGATACATGTCTCTGCATATCATGACCCAACATGTGACTCTGACATTCTTTCCGCCCCCTCTTCCGCAAAATTTCCCTGAGCCATGTTGGGTTCATTTTTGGTCTGCTTCAGTGATGAGGTGTTGGGGGCCTCTGGGGCTCTGGCTCTCTGATTTGGTAGGAGTTGATTTTTCTCTGTGTTGGTCTCCTTCCCCCTTGTGCTGGTATCCGGTTCATCAGGAAAATAGCACCCTTGCTTGTTTCGCCAATTTTCCTTAGTTTCAGTTAGGGCCCTTTTGAGGTATGATGGGGTGGCTCTGTCCTTAGGATCTGCATCTATCTGAAAAAGAGAAGCAGTTTCTCCAACGGAGAGTAAGTTAGCATCAGGTCAAATGAGATAACCATTACTTTTTTATAGAGAGTTTAATAGGTGTAGGCCCTCTTGTAGCCCATGATTGATGGTAGCTTGATATTGTTGAGTGGGCTTCTGTTTGGATATGGTTCTGACTTGTTTCCCAGTTCCAGCTATGAGTCTTGTACCACTGAGGGGGTCAATTAGCCAAATCAAGAGCAGTTGGTTCCCCACCATGGCTGTGTGCCACTATTGCACTTGTGTGGGCATCACAACAGGTTATTTGCTGCTACATAGGTTGGACCATGAGTTGCGTGGACAGATATTGGTTGTTTCCCCCAGTCCAGTCATAATCTTTACCCAAGAGAAATGTCTAGATCAGTGCTAGCATGTCCACTTGATGTCCTATGGCTGCAGGCTGTGGTCTCTTCAGCAATAGAGACTTCCCTTTAAGCCCTTGCAAGTAACTATGTGTTTTGGCAATAGCCTGCAATATTTTGGAGCACCTCATATCCCCTGACCAATAGCTAGCTCACTGTTAAGGGAAATCCAATTCTGGCTCTGGGAATTACCAGCCAGTGCCTAAGGTCTTGATTCTTAATAACACTTAACTTTCTACATTTTAATTCTTTAATTCAAAACAAAAACTGAATAAAAACAAGAAGTAAAAGCAGTCTTTTTCCCTGGGGAGGGGAAGCTTGGCTGAGAAGCCAAAGCAGTGGCTCTCAGTGATCTGAGCTCTCTAAACATGCATTTCTAGAAGAGGACAAGCAGGGCAAGACCCGACTGATATTACTAGACATCAAACCTCCTGACAAGCAGATGGACAGTCTGCAGGAGGGGCCTCTGTGTGTCGACCGCGGGCAGAGGTCGCTCTAGCTCCGGGGAAGTGGGGAGAGGCGCTGACTCCTCTGTCCCTGAGGTGCCTGACCCTTGGATCACAGTGGCTGCCTCAGATGGCTCCATGGTGACAGGTGTTGGTTCGGCGCAGTGTTGTCACAGGTGGCTCCAGGTTCACAGGATGCAAGAGCTCTTTTTTGGTGGCAGGTCTGCCGTGGGCACAGCAAGAGAAGCTGGCCCTGCCTGCAGAGCTTCAGGTGTTCCCGATGCGTCATCCTGAGCCTGGAGCTCAGGACTTCCTGTGCCGAAAGAGCCCAAACCTAAGGAGAGAAAGAGATCCGCTATTGGTGGGGGAACCTCTAAGTCAAGGTGGGATGGGGGCTTTAGGATGAGTGCCTTTTCATAAACCCTTTCCTGAGGCACAAAAGACCCCATTTCTGCTAGAAAATCCCACGTCCCTGTCCCCTCAACAGGACACTTCACCAGCCTAAGATCCACCTCTGATTCCAGGGTGAACATTAGTATCTGGAGCCTACCTGGTGGCCCCAACACTGAAACTTCCTCTCACTTTATCATGTATCTACCACTGGCCTCTTCCTCCTTGGTACTGTCAATCTTGCATTCATCCACGTCCAGCGCCGACAGGAGATGCTGGACATGGTCGACCAGGTGGGAGGAAGGCATGTTGAGGCTCACGTAGGCCTTCAGCTAGTTCAGCCTGGCCAGTGAGTCCAGAGACACACAAACCTCTTCTGGTGTCCACTCCATCCACATGCTCAGCAATACGTTTATGGCCCTGGGGGAAGGTTGTCAGGAGCAGAGTCAGAAGCCTGGCCTCTCCTTGCCCAGCACTGCCCAAGGTCCACACACAGAGGATTCCCCAGCCCGTGAGCAGCCAGGCATGGTGAGCAGAGTCATGGGATCCATGTCTACATGTGATCTGGACACCTCTGTCCAGGACCTGATGGAGGACATGCTGGACAAACCATCCTGGGATGGGCTATGGTAGGCAGCATGTATGCAGGATTCTGCTTTTATCTGCCATTCTCCCCTAAGCTCCCAGGTGCCAAGGACTCCACCCATGGATGTTTTCCTCCACCTTCAGGGGAAGCCCAGGTATCAGTCCGCTAGTGGACATCATCAGAGGAGGGTGACGGCCATTGCTCAGCCCTCCAGCAATAGCTCCCCAGATATCCACACTGCGGAGGGGAGCTGGCCTCCTTCTTCACCCAAAAGCCCACTCACTTCCTGGCTTTCTGGTCCCTCTTACAATCCAGCTGGAAGGAAGGGTACCTAGAGGAAGTCAGGAGGGTGTCAGTCCTTAGCTCCTGTGTCCCCAACAAATAGGACTTCGGGAGGGGCTGGCTGAGTTTGGGATGGAAATCGCAGCACATTGGAGGGGCTGAGAATTTTGTGTGTTGGCTGTTCTATGAGTTACCTGCTAACTGCCTGGGAAACCTTCTGTAGTCACAGGGACCTTGTGTGTGTTTGTACAATAGACAAACCCAAGTGGCACTTTCCCCGATATTGCCATAGGCATAGAGCTTCTTGGTATGCCCTTGGTGGGGGGGTCACTGATCACGTGCTCTTTATGCTAGGTATGCAAAATGTGATCTGGATTCTTCTTTACAAATGAAAGAGGGGCTTTGTCCCGGGGCTAACGAAGGTTGGAGCTGGACAGAGTGCTTTCTTAGGGCAGGGTAAGTGAATGTCACCCCCTGGAGTCCCCAAGCTCTTCCTTACTCAAAGCTCACACTGGCAGGCTGCAAACTCACTTAGACCTGACCACACAGCCTAGGAGAACAAACAGCTTCAGAGATAGCCAAGCCACTCCCAAGACTGAAACAAAAGGGGTGATCCCCCCCTGGCCTGAATATGAGCTCGCCTTTCCATGATCAGGCCCAGCACCTCCCAGATGGTGGCAAACTTTCTGGGGAGGCCCACCAGGGATGAAATAAAGTATTAATCCCCATTCTTCAGTGAGGTTAGGAGGTGGTCCACCACGCTCCTCACGGAGTTCCAACTGCAGCGGGCAGGCACCTTTTCAACATGAAGAGGGTCAGGGAAGGCTTTTTAAATGTGGGAGCATTAAGAGACTGCTAACTTACTCATGATCATACACTGAAGTAGAAGGCGTGTTGGAATAATTTTCCTCCATGCACACACACACACACACACACACACACACACAGTGAGAGAGAGAGAGAGAGAGAGAAAACCAGGATAATCTAGGAATATCATGGTCCCCACGGGGATACTATAGACTATCAAGTATCACCTGTGTGTCCCTGTGTGTGCGGGAAGGTGGCCTGCTGATACACTGGGCACAAAGGCGTACCCAGCATCTCCGCAGGTGGCAAGGGCCCCTGTACAAGGCATTGCAGAGGCCTGGGCCTGCAGCACTTGGAAAACAGTAAGAGAATGTCCCATCCTTCCAGTGTCCTCAGGCAAGTGCGACAGTTGAGGTTGCCTCTGGACTGTTTGCCTGTTTACCAGGGTTCCACGATCCGTCCTCCGTAGTTAATGAAGTGAGGTCACTTCTTGGTCCCCTCTTACCAGAGTTTCTTCCTCAGACAAGACCTTCCCAATGGACCTTCTGCTCTGCTTTCTTTGCCCCAGGGACAGTGGGCACAGTGATAGCAACATGCCATCCTGCCCCGCTGCCTGGGAAGTCCGGCTTCCGCCAGCTCCTCAGCTCCTCAGAGACCGAGCTGGTCCCGATCCACACCACCTTCATGTCAGAATGTCACCCCAGGCTAGTCCTTGTCCCTCTCAGAGATGCTTCTATTGTCTACCTGCTCCCCAGGGGTCATTCAAGCTTCCACTTTCTAGCATGTTGTCAGCTGCATATGACTGTACACACCTGGATGATGCACCCCGGGGCTGGTATCACCCGATGGCACAGGCAGACATGGACGTGTGCTTGTGTGCACCTGCTCACACAGGCTCCCAGACCACCCACCCGTGGGTCCCCACGAGCCAGGAATCATTAGGGTTCTTTCCCATCACAGTTGATTGGGTGGTGGTTAGGGTGGGGTGTCAAGTGTCAGCACACAGCATGGTTCCTTTTCATTTTCCCTTTCCCTCAGAGGAGTGACAGGGATTCTCCACTCTGTCCTGTGAATTCCAGTGGTTTTTCTTCTTGAATTCCACATCCATGGTAGAATGACTGTCACCTCGTCCTGTGAGAACTACAGTGTGTGCTTTGACTGCAACATGTGTGGGCCACAGTGCAGATCACAAACACTTTGTACTACCCCTGGGAATAGTATTGATTAGCTTAGACTTTGATAAATTTTAGTTCATCAGGAAATTTTGCTGGGCATGGTGGCACATGCCTTTAATCCCAGCACTCAGGAGGCAGAGGTAGGAGGATTGCTGCGAGTTCGAGGCCATCCTGAGACTCCATAGTGAATTCCAGGTCAGCAGAGATGGCTCAGTGGGTAAGGCACTTGCCTTCAAAGCCTCTAATGACCTGGGTTTGATTCCCCAGTACCCACATAAATCCAGATGCACAAAGTGGCATGTGCATCTGGAGCTTGTTTGCAATGGCTAGAGGCCCTTGCAGATTTACTCTCTCTCTGTCTCTCGACTCTCTTCTCTCTGCCTCTTTGCTTGCAAAGAAATAAAAAAAAAAAATTTTTTTTTTTAAAGAGATTCGTTGAGGGAAAAATCAGAGAGCACATGAATAGGGTATTAATGACAAACAGTAAGAATAGGCATTTTGGTATGTAAAGCAAATACTGTGAGCACTATTAAAGTGAAATTGTATTGTCCAAATGCTTTTTTGATTCAGGTGTCCCCCAAAACCTTGTGTTCTAAATGCTAGGGCCCTAGCTGGTGGCAATTTGGTAATTGGAGCCTGCTGGAGGCAGTGTATTATTGGGGGCCAGCTTAAGGGTATTATATCCAGGTTTCCCTTGCCAGTGTTTGGCACACTTTCCTGCTGCTATTAGCTGCTATCTGATACTGGCCAGGAGGTGATGTTCACCCTCTGCTCAGGTAATCATTTTCTCCTGCCATCATGGAGCTTCCCCTCAAGTCTGTAAGCCAAAATAAACTTAACAGTCTTGGGCCTTCTGGGTATTTTCTGCAGATTCTCTAATTAAGGAGAAGCATGGATCTAATCAGGTGTGATGTCCAGGTCTGGAGTATAAAGTTCTCAGGAGACGGAGGCAGGAAGATCACGGGCTCAAATCAGGTGTGATGTCCAGGCCTGGAGTCTCAGCACTCAGGACAGAGAGGGAGGAGGGCCATGGGTTTGAACCAGTTGTGATGCCCGGGGACACAGAACTCAGGAGACATCGGGAGGAGAATCATGGGTCTGAACTAGGTGTGATATCCAAGCCTGGAGACACAGACTCAGGAGACAGAGGGAAAGGAATCACAGATTTGGATCAGGTGTGATGTCCAGGCCTGGAGTCACGGCCATCAGAAGGCAGAGGCAGAAGGATCATGGGGTTTGTGAAAGTATTGCTAGGCACTGCAAAGTTGTGGATATCAAAGCCTATTTTTTCTCTTTCTTTTTTTCTTTTTCCCCAGAGGTAGGGTCTCACTCTAGCTCAGGCTGACCTGAAATTCACTATGTAGTCTCAGGGTGGCCTTGAACTCACAGTGCTCCTCCTACCTTTGCCTCCCTAGTGCTGTGATTAAAGGCATGTGCCACCAAGCCCGGCTCGAAGCCGATTTCTGTCTGGATATTGCATTCTAAGGAGTCACATCCTTCCTTTGACTCTCACATTCTTTCCGCCACCTCTTCTGCAATGGACCATGAGCCTTGGAGGGTGTGATGGAGACATTTCAGTGCTGAGCACTCCTCCATCACTTCTCAGCACTATGGTGCCTTTTGGGTCATCCCCAAGTCACTGCCACCTGAAAAGAGAAGCTTCTCTAACCAAAAGTGAGAGTAAAAAAAAAAAAAAAAAAAAAAGGAAGAGTAGCACTAATATATGGCTATGACATTAAGGAAAGTGCTTACAGGGCAGCTTGGTGAGCATAATATACGCATTTATTCAGTCAAGAGCAGGCAATGCACTCCTAAGGCTCATGACCTCCCCTGCAATAGGCTTTTGATTAAGTTTTCAGTACTCGCTATGCATTTCTAGAGGAGGGAAAAAGGATAATTTTCTATCAAACTCAAATGTGCAAGGGGCTTGAACAAGTTAAGGCTCCCTATCCTTGGAGTATTATCCCTAGCCGGAAGCTCGGGTTCCTGTCTTTGGATAACTATCTCTAGCCGGACGCTCAGGTTCCCAAACTTGGAATACTATCCCTTGATGGAAGGTCGGGTTGCTATCCTTGGAGTTCTATCCCTAGCCAGAATTTTGGGCTCCTGTCCTTGGGATACCATCCCTAGCAGGATGCCTCCAGAAGCTCTGATGGAGAAATACTGCGGGCACATGGAGTGTCTGAGCATACCCACTGTGTATTCCACTTGCACTGATGTCAGAAGTCCATAGTAACCGCCGCTCACAGTACTCAGTGGGATCCCCACACACCTTTGTGAAGGCCCCAGGGGTGGGGCAGGGAGCTTGCATTCTCATTTAGTGAACCCACAGTCAAAGCAGAAAGAGGTTTGTTTTTTCTTAATTTTATTTATTTATAAGGGGGGGGGAGGGGCGAGGGAGAAAGAATGAATATGGCCACAGTAGGGGCTAGCGTCACTGCAAACAAACTCCAGACACAAGTGCCACCTGTGTATCTGGTTTTACAAGGGTACGGGGGAATTGAACCTAGGTCTTCAGGGTTTGAAAGCAAGGGCATGTAACCACTGAGCAATCTGTCCAGCCTGAGACTTATTTTTTGAAGATGAAGCAAGCTGAACAGAGATGCATGGCCATAGAGACTCTAACATAGCTGGTCTCTACCATTTACTAAACAGTAATTCAATCAGAAATGACAAAGCCAATCTGCTTATTGATTGATGTTTTTCTTTTCTCAATCTCTCTCTCTCTCTTTTTTTTTTTGAGGCAGGGTTTCACTCTAGCGCAGCATGACCTAGAACTCACTCTGTAACCCAGGCTGGTCTTGAACTCAGGGCAATTCTCCTCCCTCAGCCTTCCAAGTGCTGGGATAAAAAGCGTGAGCCACTGCACCCAGCAAATATCTAATCTGGCTGTTTCTTCATACTGCAAATGGATATTTTTTCATAAAGTTGACAGGATTTCTTGGAGAATGAATTTCTACATATTGCATAAGAGTCGCTGAGGAAGTTTGACACAGGCTTTGGGCTCTTCTCTTCCAAGCATATGGACAAACAGCGCATGGAGACCATGGATGAAGTCTACAAGATCACCTCTACAGCAAGGACCCAGCTGTTAGAGAGACAGCTGGCTGGGAGGTTGAGTGAACTGAAGTCTCAGATGGAGGAGCAGGGCATCCTTCAGGGAGCAGCTCGCCCAGTTTACAGGTAAATGCTGCTGCCAGGAGCCGTCAAGGTGTAGCCTAGTCGTCCATTATATGGTGGGTCTCATGGGCCCAGGGTCTTCACAGCCCTGGTACTGTTTGTACAACCACCTTGCTGGGTGAGTAACACTGTATGGATGTTAATGGTGTGCAGAGATCAGGAGAAGAGGCAGTAAGCAAGTGAGATTGTACTTCATGCCCAAGATGATTCTGAAGAACTGGGGTGCATAGTGTGGTTTACAATTGGCCTTTCAAGCCACTGGTGTCTGAAATAGATCAAGGGTCATGTAATGAGATGGAAAGATCACCGAACCATGTATGTCATCATTCCCTCTCACCTTGGCATCTTTATTTGAAGAATGAGGTAAAAGATGTGTACTGAGACCCAGATTCCATTCCCCAGCACCCACGTAAGCCAGATGCACAAGGTGTCGCATGCATCTGGAGTTTGTTGGCAGCGGCTGGCTAGAGGCCCTGGCATGCTCATTCTCTCTATCTACCTCTTTCTCTCTCTCTCAAATAAATAAACTATAAGGGTTGAAAAGATGGCTTAGTGATTAAAGAGCTTGCCTGCAAAACCTAAGAACCCAAATTTGACTTCCCAGTATCTATATATGGCTGGAGGCCCTGGGGCACCTATTCTCTCTGTCTCTCTATCTGTCTCTCTCTTCTATCTCTCTCAAATAAATAAAAAATTAAAAATAAATAAAATATTTTTGAAAAAGATGTGGACTGGGCTGGAGATATGGCTTAGTGCTTAAACACTTGCCTCTGATGCCTAAGGACCCAGGTTCTAGGCTCGATTTCCCAGGACCCACGTTAGCCAGATGCACAAGGGGGCGCACGCGTCTGGAGTTCGTTTGCAGTGGCTGGAGGCCCTGGCGCACCCATTCTCTCTCTCCCTCTCTCCCAATTTCTCTCTCTCTCTCTCTCTGCCTCTTTCTCCCTCTGTTGCTCTCAAATAAATAAATAAAAATAAACAAAACAATTAAAAAAAAAAGATGTGTACTGCTCCTACCTCATAAGGTTGTGAGGAGCAAGTGACAGGCATGATCATACTAAAGGGTTTTGAAAACTTCAGATTGCCACACAAAGATCAAGGGGTGATAGTGCAATTTAGAAGCCCGGCAAGTGGCTCCTCTGCATCACAACATGAAAGGAAGGCTTCCCAAAAGCTTTGTGAGAACACGGTGGCAGGAGACCCTAGATATTCATCTTTCTTGGTCTCCTTAACCGTCCAGCGCTGCTGCCACTTGAAAGAATATCAATCCCAGCAGAGCCTCATGAGGCACGTTGCGTTTTCCAGGTGCTGCGCCAACTTCTAGAGCTCAGGGAAAATGTCAATATCCACTCCTGCTAAGCATTTTAGCATTCTTTTCATTGAACTGAAAAATCTTTCTTTTTTAAAATAAATATTTTATTTTATTTATTTGAGAGAGAGGCAAAGAGAGAGAGAATGGGCATGCTAGGGCCTCCAGCACAAGCTAACTCCAGACGCATGGCACCACCTTGTGCGTCTGGCTTATGTGGGTCCTGGGGCATCGAACCTGGGTCTATAGACTTTGCAGGCAAGAACCTTAACTGCTAAGCCATCATCCAATCCCTTTTCTTTCTTTTTTTTTCACTTTTTAATTTTCAAAAATATTTTATTTATTTGTTAGAAAGAGAAAGAGACAACAACAGGACACACCAGGGCCCCGTTGCCACTGCAAATGAACTCCAGATGCATGCACCACTTTGTGCATCTGGCTCTATGTGGTACTGGGTATCGAACCTGGGCTGTCAGTCTTTGCAAGCAAGCAACCTTAACCACTGAGCAATCTCTCCAGCCCCCACTTTTCTTTAAAAAATGATTTTTCATTTTCATTCTTCATTTTTACCTCCATCACCCCCATGGTTACATTCTTCATAAATGCTCGTTGAACAGGTTAATGAATATACGTCACATGAGTAAATGAATCTCTTTGAGGGTCGCTGCAAACGTCACATGGGCTCACTAGCTATTTCTAGGTCATCCACAAACACACTGAGGGCAACAGAGAGGAACGTCTTGATTTGAGTGAGAGCTGGGCAGCTAAGCTCGTGACTCTGCCTGGGCTCCCAGCATGCCACAAACTGGGAGACAAGAGTGTAATGGAAGCCTTTTTCTGCTTCCATAAGAGCCTGCCCAACAGCAGATCCTCTTTCTGTTTGATTGCTGCTTCTGCAGTTCCATGAAGCTGTGGCCAGGATCCAGTGAGCGTGGAGGGGACACCTGTGATTCGAGTCCCCTCCTCCCCTGCTCACTGCACCCACCAAGATGTGAGTTGGCGTATGCTTGTGTGGCTAATGGAACTCCTGACAACCTAGTATCTTTTCATTTCCCCTGGTGCTGGGGATTGAACTCAGGGTCTTACCCTTGCTAGACAAGTGCTCCAACCATTGAGCCACGCTCCCATCCTCCTAGTATTCCTTTAACATGAACACTTGTTGGCAAGTGTCAAACCACAGTGCCTGTTTTAAACACATTCTGTTCACCAGGGAAATAGCTCAGTGGTTAAAGATGCTTGTTTGCAAAGCCCACTAGCCTGGGTCCGATTCCCTAGTACCCATGTAAAGCTAAGCGCACAAAGTGACACATCTGTCTGGAGTTCGTTTGCAATGCTAAGAGGCTCTGGCATGCTCATACTCTCTCACTTTCAAATAAATAAAAATAAAGTTTTCAAAAAAAAAAGTTCAGTGAGGCCTGGAGAGCTGGCTTAGTGGTTAAGCGCTTGCCTGTGAGTGAAGCCTAAGGACCCAGTTTGAGGTGCGATTCCCCAGGACCCACGTTAGCCAGATGCACAAGGGGGCGCACAAGGGGGTGAACACAATGCTTTGTCAGACACAAGGTTCCTAAAGGAAATACAGGCAAGGAAATACAAACCTTCCCCATGAGTGCCTTTACTCTGGAGTTGTGAGGTCAATCGGAGGTAGAAGGAAAGACTGCGTGAGGAGAAGGAAAGAGGAGCTGCTCCAAGGGAACATCAAGTATATAAAAGATTCTGACCAAGACAGAAGAACGTGGCCTTCCCATGCCCCTAAATAATCCATGGAAATATGACCATTCACAAATGAGCCCTGGGGAAGAGTTACAGATTTATCAGGCCTAGCTTCCATCTGGTCTATTACAGCGCTTTGTAATTTCAGCTTCAGTTGCATAAATCTTCCTGCAGCTCTGTTCAAATACCAAAGGACATCTCTTACTACAGAAGAGAGAGGGAACTGGCCTTGAAGAGAGCCTTACAGGTGAGCATGAGGGTGGGCCATTGCAAGACAGTCTGTCGTACATTCGATTTTCTTTTCTTTTTTGGTTTTTCGATTTTTTGAGGTAGGGTCTCACTCTAGCCCAGGCTGACCTGAATTCACTATGGAGTCTCATGGTGGCCTTGAACTCATGGCAATCCTCCTACCTTTGCCTCCCGAGTGCTGGGATTAAAGGCATGCGCCACCACGCCCAGCAATACATTCGATTTTCTAACTTGGGAATTCTTTACAAGAGTTTATTTTCGCAAACAAGCAACTGGTATTATTGAAAGTGGCCTTAAGAACAAAACCACCCTGCTAGAAAAGGGCAGGCTACTGTTTCCTTACAGCGATCTCATTTTGTGAGATCTGGTAATTTTACATTTCCTTGATAAGGGATGTTGAAACTTTCTTTTGGGGTTAGGTGAGTGAGCCCAAGCCCCTTGTAATTCAGAGCGATGTACTGCAGAGGGAGCTAGAGAGCTGCCTACGAAGGGAGTACACGCCGGAAAATCTACCTTTGCTCCTTTTGCAGGTAAGGGCTATTTGCAACTTGGAATTTGGTAGAAATGTGTGAGCAACCTGGCTTTCTAGTATGTTCTCTGTATAGGTTTTCTAGACCTGCATAGTCTGTAGAACTTGGTATAAACGCTGTTATTTTTAGAGGCTTCTCACAGCTAAGTTCAGTATTAAAGTCACTGGGCAATTTAAGTTTCTACAAAATATTACTTGTGCTGGTGTTACAGAGCATTATTGGCATGGGCAAAGACAATCCCAATCTTAAAAAGCTGCAGGCTAATCTAGGAAAGACCTTCCTGGAAATGTCTCCTAAGAAGATTACTCAGAGCTGGGCATGATGGCTCATGCCTATAAAGCCCAGCAGTTGAGGCTGAAATAGGAGGATCTCTGTGAGTTCAAGCCCAGCTTGGGCTATAGAGTGAGTTCCAAGTCAGCCTGGGCTAGAGTGACCCTACTCAAAAAAACAGAAAAAAACGAAACATGATTACTCAGAATGGGAAAGAGTTTTCTATAAAGGTTGTTGTAGCCTTATAGTAAAAGTAAAAAAAGCATGAGAGACAGGGGAGATGACTCAGTGAGTGACAGCGTTTGCTGAAGAACTTGAGGAGCTGAGTTTCATCCCCAATGGCCACATTAGAACAAAACAGTGTGCTGTGGTCATGCACGCCTGCAATCCCAGCAAAGGTAGGAGGATCACCAAGAGTTCAAGGCCACTCTGAGACTGCTTAGTGAGTTCCAGGTCAGTTTGGGCTAGAGTGAGATCCTGCCTCAAAAAAACAAACAAACAAAACCAAAATAAAACAGTGTGGTGTGGTCATGCATGCCTGTCATCCCACTGCTGGGCTGGGGAATGCTGGGAAGGAGCATCTCTGAGGCTCACTAGCCAACCAGTCTCACTGAACAACTGGGAGCTGCAGGTTTAGTGAGAGACTCTGTCTCAAGGACATAAGGTGGACGCACCATAGAAGAGAACCCCGGGTTCTCCTCTGGCCTCTGCACAAGTATGCATACACCACACACAAACACCCAAATCCAAATAAATAAACCCCAGTATTTTAAAATATATTTTATTTATTTATTTGAGAGAGAGAAAAAACATGGGTGCACCAGGGCCTCCAGCCACTGCAAACAAACTCCAGATGCATGTGCCCCCTTGTGCATCTGCTAAGCCTTCTCTCCAGCCCCACAAATTTTTTTAATGTAGTTACCTAAATCTCTACTATATGACACGAATGAGGTAGGTATAGCAATGTGGTATTTGGTAGAATATTGCTCCACCATTTAGTTTTTTTGCCTAAGAATTAGCATGTTATGTAATGTTAGCTAAAAGGTTAAAATTGTGTGCTTAATAACAATGATCAAATAATATATAGGAGAAGCCTCCTTTTACATATTTTCTAAATTTTATATAGTCATATTATTTCACTTTTGAAAATTGTCTTTAGCTTTTTAAAAAAATTTATTATTTATTTGCAAGCAGAGAGAAAGGGAGACAGAAGACAGAAGAGAAAAGAGAGAGAGAGGCTGAGAGAATGGGTGGGTGCCAGGGCCTTCCGCCGCTGCAAACAAACTCCAGAAGCATGCATCGCTTTGTGCATCAGGCTTCCTGTGGGTCGTGGAGACTTGAGTGGGAATAGTCAGGCTTTGCAAGCAAGTGCCTTTAGCCACTGAACCACTTCCCTGGCCCGGTTGTCTTGAATGTCTATTAAACCACTTGGCGTAATTCCAGGCTCTGAGTTCCCCCTCATTCATGCAGATTAGTTCTTTACCAGCTAGTTAGCTATTAACTATTAATCACAGAGAAATAAGACTTCGAGATTCTATTTGCAAGTCAGACCACTGTCATTATTTTATTCCAAGGTCTCTTTCCTTATATTTCCCTTCTTTTCTTCCTTCTTCCCCACACTCTTCTTTGCTAGTAGTCTCCATCACATATCTATCCATAGCTCTCGAAGACAAGAGTGGAAGGCTTTGTACATTACAGGTCATATGCCAAAGCCTGGAGACAGTTTTGGTTATCAAAAATTGGGTGCGAGATATACTTGGTAACACCTCACGTTTACTTGCCAGAGGCCAGGGATCTTGTGAACCACGCTGCAATGCACAGGGCAGCCTTCTGCAACCACGAGTTATCCAGTCCTAATTGTCCCCAATGGTAAGGTCGACATGGTTTAGTATAGTCTGAATTTCCATACTGTGTCATTTACCTTTTGTCTGAAGAACTTCCTTTGACATTTCGCATGGCGCAGATGTGCTCTGGATACATTCTACAATCTTTGTTTTATTTTTTTAAAGTATCTTCATTTCAGAAAGATATTTTTGCTTAGCATAGAATTCAGGGTTTTCTTTTCTTTCATTATTTTAAAGATGTTGCTCCGTTCTTTTCTAGCTTGAGTAGTTTTCATGTCTGAACACAGTATCTTTCTCTGTTCTGGCTACTGTTAAGATTTTCTGTTAATTATTTTAGGTATTTTATTATGATGTGTACAGATGAGCCTTTTTTCTTGTTTGGGGTTTAATTTAACTTTTTGGATCATAGGTTTTTAAAAAAAATATGATTTATTTATTTGCAAGGGAAGAGAGAGAGAGAGAGAGAATGTGTGTTTGGGAACACCAGGGCCTCTTACTGCTGCATGTGCCATTACACCTGGCTTTGATTTGTTTTTAATCTCATACATAGAATGAGGAGATGGCTCAGCAGTTAAGGCACTTTTTATGGCTGCAATGCCTAATGGCCCAGGTTTCATTCCCCAGTACCCACATAAAACCAGCTGCAAAGAGTGTTGCATCCATCTGGAGTTCATTTGCAGAGTCAAGAGGCACTGGTACACACATTCTGTCTCCATTTCTCTCTCTCTCCTGCTGATTGCAAACAAATAAAAATACTTTAAAAAATCTCACACATTTGGCTGAGATGGATGGGCTGAACCTAACTGAGGAAACTTGGAGTATAATTAGCAAAGAATAAATAGAAGGAAAACAAACATAAGCACCCAGAGAAAGAAACGGTGGAGGAACCCACGGGTGGAGGGACATTCATTAGCTATTTTTCCCCTTGCTCCTCTCCTGTCTTTCTCTGCCATGGCCCCAGTGCCCAGCTTTGGCTTTGGATTGTCTTCTCTTTTTGTTTTCCCCAGTGGACAAAGAGATGACCAATCCAGATAAACATCTTATGGTTTTGATTTCTTCTTAAGCCTGTTCAATTTTGCTTTCCCTCAGTTGATAGTTAGCACCTCATTCCCTTGTAAACCCTGTTCCTTGGCCTTCATCTCAGGCTGGCGATGCTATTGTCCATGGAGATGCCCTGGGCAAGGCTATTGTTGGAACATGTGGCAGGATGGGGTAGCCATGGCACTGTGTGGGCAGGCTGTCCCCTAGGGGAGGTCATCGGTGGGTCTAGGAGCAAGGCGAGGTCCCATGGGTTACACTGAGTGGAGTTATGGAGGGAAGCATTTTTCTTGGTGAGAATAGCCCTCTGAGTCCTGAGGAAATTGCCTCCATGGTTCTGAAATGACACCTGCTCCCTAGCCTCAGTGAGACTCAGTGGAAGGGTGAGATCTTCTCACATGAAAGCATCAGGGTAGAGTGACCACTCGGAGACACGCGCCAAAGCCTGCAGCCGGCAGCTAAGGGAAGGAGGCCCTGTTCCCCCACTGCTTTCTCGTCTTTTCCTCTGGGATCAGCTGTGCATAGTTCCAGGGGGGAGAGCCCATCCCAGTGGGAAGGCGTGGTGACAGGGGAGAGCCCATCCCAGTGGGAAGGCGTGGTGGTAGCAGCATCAGGTGAGCCAGTCACATTGCATCCAGTGATCAGGCAGAGAGAGCAAGAATAAGACATGGAGCATCCTTCTTCTTCTCCTTCTCCTTCTCTTCTTCTTCTCCCTCTCCGTCTTCCTCCTCTTTCTTCTCTCAGGTTCTTCTTGTCTTCAGGGACCTGACTGACTTCGTTGTAAGTGATCTTGACCTTGTCGTCTCTCCTTGCTGCCCACATGGTACCTTTCACCACGTTCTCTTTTCCTTTTTGTTTAGTGAAGATTCTTTCTTCCTACCTGCTGGCTTTTTTATGCCAGCTGATGTATGTGGCCCAGGGCAACCAGCATGGTCAGGCCGTGAGGATTTTCTCACTTTTTAAATAATGGGAACCACTATTTCTTCAAATCCATTTTCCGAGGTACTGAGAATGTGGCTCAGTGGTAAAGCACATGCTTAGTATGCATAAGCCCCTCAGTTCAATCCCTAGAACCACAACTTTCTTCTAATTGCATCCCCTTTTGTTTGACATTTCAATTACACATACAGAAAACTATTTCATATTGGTCCATGGATTGCTAAAAGTGCTCAGTATATCTTTTAGTCTATTTCTCCCCTTGGTACTTTTGTTGTTTTTGTTTTTCAAGGTAGGGTCTCACTGTAGCCCAGGCTGACCTGGAATTCACTATGGAGTCTCAGGGTGGCCTCGATCTCATGGTGATCCTCCTACCTCTGCCTCCTGAGTGCTGGGATTAAAGTGGTGTGCCACCACACCTGGCTACCCTTGGTATGTTTTTCACGTGTGTCGTTGCATGCATGTGTGTATAAATGCTTGTATCTCCCAGTTCTGTAGGTACCCCGTGTGTGCTGGTACACATGCATATGTGTGTTAATGTGTGGGGAGGCCAGAGGTTGAGGTTGGTGCCTTCCTCAACTGTCCTCAGCCTTATTTATTGAGATAAGATCTCTCACTTGAACCCAGAGCTCCCCAGTTTCACTACTCTAGCAGGCCAGCTTGCCCTTGGTATCCCCTGAATTCTCCTCCCAAGTGCTAGAAATCAAAAGGGGGCTGCCACACCCTCTTAGTTAGGGTTCCAAGCTGAGGTCCTTGTATGTCCATGACAAGCCCTCTCCCAGCATCTCCCAGCCTCTGGGGCTTCATTTTGTGCCATTCATTCCTATTGCAGTGTTTTCAGGTTCAGCAATTTTGTTGTCTGTGGTGTTTGATCTGCTTTACATCCAACCCACTCAAGTTTTCATTTCAAATATCAGATCCTTCATTTCCAGGCAGTTCGTTTGATTCCCTTTTATGTTTTCCATTTCTTTCCCTGTTAAAGTCACATGTTTCTCTCAGTCCTTGAACATGCTGTGTATATTCATTATGGTTCTTAACAGGCTCTGGTTGCTGATTTCGTTTCTCGGGGTGTTTCTCGTCACTATCACTAGTTTTTCCTCTGTTCCTGGGGTTACTTTCCTGCCCCTGTGCGAGTCTGATGGCTTGTAAATGAATGCCCCAAATTGCCAACTTTTCACTCTTGGATTTTATTCTGGCAAGCTTTTAAGTTGTTTACACATCAGCTTGATCCTTCAAGGTTTGCTTTTAAGCTTTGTCAGCGTGACTTTGCTCTAGGCATAATTTGTCCTTATTACTCAATCCTCTGGTGTCCCCACTGAAGGTCTCAGGCATGCAGGGAAGACACTTCACTCAGGCTGGCTGGAACCTGAGCATCTCCCAGGCCTGTAGGAAGACTGAGAACCTTTCCATTTACAAGGCCCCAGGCAATTATTCTTGTTATTCTGTGCACAGCGCCTGGATTTTTTTTTTTTTTCCATCTGAATGCGTGGCTAGGTACTCCCCAGCACACTCTGGGGATCGCTACACAGTTTTCTGGAATCTTTCTCTGCAGTTTCCTCCTCTCCAGTACTCCACCCAACCAACTCCAGCTGACTCCACTTGCCAAATTTCAGTTTCTCTCTCCTTAACTCAGAGGCCCGTCCCTCTGCTTAAGAGTGTCCCTTTCATTGTCCCTGGCTCAGAAGCTGCAAGTGATGGGAAGCCTTGCCTGACTCATTCATTCTCTTCTCTCAGGGACCATGGCACAACGTCAGGAAGCAGCTACCTTGTCTTGTTTTGTCCAATTTTCTGCTTGTTTCTGATGGAAGGTTATGTTCGAACCCTGTAGCCACTATTGCTTTTACTATCAGTAAGAAAACAAGTCAAAGAAACAATACAACTGTATTTTGAGATGCCTTAGTGGCTGGTCTTGAACTCATAATTCTCCTGCCTGGGCCTTCTGAGTGCTGAGAATTCAGGAATGTACTAATATGTCCCTCTTATTAACTATTTTTTTCTGGCTTTTTTTTTTTTTTTTTTTTTTTGGTGGGGTCTCTACCTACCTCCGCTCCAGCCCAGGCTGACCTGAAATTCACTCTGTAGTCTCAGGCTGGCTTTGAACTTACAGCGATCCTCTACCTCTGCCTCCAGAGTGCTGGGATTAAAGGCATGTGCCACCACACCTAGCTTTTTATGTTTTTAAAATATTTCTTTATTTGCAAGCAGACACAGAGAGGGAAAGACAGAGAGAGAGAGAGAGAGAAAGAATGGGTATGCCAGGGCTTCTCAATGCTGCAGTCAGACTCTAGATACATGCATCACTTTGTACAACTGGCTTTCCATGGGTACTGGGGAATTGACCCCAAGTTGGTAGGCTTTGCAGGCAAGCACATTAACTGCAGAACCATCTCTCCATGCCCATATTAACTATTTTTGAGTGTTAACAAAATTTCCAGTCTGATGTTAAAAGCTATAATTTAGTTTGTGGACTGGAGAGCTGGCTCATTGGTCAAGGCACTTGCCTGAAAAGCCTGAGAATCTGAGCTGGATTCCCCAGTGCCCACATGAAGCCAGATGCACTACGTGGCACATGTATCTAGAATTTGTTTGCAAGTAGCAGGCAGCCCTGGTGCAGCCGTACTCACTCTCCCTGTGTCTGTTTGTCTGTCTCTCAAATAAGTAAAATTAAAACTAAATAGAATAAAACAGAATTAAAATAACTTGTTACATACTAGGTATTTGGAATCTTTTTGTGTACATGTGTGATGTGCATGTGTACTGCATGTGCGTACGTGTGTGCACATGCGTGTGGAGGCCAGAGGTGGACAATGGGTTGGGTGTATTCCTCAATCATTTGATGCCATTTTTATTTTATTTATTTATTTTGGTTTTCGGAGGTAGAGTTCCAGGCTCTCCTGGAACTCACTGTGTAGTCTCAGGGTGGCCTCAACTTCACAGCAATCCTCCTACTTCTGCCTCCCTAGTGCTGGGATGAAAGACATGCACCATCATGTCTGGCTTAAAAATATTTAAGATAGAAAGAGACACAGAGAGAGAGAGCATATGGGGACACCAGGGCCTCCTGCTATTGCAAACAAACTGCAGATGCATGCCAGTTTGTACATCTGACTTTATGTGGGTAAACAAACTCAGGCCATCAGGCTTTGCAAACAAGTGCCTTTAACTACTGATCCATCTCTCTAACCCAACGCCTTATTTTTTTGAGATAGGGTCTCTCGCTGAATGGAGAGCTCACTGATTTGGCTAGACTAGCGAGCCAGCAAACCCTAGGGCTCCTCTGTCTTCTTCTTCCCAGTGCTTGGATTATAGGCGCATACAGCCATTCCTGGCTTTTATGTGGGTACTGAGGATTCAAACTCACATCCTCATGCTTGCATGGCAAGCGCTTGGCCCACTGATATGTCTTCTCAGGCCTGTAGTTTTTACTCTCAATTTCAGGTTCCGTGTGTGTGTGTGTCTGTGTGTGTGTGTGTGTGTGTGTGTGTGTACATGCATGTGCGCGTGTACAGGGGTGGATGTATGCATATGGAGATCAGAGGTTGATATAGAATGTCTTCCTCTATTGCTCTCTACTTTGTTTACTGGCAAAGGGCCTAGCTAGTCTAGCTGGCCAGCCTGTCCTAGAGATCCCATATTCGCCTCCATAGTGCTGAGATTGTAGGAGGGACACCGGATCCACCAGCATTTCCATGAACGCTGGGCATATAGGCTCAGGTCCTCATGTTTACACAGCAAGCACTTTGTCTACTGAACCGTCTCCCTAGCCTCTTAAAAAATACTCTTTTGGGATGGAGAGATGGCTTAGCGGTTAAGCGCTTGCCTGTGAAGCCTACGGACCCCGGTTCGAGGCTCGGTTCCCCAGGACCCACGTTAGCCAGATGCACAAGGGGGCGCATGCGTCTGGAGTTCGTTTGCAGAGGCTGGAAGCCCTGGCACGCCCATTCTCTCTCTCTCCCTCTATCTGTCTTTCTCTCTGTGTCTGTCTCTCTCAAATAAATAAATAAAAAATTAAAAAAAAATACTCTTTTGCTCTTCCAGGGCTGGCATTTAGAGGCACCGTGACAGTTTGATATACCATTGTAGGCTGTCCTACAAGACAGCCTCTAACGAAACTAGTCTGTCCCGAACCCCTGGTAATAGCATTGTTCACCTGGGCACCAAGAAGGCCGGGAAAGCACCAGGGTCAGCATGTGACATGTGCCCAGGCCGACTTCAGGGGTTCATGCTGTGAGACCTAAAGTCCTTAGGAGATTGTCCAAAACAAAACAACATGTCAGCCAGGCCTGTGGTAGTTCTGTGTGTGCTGAATGAGTACATGACAGGATCAAGTGAGCTTTCATTATTATTTATTATTATTATTATTATTATTATTATTATTATTATTTTTTCCCTATTGATGAGCAGACAATCGCCATTAAGGTGTTGAAGGCACAAGCAGAGTCAGAAAGCTAAAAAATATGAAGCTTTTTAAATAACTTTTTTATTTATTTGAAAGCAGAGAGAGAGAGGAGAGACAGGTAGAGAGAATGGGTGTGTCAGGGCCTCCAGCCACTGCAAATGAACTCCAGATGCATGCGCCACTTTGTGCATCTGGGTTTACGTGGGTACTGGGGAATGGAACCTGGGCCATTAGGCATTGCAGGCAAGTGCCTTAACCTCCGAGCCATCTCTCCAGCCCTCCCTAGCTTCTTTTTCTTTTTCTTTTTTTTTTTGGTTTTTTGAGATAGGGTCTCACTGTAGCTCAGGCTAACCTGGAATTCACTATGTAGTCTCAGGTTGGCCTTGTACCCTTGGCAATCTGCCTACCTCTGCCTCTCGAGTGCTGGAATGAAAGGTGTGTACCACCATGCCCAGCCCTCCCTAGCTTCTTAATTTCAGTCTTTAATACAAACTTCAAGTTCAACTTTAGGCTATTGAATATTTTAATTTCACTGCTGAAATTGCTGAGTAACTAATAAGTAAATTTACAATCGACAGACTTGGAAATATATCAGAAGGCTTTAGGGACATCTACTTGGCCTACTTGCTTTATTTAAGTTGGAATGATATATTGGGCCAGACTTCTTAACTTTATGGTGTTCATGTAGAAAAATGCAGTTGCTCGCTACAACTAGATATTGATTTATTGATTTGTTACTAATTTACTAAGATGCAATTCAGCCTTCCTAGCATAATTGTGTTCTGCTAAATGTGTTGTTGTTACAGTATTATACAGAGAGGGCCTCGCAGCTGGCCCAGAGTAAACGTGTGCACGGGCTTAGATGGAGAAGGCTCTGCGGGCACAGTCAGACCATGGAACGGTTCCTTCCTCTTTACAAGGTGGGGAGTCCTGAGCAGAACCGGGGTGAAGTTTTTAAAGAAACAACTTAAGTCAGTAAGCTTGCTGTTTTCTACAAGGCACAACTTCAGAAATGGACTAACGGAAGCATGCTGACTCTACCTACCCAAGTCCCACATAAGAGGAGGAAAAAAAAATGATGACTTCAAGGAAGAAGAGAGACTAGTGGGAAAAAATAAGTGATTCAATGGAGGGGGAACCTGGGAGGAGAAGAAAAGAGGGTGGTGGGAGGGGATTATGATCATGGTATTTTTTTATATTTATGGACGTTGACTATAAAAAGGCTTTAAAGAAAGAAAAGAGCCAGGTGTGGTCATGCACACCCTTAATCCCATCACTAGGTGATGGAAGCACTATGGTGGAAGATCTTTAAAAAGATCATATGCATTTATCTGGGAAGGGGTAGAGAGGATGGGCATGTACGAACTCCAGACACATGTACCACTTTGTGCATCTGGCTTTACATGCCTAATGGGGAATTGAACCTGGGCCAACAGGCTTTATAAATAAGTGCCTTTAATGACTAACCCATCTCTCCAGTCCACAAGGTTCCTATTTGTAGCCGTGGCCTCTGCTGTAGGTAGAAAGCTCTGCAGTGGGCTCCCATGACTAAACTCGCTGTGTCCTGGCTCTTTGGGGTCACTCTCCTTTGAAATCCCAAGAGAATGGCCACGACCTTTGTCAATCAGTTAGAATACAGAAGAATTTTGGAATCCCCAAGAGCCCTCATCTGGCCCCCAAACAGCGTTCCTTAATGTCGACAAGCCAATGGCACAGGGACAGGGCTCAGGGTCAGCCTCATCCTGCGTTGTGCTTCTCTGAAACAGGAACGCGTGAGCTACATTCTGCAGGAGCTCAGCGACGCAGTTCAGAGAGCCGAAAGACTGTCTGCTGCTCGAGAAAACTTCCTGATGGGGAAAAGCAATCCTCCCAACCTAGTGACACAGGAGGACCTGACCATTTACACAAAGTGGCTGGTGTGTCACTTGCACTCCCTCAGGACCATTCACCACTACCTGCAGGTCTGTGACGCTCTTATGTGACATTGCAACACCTTTCCACGAAGGACCCAGCACAGTGTCCCCACGCTTATTACCCACTTTGGGATTCTTCCTGTTCTATACTCCACCTGCCCTGCAAAGGACAGGAAAATAGCGTGTCACCGAATGTTTCTCATGATTGAAAACTTGCCCTGCTGACATTGCTCCATTGTTGAGTGCTCTCAAAAATGCCTCTAAGGGGCTGGAGAGATGGCTTAGCGGTTAAGCGCTTGCCTGTGAAGCCTAAGGACCCCGGTTCGAGGCTCGGTTCCCCAGGCCCCACGTTAGCCAGATGCACAAGGGGGCGCACGCGTCTGGAGTTCATTTTCAGAGGCTGGAAGCCCTGGCGCGCCCATTCTCTCTCTCCCTCTATCTGTCTTTCTCTCTGTGTCTGTCGCTCTCAAATAAAAAAATTTTTAAAAAAATGCCTCTAAGGCCAGGTGTGATGGGACACAGCTTTAGTCCCAGCGCTCAGGAGGTTGCAGTAGGAGGATTGCCATGAGTTCAGGGCCAGCCTGAGGCTCCAGAGTGAGTTCCAGATCAGCCTGGGCTAGAGTAAGACTCTGTCTCAAGAGTGCTTACAATACTGTCTTCCACACATAAAGTGGCCCTGATATTCATGCTCTCATAGTGGCTGATTCTACCTACACAAGTCCTGCATAATAGGAGGGAAAAAAAATGATAACTTCAAGGAAGAAGAGAGACTAGTTAGAAAAAGTGAGGGATTCAGTGGAGGGGGAACCTGGGAGGAGAAGAAAAGAGGGTGGTGGGAGGGGATTATGATCATGGTATATTGTTGATATTTATGGAAGCTGTTTATAAAAAGGTTTTAGCTGGGCGAGGTGGTGCACACCTTTAATCCAAGAACTCGGGAGGCAGAGGTAGGAGGATCACCGTGAGTTCAAGGCCACCCTGAGACTACATAGTGAATTCCAGGTCAGCCTGGGCTATAGTGAAATCCTACCTCGAAAAACCAAAAGCATTAAAAACAAATTAAATAAAAAAGGTTTTAAAGATAGAAAAGAGCCAGGAGTGGTCATGCACACACACTTAATCCCATCACTAGGGAGGCAGAGGTAGGAGGATCATAGTGAGTTCCAGGCCAGCTTGAGGCTACACAATAAATTCCATGTCAGTTTGGGCTATAGTAAGAACTACGTTGAAAAGCAGACAAACAAACAAACAAAACAAAACAAAACAACAACAACAACAAAAAAGACTGCCTTGAAAAAATGCTTCTCCTGAACTATTTCAAATATACTCTAAGTTGCTATTTTCAACTTCTTCAGGATCTATGCTTTCCAATTTAGGGCTGCTTTTTCACTCAGCAATATTTAGTGAAGTTTAATATGTCTAAGTACTATAAGATAGGACAATGCATTTAGCTTTCTTTTTAAAAAAATTGTTTGTATTTATGAGAGAGAGAAAAGACACACACAGAGAGAGAACAGGAGCACCAGGGCCTCCAGCCCTGCAAATGAACTTCAGGCGCGTGCGCCACCTTGTGCATCTGGCTTACGTGGGTCCTAGGGGATTGAACCTGGGTCCTTTGGCTTTGCAGGCCAGTGCCTAAATCAGTAAGCCATTTCTCCAACCTGACAATGCATTTTTCTTTGCCAATTTGGCCTTCTAGTCTTAGGCCACACAGCAAGAAATTGGTCTGTGCTGAAAAGTCACTAGGTCCCGACTCATAGGAGGAAGGACAAGTAAATTTAAGCTGCAGTGTGATGGGATAAGAAAGAGGAGACGCGGGCTGGAGAGATGGCTTAGAGGTTAAGGCACCTGCCTGCAAAGCCAAAGGACCTAGGTTTGATTCCCCAGGACCCATGTAAGCCAGATGCATAGGATGGCGCATGCATCTGGAGTGTTTGCGACGGCTGAAGGTCCTGTCACTCCCATTCTCTATCTGCTTCTCTCTCGTTCTGTCAAATAAATAATTAAAAAAAAAAAAAAAGAGGAGACGGATCTGGGCATTGTGATGTCACTTACACTGCCACACCATGGAAGCTGAGGCAGGACAATCTTGGGCTCCATCATGAGTTCAAAGCCAGCATGGGACGTAAGGAGACCTTGCCTCCTCCCACAAGTAAGGAGACTATAAGGTAAATAGTTACATGGGAGAGGCTCTAAGCAGGTTAGAGGATCACAGAGGAATAACATGTCCAATTTCCAAAATCCTGACCATCGCCTGGATTCATCCCTTCCTCATGGCCAGCCAGCACCTGGCAGTATAGCCAGTGTGGTCAAAGAAGGATCTGGGGGCATCAGGGAACCATCACTGGGTGGTGGTGACCCATGTTCTGCCCAGCACCCTCCATCTCCTTCCCTCTTCATCCTAACAAAGCCTGCAACTTCTGTGTGAACAGGGTTGACCGTGGCCTCTTGGTTTGTACCTCTCTTTAGACCCTCCAGTATCTACCCTTCTCCAAAGGGCTGAGTTTAGCTGACAACCAAGTCCCTGAGTTTGGTCAGGAAGGTGAAGTCTGCGTCAGTGACATTAACCCTGATATCCAAGATTCTTCATCTCCCCATCCTATGGAGGCCAGCGTTTGGGGTAAGAAGTTTGTCCTTTCTTTAGAGTGGCATGGAGAAAGGGTTGTGATCTTGAGCATGGCCTATTTTGTCTTATATCTTCCTGAAGTTTTTCTGTGTAGCATAAAGTTTTCTTTATATTTTATATTTATTTATTTGAGGGAGGGAGAGAGAGAGAGAATGGGTGTATCAGGGCTTTCAGCCACTGCACATGAACTCCAGATACATGTGCCCCTTTGTGCATCTGGCCTATGTGGGTCCTGGAGAAATGAACCAGGATCCTTTGGCTTTGTAGGCACATGTCTTAAGCCATCTCTCCAGACCCCCCTTTTTAAATATATTTAATTTTAATTAATTAATTAATTTGAGGGAGACAGAGAGAGAGAGAGAGAGAGAGAGGGAGAGGGAGAATGAGATAAAGTTTTAATTTAATATTTCCTGAAGGGAAAAGTACCCTTAGACATTTTAAAAAATTTATTTATTTATTCATTTGACAGAGAGAGAGAGAGAGAGAGAGAGAGGGAGAATGGGTGTGCCAGGGCGTTCTGCTACTGCAAACGAACACACCAGATGCATGCACCACTTTGTGTATCTGGCTTTACATGGCACTGGGGAATTGAATCAGGGCCATCAGACTGCAAACAAGCCCCTTTAACTGTTGAGCCTTCTCCCTAGCACTCCTTAGACATTTTGATACCTGTGTTTATAACCTGCACATTTAGAGACAAGGATAAATGGACTTGAAGCCAGGTTCTAGGCCCATTTCTGTTCTAGCCTCATGTAGGCCTGCATCTCACCTCCTTGAGATGCAGTTTATTCACGTCCATGGTAATCCTTTCAGATTAAATGAGCCTTCAGGTTCTTTCCAGGTTAAATGTTACACAATTGTAAGAGACCTTCCCTGTCAAAATCAGTCTCTCTGTCCTTATCCTGTGTTACCACGACTGAGAAAGCTGATTAGGTTTCTGCTCTGAGTGCCCTTCTTGCTTGGGTGCTGTGTAGAAGGTCCCAAGAGTTCCACCCATGAAAGGAAGCCAACCTCAGTTCTGGGGACTGGAAATGCTCCTTCTTTTGTTTTTTAAAATTATTATATTTTAAATTTTATTGATTTTTATTTTGAGAGACAGATGGGGAAGGAGGGAGGGAGAGAGAATGGGCACACCAGGGCCTCCAACTGCTGCAAATGAACTCCAGATGCATGTGCCACCTTGTGCATCTGGCTTATGTGGATCCTGGAGAATTGAGCCTGAGTCTTTTGACTTTGCAGGCAAGTGCCTTAACCACTAAGCCATTTCTCCAGCCCTGAAAAAAATATTTGTTATTGTGAGCAGAGGGAGAGAGAGAGGGAAAGAGTGCAGAGGCACACCAGGGCCTCTTATGACTGCAAACAAACTAAGTGCAAGTACCACTTTGCGCATCTGGCTTTATGTGAGTCCTAGGGACTCAGACCTGAGTTGTCAGGCTTTGCAAGCAAGCGCCTTAACCACTGAGCAATCTCTCCAGCCCCTGAAACACTTTTTTTTTTTTGGTTTTGGTTTTTCAAGGTAGGGTTTTGCTCTAGACCAGGCTGGCACATTACTATGTAGTCTCAGGGTGGCCTCGAACTCACAGCGATCCTCCTACCTCTGCCTCCCGAGTGCTGGGATTAAAGGCGTGCACCACCATCCCTGGCTGGAAACACTTTTTGAAGAAGGGAAGCTGAGTGGGAGTTAGCTAGGCAAAAAGCAAGTGAGGGTCTGGCGAGATGGCTTAGCAAGGAAGGTACTTGTCTGCAAAGCCAAAGGACTTATGCTCAACTCTCCAGGTCCCACTAACCCAGACACACAGTGAAGCAAGCGGGCAAGGTCGCCCATGTGCAGAAGGGGGCGCACGTGTCTGGAGTTCCATTGCAGAGGCTGGAGGTCCAGGCACGCCAATTCTCTCTCTCACTCTCTCTCTTGCTCTCTCGCCTTAAACAACAACAACAACAAAAGACCAGTCTGCTGGGCTTGCCTCAAAAATAAAAAAAAAAAGCAAATGAAAGTTCTCACCTTCTTCTAATTAGTTGGTTAATTTATGATGCTGCAACTTGTGTCTCACAGGCCCATAGCAGGACCGCTCCCAGAGTGATCCCCCACAAGATCTGGGGGGCTTCCCCACAGGGTGTGACATGCTGAGGCGTCCTTGCTCCTTCCAGAGCAAACCCAGCTCCAAGAGCTTGTGACATAGACCTAGCTAGGCGTGACACAGTCTAACCTGCAGGGAGCCGAGGGGCTGTCCCTTAGCAGAGGGTCTACCTCCAGTGTTGACAGGGCCCTCTGCTGGCTCTCTCTGACTTGTGCTCGCTGGTCTTCATGCTCTGGATTTTGGATTGTTTTTCAGGGCCAGTGAGCGCTTCTGTCCTGCCCCAGCACACAACAGAGGCGGGAGAACTGAACCCGCAGCTGAGGCGCCTGCTCTCCTGTTTCCATGTTCCTTTCGACCTGCAGGAGCTGAGGGACTCAGCGAAGGAGATGGAACTTTTTTCTTTGGTATTCGAGGTTCTTACTACAAATATAGTATTTAAAAGGCAGCTCAAGCCGGGCATGGTGGCGTACACCGTTTATCCCAGAACTTGGGAGGCAGAGGTAGGAGGATCATCATGAATTCGAGGCCAGCCTGAGATGACATAGTGAATTCCAGGTCAGCCTGGGCTAGAGTGAGACCGTACCTCAAAAAAAAAAAAAAAAAAAAAAATTAAAATTAAATAAAATAGGTAAAAGGCAGCTCACAGAGTTTCTTTTATTGTTTTGTTTTGTTTTGAAAACTTACTTGAGAGAGACCGAGAAAGAGGCAGATACAGAGAATGGGTTTACGAGGGCCTCCAGCCACCACAAACTCCAGACGTATGCGCCACCTTGTGCATCTGGTTTACGTGGCTTCTGGAAAATCAAACCTGGGTCCTTAGGCTTTGCAGGCTCACGTCTTTAACTGCTAAGGCATCGCTCCAGCCCCCTCTTCTATTGATTTTTTTAAAATATTTTTTATTTATTTATTTGAGAGTGACAAACACAGAGAGAAGGACAGATAGAGGGAGAGAGAGAGAATGGGCGTGCCAGGGCTTCCAGCCTCTGCAAACGAACTCCAGACGCGTGCACCCCCTTGTGCATCTGGCTAACGTGGGACCTGGGGAACCGAGCCTCGAACCGGGGTCCTTAGGCTTCACAGGCAAGCGTTTAACCACTAAGCCATCTCTCCAGCCCTTCTATTGATTTTTGAGAATTGGTCTCAGGTAGCCTAGGCTGACCTCACACTTGCCATGTTGCCAAGGATGATTTTGAATTGCTGACCCTCCTGCCTCCACCTCCACAGTGCTGGGATTACAGGCAGGAGCCACCGCACCCAGCGCAGCGTTGCATGTTGATGCTGTCGGCTCTTGTTTCTAGAGTGCTAAGATGAAATAATAATGAGTGACATTCCCCTAGGGGTTAGGAAGCAATTACTTTCCATATGAGCAATGGGACCTTCCAATAGTGAAACTAGAGGGATTTTAGGGCTTATCTGTTGTGTAGAATTTTCAGGAAAAGGTAGGGTATGGTCTTTAGTAGATGGAATAGATGTACCCAAGATTTGGCAAACTTACATGGCAGAGTTGTCAAGTGTCTAGAACCCTCCACTTCTCAGGACAGGTACAAGTAAGTGTTCTTACTGACAAAATAGATCATATAGCCAGTCATGCGCTCTAAGCACTGAGGGTGAGTCATGTAGTCTTTTCTGCTGTGAGACTGGGCAACAGTTGCTTAAGAATGAAACATCATAGCAGGGTGTGGTGGCGCTTGCCTTTAATTCCAGCCTTTGGGTGGCAGAGGTAGGAGGATTGCTGTGAGTTTGAGGCCACTCTGAGACTACATAGTGAATTCCAGGTCAGCTATCAAAAATCAAAAGTTATGGGGCTAGAGAGATCGCTTAGTGGTTAAGGTGCATGCCTGTGTAGCCTAAGGACCCAGGTTCGATTCTCCAGGTCCCATGTAAGCCAGATGCACATGGTGGCGCATGTGTCTGGAGTTCATTTGCAGTGGATAGAGGCCCTGGTGCACCCAATCTCACTTTCCCTCTCTCCCTCTCTCTCTGTCTCTAAGAAATAAATAAAAATAACTCTTAAAAAAAAAAAAAGCTATGCTTGCTAGGTGTGGTGGTGCATGCCTTTGATGCCAGTACTTGGGAAGTCAAGGCAGGAGGGTCCTGATGAGTTTGAGGCCAGTCTGGGCTGCAGAGTGTGTTCCAGGTCTGCCTGGGCTAGAGAGAGACCCTGCCTCAAACAAGCAAACAACAAACAAACAAACAAAAGAAGCCATGCTAAAACTTGTCACAAGGGGAAATATCAGACCATGGGCAGAGAGCTCCTGATTAATATATAGTAACACTTTTGTTAGAACACATTTCAACAATAAAAATATTTTTCTAGCTCTAGCTGTATTTGCACAAGTGTATCTATTTACTAGATAAACAGCAGTCAGTTGACTGGCTCAAATAGGCAAAAATCGAATCAGAATGTGTTGAATGCTCTTCGCGTAGGAAGTGGCCACTTTCTCCTCCATCACCATGTGCTGACCTTGAAGTTGCACTTGGCTTTGTGTTTACTGGAGCGTCGTCTTCCCAGAATTTGCTCTTTTGTATATGACACGTGTTTTAAGTTCACTGTCATCACACTCCTCTAGCTTGTTTGACAGCTGGAATATTTAGCTTTTGTCTGCCTTCCTCCACTTTCCCTCCTCCTCCTCCTCACCTCCCCCCTTCTCCTCTCTTTTACCTGCTCTTCTCCTCTCCTCTCCTCTCCTCTCCTCTCCTCTCCTCTCCTCTCCTCTCCTCTCCTCTCCTCTCCTCTCCTCTCCTCTCCTCTCCTCTCTTCTCTTCTCTTCTCTGTTTCCTCTTCTTCCTCTTCTCTTCCTCCTCCTCTTCATTCTTCTAACCTCCTCATGCTCTTCCTCCCCCGATAGCGTCTTTTTGAGTAGCTCAGCCTGACCACAAACCCACTTTCTCAGCCTCCCAAGTTCTGCGATTACACATGCGCACCACCATGCCTGAAACTTTTGTCTTTCTTTTCATATAACCAGTGATAAACAAAAGGACATGATGAGGCTGGAGAGATGGCTCAGCCATTAAGGCACTTGCTTTCAAAGCCTAATGACCTGGGTTCGATTCCCTAGTACACATTATAAAGCCAGATGTACAAAGTGGTGCATGCATCTGGAGTTTGTTTGCAGCAGCTAGAGGCCCTAGTGTGTCCACCCGTTCTATCTCTCTCTCTCTGCTTTAAATAAATAAATAGAATATGTTTTAAAAGGACATGAGGCCATCTAAACCCTCCAGCAAAGCAGCCTTGTTCCTGAGAAATAGTGTGTACACTTTACATGATGCAAGTTCCACTCGTGATTGTCTTAAAACAGTGTTATGTGAAATGTTGACTGTCCTTAGTTATCGATCATTGTCCAGTGACTCTCTCTTTCTCGGTCTCTCTGTCTCTCTCTCTCTGTGTGTGTGTGTGCGCGCGTATGTATCATTTTTGCCCTCTGTTACTTTAATGCCCTGAGCAGGGTCAGCCAGCTACAGCTCCTAGCCTACCACCTGTTTTCCCAAAATAAAGCTACATCAGAGTACAGCTGTCTTAGCCCATCTGGACGAGTGTAACAAGATACCACACACTAGGCAGCTTATATATAATCAACAGAAACATATCCTACAGCTTTGGAGCTTGAGAGGCTTACCCACAAGGCAGGTGTGGTGCCTGGGGAGGGCTCTCTTTCTGGCTCACAGATGTTGCCTTTCTGCTATGTCCTTACCTAGTAGAAGGGGCAAAGGTCTCTCAGGGATTTCTTTTGCAAGGCAGTAGCCCTATACATGAGAACTAATCACTTACTCAAAGCCCCATCTCCTAGACCCATTACTCCAGGGGTAAGGATTTCAATGCATGAATTTTGTGGATGCACAAATGTTCAGGTCACAGCAACGCTTCATCCACTAACTACAGTGGCCGACCCGAGTTGCTGTAACGGGCGACCTTATGGTCTACAAAGACTCAAATGTTTCCTGTCTGGCCCTTTAAGGAGACATTTGCGGCCCAGCCCTGAGCCAACACTCTTCACTGTACTTCATGGTGGATGTTTCCCCAGGCCGCCCTGTGCAAGGTGTCAACCACTGGCCATGGGTAGCTACTGAGGGCTTGAAATGTGACTGGTGCAAGGGGAAAAATGAAAATTTTATGTTTATTTAATTAATTTGTAATTAAATATCGAGCAGCCACATGGGGTGAGAGTTAGAGCTCTGGGGAGCAGTGCCTCAGAGGTATCAGCTGTCCCTGGGAGAAGCCTTTGCTCTGAAACTCACAGACTTGCTCGGTCACTGCAGAAACCTTTGCTGAGGCATTGCTGTGTCCAGCCTGAGGGCAAGCTCCTTTTTATGCATGTGTTCTTGTGTGTGGGGGATAAAATGCACACATTCATTACCATTTTACTCGTGTTACATGTATAATTCAGTGGCACTAAGAATTTGCACACTGGGGCTGGGGAGATGGCTCACTGGTTAAAGACCCTTGTTTGTAAAGCCTGTTGGTCTGGGTTTGATTCCCCCAGTATGCAAGTAAAATCAGATGCAAAAAGTGCCAAGAGGTCCTGGCATACCAACTCTCTCTCAAGGAAGAAGGAAAGAAAGAAAGGAAGGAAGAAAGAAAGAAAGAAAGAAAGAAAGAAAGAAAGAAAGAAAGGAAGGAAGGCAGGAAGGAAGGAAGGAAGGAAGGAAGGAAGGAAGGAAGGAAGGTGGGAGAGGGAGGGAAGAAGGAAGGAAGGAAGGAAACTTTTGCACTGCTGTGAGTGTGACCATCCCGTGTAAGGACATCGTGATGCACCGGTGACTGTGCATTCATAGGGCTGCCACCACAGACCCAGAGAGCCTTGCCCACTCGAGAAGGAAAGAGCAAGTTCTGGTCATTTGGGCAGTAGGAAGCGATGTCATAGAAAGCACCGTAGCTTCTGTCTGAAGATGGCTTTTGAAAGGAATGGAGCTGGCGCCTTAAAAGGTTTGAACAGGCCCTGACATCAGAAATCCTCTCTGTAGCAATATCCTAGCCAGGCTTGTTGTGAGAGTGGGATTTCTTTAAACTTTAGATTTTTCAGTTTACCTGGTGGTCAGAAAAGGTGAATCCAGAGGTGGACAGTTAACCTCCCACTTATATTTAGAGTCCAGATCAGTGCATATAAAGAAATGTGTCAGCGCTGGAGAGATGGCTTAGTAGTTAAGGTGCTAGCCTGTGAAGCCTAAGGACCCAGGTTCAATTTCCCAGTATCCACCTAAGCCAGATAAACATGGTGGTGCATGGGTCTAGAGTTCATTTGCACTGGCCAAAGGCCCTGGCATGCCCATTCTCTCTCTCTCTATCTGCTTGTTCCTCTGACTGTCTCTCTCTCTCTCAAATACATAAATAAAGATAAAAATATTTTTTAAAAAGATGGCTGGAGGGATGGCTTAGTTAAGCCATGGTTAAGGCATTTGCCTGCAAAGCCAAAGGACCCAGGTTCTATTCCCTAGGACCCACATTAACCAGATGCACAAGGTGGAGCATGTGTCTGGAGTTTGCAGTGGCTGGAGGCCCTGGTGTGCCCATTCTCTCTCTCTCCATCTTTCTCTCTGTCAAATAAATAAATGAAGATTGAAAAAAATTAAAAAAGAAATGTGTCAATGTATTTCCAGTTTTAGAAACAATCATTCAGAATACGGAATGAATACACTTACAATAATGATCTGAGTGCATGTGTCCTGTTAATCACACACAGTCCTATTTTATGAGTTAGTTTGACCCCAGGGTTAATTTCAAAGACAATCAGTAGCGTTTTTTTTGCATGTGTATACGTATATGGTATGCATGCATGTGTGTGTATGTATGTGTATGCATGTGCTCATGAATACATGTATGTGCATGGAGGCCAGAGGACAAACTGGGATACTAGCCTTAGATGGGCTGTCTACCTCTTTTTGAGACAGAGGGTCTCACTGGCCTGAGGCTCACCAATTAGGCTAGGCTGGATGGCCAGCAAACTCCTGGGTCCTGTCTGTACCTTCCCAGTGCTGGGATTCCAAGCCCATGCTGCCCTGACTGGCATTTTACATAGGTACTGAGGTTTGAACTCAGGTCCTCATGCTTTCAAAGCCAGTACTTTACCAACTAAACTCTCTGTCTTAAAGGCCAAGCAGCTGCTTCTGAAATTGCCTACAGTGTGAGACTTTTCCTCTGGGATCCATTTCTCTCTTATCAATTCTGTTTAGGTTTTCCCCAAATTCCAGAGCATCTTCATGGAGCAGCAGAGAATGCAGACGTTTCCAGACTACGAGGCTGGGATAACTAAAGCGGAGAATTTGGGTTTGTCGGGACCTGCGATGGCTCTGAAAAAGACAGCTGACTGGATTCCTTTCATAAAGGTAAGCAGGCTGTGGGACAGTCATCTGTCAGGGATGTCAACTGTGTCATTACACTTCCCTCTAACCAGGCATGCTAGCAGCCCAGGTCTTTCTGGTCCCTGTTGTTCCCTCTTCTTAGTGACCTTAGCAAATTGGGTCCTCTAGGACCCAAGCGAGATGCCCACTGTCCTCAGGGAACCTGACCCTGTCCACAGGGGACCTCCAAGCTCTCTTTCTGCTTATCTCTGCGTTGAAGACAGCCAGGTGACCAGCCTGCTCTGGAACCCCATGTAGCCCAGGGTGACTTTGAACTGGTGGCGGTCCGTGTGCCTCAGGATCCCAAGTGCTGGAACTACCAGTGTGCACACCACACCAGAGCGCCTTTTCGTATGCTTGGCAAGAAAAAAAACAACAAAAATATCACTCAAAAGTGCAGTTGATTTGTGTAAAGCCAACATTTTAGGTTAAACCGTGATTGGGCACATGAACTGGATCAGGCGTGGCTGTGGTACTGAAGGCCTACAATTCACAAGCCATGCAGGCTAAATCTTGTGACATTAGTGTGATGCACTGTCAAATCTCACTATTCAAGTTAGTTGTGTTCTAGAAACAACTGGGGCCAATGGTTTTAGCAAATACCAAAGTACAGGGTTAGGTTCCTGAGATTGAATAGTTATGACATCAATCAATACAGACCATTGCCAAGCGTGGTGGCTCACACCTGTAACCCTAGCACTTAGGAGGCTGTGATAGGAGGCCATGAGTTCAAGACCAACATGGACTACAGAGTGAGTTTCAGACCAGCCTAAGCTACAGAGTAAGACCTTGTCTCAAAAAGAAAATAAACATGGGCTGGAGAGATGGCTTAGCAGTTAAGCGCTTGCCTGTGAAGCCTAAGAACCCCGGTTTGAGGCTCGGTTCCCCAGGTCCCACGTTAGCCAGATGCACAAGGGGGCGCACGCGTCTGGAGTTCGTTTGCAGAGGCTGGAAGCCCTGGCGCGCCCATTCTCTCTCTCTCCCTCTATCTGTCTTTCTCTCTGTGTCTGATGCTCTCAAATAAATAAATAATAAAAAAAAAGAAAAGAAACATACAAACAAATTAAAAAAAAATGAAGCCAAACCAAAACCCAGAACCTTGATTTACATGTGTTTCTGTTTATAATATATCATGGATTCATTAACATTGAGCTCATGGCTAGTGGCCCTTGAACTTGTGTGATGACACTTGTCTAACAGGTCTTTTCTGGAGGACATGTCACAGCTCTCTTGTGCTTAGGACCCCAGCCAACATTCTAGCACTCTGTTTAGGGAACATTTTAACAATGAAATAACCCACAAATAAATGATAAATGTGGCTATAAATAGTCCACAAAAGGGGCTAGTGAGATGGCTCAACAGTTAAAGGCACTTGCTTGCAAAACCTAATGGCCTGAGTTTGATTCCCCCGTACCCATGTAAAGCCAAATGCACAAAGTGGTATATGCCTCTGGGGTTCATTTGCAGAAGCAGGAGACCCTGGTGCACCCATTCTATCTCTGTCTTTGTCTGCTTTCAAATAAAACTATTTGAAAAATAGTACACATAAGGATCCTTATTTCTAGAATCCTTAAGGTAGGGTTAGGATTGCTGCCCTGTCCAGCCTTAGCTGGCCAAAGCCCACCGCCCCCGCCCCGTGCATGCTTATTACTCATCATGAAAGTCCTACCATGACTGACTGAACTTTAAATAACTCTTAGGGAGGGGCTGGAAAAGATGGCCTAGCAATTAAAGCCAAAGGGCCCAAGTTCGATTCCCCAGGACCCACGTAAGCCAAATAGACAAGGAGCATATGCGTCTGGAGTTCATTTGCAGTGGCTGGAGATCCTGGCACAACAATTCTCTCTCTCTTTCCCTCCCTCTTCCTTTCTCTCAAATAAATAAATAAATAAATATTTTTAAAAAATCTTAGGGAGTAGGCAAACCTGGAAATATGGAATCTGCAAATGATTGTGTTATAAAAAGGTCTTACATGATTGTTTTGTCCACTCAGTCTGCTTTGAGAAATACCAAAACAAAGCCGGAAGGATGGCTTAGCGGCTAAGGCATTTGCCTGCAAAGCCAAAGGACCTAGGTTTGATTCCCCAGGACCCACGTTAGCCAGATGCACTAGGGGTGCATGCATCTGGAGTTCGTTTGCAGTGGCTGGAGGCCCTGGCATGCCCATCCTCTCTCTCCCTCCCTCTTTCTCTGTCAAAAAAATAAATAAATAAATAAAAAGAATTTTAAAGAAATATCAAAACATTGGGTAGCTTCTGCGACAGACAGGTATTTCTCACATTTCTGGAGGCTGAGAGGGCCAAGGTTGTGGCATGTTGGCATGGTGGGGTTCTGGTGGGCAACTTCTAGGTGGCAGACTGCTGACTGGAAGGCTTTGCCTTCATGATTTAATCCCTCCCTAGAAGTCTCACCTCCTATAGTGACATACTGGTGGAGGTGGGTTTCAGTATATGAATTTTGGAGGGACACAAACATCCCAAGGACAGTCCCTTTCAACAGTGGACAAAGAGGAGAGAAATCCAAGGTTGTTCCTACATATGGGGGCTTGAGTTCAGGTTTGAGAATCCAGAAGTCTGTCTTAGATTTTACACTTGACCTCCAAACACAGATGTTAAACAGAAAGATGGACATAGTACTCTAGAGCTTAGAGCTGAGATGTAAATTTGAGAATAATCAGAATATTGGTGGAATTTATAGCCACAGAACTAAGCCTTGAAATCCAGCTTGTTAATGTGAAAAATGAAGTTTAAAATGTGAAGTCATAAGGAGTTGTGGGTGAACGTCTCTCTCCTGCCCATAAAGTGCGGTGCCCAGTGATAATGGTGTCAGGGTCACACAGTTTGGTCCAGGCGCCCTGATGCACGGCATAGGCCAGACACTCTGATGGGAACTGCTGGCTCCTTCCATACGTCTGTGATCCCATGCAGACCCGCCCAAGGCTTCGCACACCCCAGACCACCTTCCAGCAGCATCCCCAGAGCACAGTACTGAAGATCCCTAAACCTTCTTGCTTGTGCCTCCCATTTGGTGATGCCGGAGTTTTCTATGGACATGTCTGTCCTCTAGATCAAGCCAAAATGTGATCCTTGGCAAAAGAAGATGTTAGCCAAACTGAAAGAACGGAAGAGAATGGATACACTATTGCAGTTTCAAGCAAAGTTTTTGAAGGTAAGAAATAACCATATTCTCTTGTTGATAAGATTATGTCCAAAAAACCATCCCTCTAAAATGGAATGTTTAATAAAATATTTATTTATAGCCAGGCATGGTGACACATGTCCTTAATCCCAGCACTTGGGAGGCAGAGGTAGGAGGATTGCCTCGAGTTCAAGGCTACCCTGAGACTACATCATGAATTCCAGGTTAGCCTGGGCTAGAGTGAGACCCTACCTCGAAAAACAAAAAAAAAAATTTTTGTTTATTGACTTATTTTATGAGAGTATGGGCATGCCAGGGCCTTCTGCTGCTGCTGCAAATGAACTCCACATGTGTGTGCCACTTTGTGCATCTGGCTTTATGTGGACACGGGGTCATCAAACCCTGGTTGTCAGGCTTTATAAGCAAGCACCTTTAACTGCTGAACCATGTCTCCATCCCCCCACCCCCAACCCCAGTGGAATTTGTTTTCCCTTTAAAAAAAAAATGTTGGAGGACTGGAGAGATGGCTTAGCGGTTAAGCACTTGCCTGTGAAGCCTAAGGACCCCGGTTCGAGGCTCAATTCCCCAGGACCCACGTTAGCCAGATGCACAAGGGGCCGCACGTGTCTGTAGTTTGTTAGCAGTGGCTGGAAGCACTGGCATGCCCATTCTCTCTCTATCTCTATCTGCCTCTTTCTCTCTCTGTCACTCTCAAATAAATAAATAAAATAAACAAAAAAATTTAAAAAATGTTGGCATGGGTCTACAAAGACTTTGTTTGGAACTTTCTAATATCCAACTAAAAATCTCACTACCTTTAATAGAGAAGAAAAACTGGCAAAAGGCTAGGCTAGGGAAGTGGCTCTGTGGATTGGTGTGAGGTTTGGATTCCCAGAACCTACATTAGTGCCTGATGGATATGGTGGCTGCAGTCTGTAATCCTAGTGCTCTTAATCTCAGGAGGTGCAGACAGGGGATCCCGGGACAGGCCTGCTAGATAGATGAGCGGAATTAGTGAGCTCTGGTTCCCATCAGCAAGCAGGAGACACTGTCTCAGCAAATAAAGTGGAGAGCAGTTGCAGAAGATGCCCAGTGTCAACCTCTGACCGCACGTCAACACCCACACTTGAGAGCTTGGAGGTTCTAACAGAGGAGGGTAGCTACTTGTATACCCTTGATGGAAGACCTGTCCTCCTTTATTGGGCATCTTCTAGGGGGGCACACATAAGTGGTGAGGGAGGAAAGGGACACCCACCTAGCCATCCAGATCAGCCGAATCAACCCTGGTGATCAATGGGGTGACAGATGCTACAGTGAGATCATCTTCCCATCCTCCCCCCCATCGCACGTGAATGCACACATGAGCACACATGTACCCACATGCATATGAGCACAACACACACACATGCATGCACACCACAAACATACAAATAACAAAACAGTTGTCAGAAAAGCTAAAACTAAGTCCCAGTTCTTAACTCTGAGCCTCTGTGGGCATTAGTGTTGTCATGTAGTCTCTTTGAACTTTTGTCTGCTCATCAGTGAAACAAGAATGTTGTACTAAGCCGGGCGTGGTGGTGCACACCTTTAATCCCAGCACTCGGGAGGCAGAGGTAGGAGGATATCACCGTGAGTTCAAGGCCACCCTGAGACTACAGAGATAATTCCAGGTCAGCCTGGACCAGAGTGAGACCCTACCTCGAAAAACCAAAAAAAAAAAAAAAAAAAGAACGTCGTACTAAATGTTTTTTTTTTTCTCTTTGTCATGGTACAAGCTATTCGCAGGAAATGTAGTGACTTAGCCACGTCAGTTGCACAGCTTCTATGATGTGAAATGTATTCTCATTGTTGTACAACAGATCCGTGGAACATTCTGATCTACAATGGTGAAACTCTGCCCATCGAACAGCTCCACATAGCCCTCCCCCCAGCTCTTGGAAACCACGATTCTACTTTTCTGTTTCTATGAACTTGACCACTTTAGATAGTTCAGACGAGTGGGCTCATGCATTCCTTATCCTTTTGTGACCAGTTTATTTCATGGAGCACAGTGTGCTCAAGGTCCATCCTTGTTGGAACATATGTCAGAAATTTCTTTTATTTATTTATTTTTTTCAAAGTAAGGTCTCACTCCAGACCAGGCTGATCAGGAACTCACTCTGTAGTCTCAGGCTGGTCTTGATCTCACAACGATCCTCCTAACTCCGCCTCCTGAGTGCTGGGATTAAAGGCATGTACCACAACACTCTGTACAATTTCCCTTTAAGGGATAAATGACAATAAGATTTATTAAATAATGAATCTGTTGATGGATATTCAGGGTGCTTCCACCATGGCTATGGTAAACAATGCTGCTATGAACATAGGTAGGCAAATATCTCTTTAGTTTTTGTTTTCAATTTTTTCGGTATGTATACACACAAGTAAAATAGTGGGATCACATGTCAGTTCTACTTTTAATTTTTTAAATTTATTTATTTGGGAGAGAGGGAAAGAGAGAGAGAGAGGCAGATAGAGAGAGAATGGGCACACCAGGGTCTCTAGCCACTGCAAACAAACTCCAGACATGTGTGCCACCTTGTGCATCTGGCTTATGTGGGTCCTGAGGAATAGAACCTGGGTCCTCTGGCTTGGTAGGCAAGTGCCTTGATCACTAAGCCATCTCTTCAGCCCTCTACTTTTTTTTTTCTTTGTTTTTCGAGGTAGGGTCTCATTCTAGTTCAGGCTGACCTGGAATTCACTATGTAGTCTCAGGGTGGCCTTGAAGCAATCCTCCTACTTCTGCCTCCTGAATGCTGGGATTAAAGGCATGTGCCACCACACCCGGCTCTTACTTTTAATTTTTAAATGTTTTCCATACCATTTACACCATTATACAGTGTACAAAGGTTTAAATTTTGCTACATTTTTTACCAACACCTGCTAGTTTCTTCTTTTTTTTAAATAGGTATCCTAATGGGTGATATTTATTTCTAGTGAATTTATAGCATTGAAAATATTTTCATATGCTTGTTAGCTATTTATATGTCATTTTAGGGATATGTCTATCAAGTTCTTTATATATTCTGTTATTTCCTATCAGATATATGATTATCAAATATTTATTTCCATGTCATGGGTTACATTTCCATTTTGTTAATAAGCCCTTTGATACACAAAACTTTTCAAGTTTAATGTAGTCCTTTGTGTCATTTTTTGCTTTGGGAGGAGGGCTGGGCTTTTGGTATCATATCAAAACAAACAAACAAAATCAAACATCACCAGGTCAGTGTCATGAAGCTTTTCTTCTATGTTTTCTTTGAAGGATTTTATACTTTTGGGGGTTACATTGAAATCTTTGGCCCACCTTTTTTTTTTTTTTTTTTTTTTTTTGGTTTTTCAAGGTAGGGAGGTAGGGTCTCATTCTGATCCAGGCTGACCTGGAATTCACTCTGTAGTCTCAGGGTGGCCTTGAACTCATGGCGATCCTCCTACCTGTGCCTCCCTAGCACTGGGATTGAAGGTGTGTACCACCATGCTCGGCTTGACCCACCTGTTATGTATGATATAAAAATAAAGCTTCAGCAGGGAGTGGCAGCACACACCTTTAATCTCAGCACTTGGGAGACAGAGGGAGGAGTTCAAGGCCACCCTGAGACTACACAGTGAATTCCCGGTCAGCCTGGGCTAGAGCAAGACCCTATCTTGAAAATCCAAACAGAAAAATAGTAATAAAGCTTCATTATTTTGCAGATGGCTGGTGACTCAGCTTTCTCAGCATCAGGTATTTTCCCGTTTGGTGGTCTGGACTCCTAGACCACATTTGTTAGAGTTGGTCTCTGGTTCTATTCTAGTCCATTGGCCTGTGGTCTGTCCTTACACCAGGACTACATTGTTTTCAAAATATTTGTGATATTAAATTTTTTAAAAAAATTTTTATTTATTTATGTGTCAGCGAGTGAGAGGGAAAGAAACAAAGAGGCAGATAGAGAGAATGGGCACACCAGGGCCTCCAGCCACTGCAAATGAACTCCATACACATGTGCCACCTTGTGCATCTGGCTTACATGGTTCCTGGGGAATTGAACCTGGGTCCTTTTTCTTTGCAGGCAAGTGCTTTAATGGCTAAGCCACCTCTCCAGCCCTATAATATTTTTTGAAATAAGAAAGTGTAAACCCTCCGATTTTATTTTCTCTAAAATTGTTTTCTCTGTAGTTCCTTGTGATTCCATCTAAATTTTAGGATTTTTTTTATAACTGTAACAAATGCCCTAGATTTTGATAGGTATTGGAATAAGTGATCTTTGGATCTTTTTAATAGTTCTTTTTAATAGTTTTAAACTTTACTTGTTTATTTATGTACATGTGTGCGTGTACTTGTACAGGTACTGAAATTTCTTGCCACTACAAACCAGTGTCCGCCTGTTTCTACATGTGTGGCTGGGGAATTAAACTTGGGCTGATAGGCTTTGTAAGCAAACACCATTAACTACTGAGCCATCTTCCCAGCCCATGGAATTCTTTTTTTCTTTTTATTAGTTCATGGAATTCTTTTTTAAATAATTATTTATTTTAAAGAGAGAAGTAACAAAAGAAGTGGGGAGGGGGAGAAAGAAAGAAAGAGAGAGAGAAAGATTGGGTGCCCTAGGACCTCCAGCCATTGCAAACGAACTCCAGATGCATGTACCCCTTGCGCATCTGGCTTTATGTGGGTATACTGGGGAATCAAACCTGGGTCCTTTCGCAGACAAGTGTCTTAACTGCTAAGCCATGTCTCTAGCCCTGGAATTCAAGTGGTTAATCTCATCTTGATTTAATTTTGGTAGGTCATACAAATCAAGGAAATAATCCATTTCTTTCAGATTTTCAAACTCAGTGGAGTACATGTTCTTATAGTATGTCCCTATGATTTTTTTAATTTCTCTGGCATCTGTTGTGATGTTACCTTTTGCATCACTAATTTTATTAATTTGTGTCTCTTCTCTCTTTCTTTTGGTCAGATTTGGTAAGGGTCTATCAATCTTGTTTGTCCTTTCAAAGAACCAACTCTTTGTTTCATTGATCCTTTGGATTTTTTTGTTATTGTTATTTCTATTTCATTAATTTCTGCCCTGATCTTTCTTATTTATCCCAATCTACTGATTTCCAGTTGCCTTGTTCTTCTTTTTCTAAGGCCTTAAGGGTGAATCATTAAATTGTTTACTTGTGACCTTTCTGATTTCTTAATATAGGCACTTAGAGCTATAAATTTCCCTTTCAGGACTGCCTTCATTGTGTCTCAAAAGTTTTGGTATGTTGTATTCTCATTATCATCTGATTCTATGAATTTTTTGATTTCCTTCTTGATTTTTCACTAACCCATTCATCATTTAGTAGTGTATTGTTTAGTTTCCATGATTTTGTGTATGCGTGATAGCTTTTCTTGCTACTGATTTGTAGCTTCATCCCTTTGTGCTCAGATAGAGTGAGTGCAAGGAATTATTTCAGTTTTCCTGTATTCGTTAGGGTTTTCTTGTGTCCTAATATATGGTCTATTTTAGAGAGTATTCCATATCTTCCTGAAAAGAACATATATTCTGCAGCATTTGGATGAAATATTCTGTAGATATTTGTTAGGTCCATTCCTTCTATGACCTCATTTAATCCAGAAGCCTCTCTGTTTAGTTTTTGCCAGTATGACCTGTCAATTGATGAGAGTGGGGTGTTGAAGTCACCCACTACAACTGTGTTTGGTGTTGTCTGTGACCTTTTTTCTAATAGTGTTTGTTTGATGAAAGTGGGAGCCCCCATGTTGGATGCATATATGTTTAGGATTGTAATATCCTCCTGTTGGAGTGTGCCTTTAACCAATATAAAGTGATCTTCCTTATCTTTCCTAACTAATGTTGGTCTGAAGTCTACCCTGTCAGATATTAGGATCACAACACCTGCTTGTTTTCTAGGCCCATTTGCTTGAAATGCCATGCTTTTATCCTAAGATAGTATCCATCTTTTGTGGAAAGGTGAGTTTCTTGGAGGCAACAAACTGAAGGATATGGCTTTTTTTCTTTTATTTATTTATTTATTTTTTTGGTTTTTTGAGGTAGGGTCTCACTTTAGTCCAGGCTGACCTGGAATTAACTCTGTAGTCTCAGGGTGGCCTTGAACTCACGGCAATCCTCCTACCTCTGCCTCCCGAGTGCTAGGATTAAAGGTGTGCACCACCACACCTGGCTAGGATATGGCTTTTTAACCCATCCTGCAAACCTATGTCTTTTGGTTGGGTCATTGAGGCTGTTGATATTAAGAGTTATTATTGAAGGGTGTTTATTTATTTTTGCCATTTTTCTTGTTTTTTAGTTCTTCTGGTTTTGCCTTTGCTCTCTTGTATTAACTAATAATTGAGTATGGTTTGGTTTTTTTTCCCCAGGTTTATTATGTGTATGCTTTTCTTTCTCTTCAGCATGGAGGATCCTTTCCAGTGTTTTCTATAGAGCTGGTTTTGTCTTCATATGTTCTTTTAGCCTGCTTTTGTTGTGAAATGTACTTATTTATCCATCTTTTTGAACGGGTAGCTTTGCAGGATAGAGTAATCTTGGTTGACAGTTGTTATCTTTCAGAACTTGGAGTACATCATTCCAAGCCCTTCTGGCTTTTAAAATTTGTGTTGAGTAATCTGCTATTATCCTGATGGACTTGCCTTTGTATGTGACTTGATTTTTCTCTCTAACTGCTTTCAATATATTTTCTTTGGTTTGTGTGTTTTGTATTTTAATTATAATAAGACAATGAAAGGTTCTTTACTGATTTTGTCTGGAATTCTATAGGCTTCCTGTATCTGTGTTGGGATCACTTTTCCCACTTGAGGGAATTAATTTTTTTTCTAGGATTTTGTTGAAAATACCTGTAATACCTTGGGAGTGAATTTCTTCTTCTACTGTGCCTGGAATTCTTATGTTTGATATTTTCATAGTGCCCAGAATGTCTTGAAATTCCTATTTATGCCTTCCTATTAGTTTGTTTCTCTTTGTTGGACTATATTAGATCTGCCACCTGGTCTTCTAATTTAGACATTCTGTCCTCTCCTTGATCCATCCTACTGGTGAGACTTTCTACAGAGTTTTCTATTTGACTTACTCTGTTTTTTATTTCTAGTATTTCTGATTGGTATTTCTTCATTATTTCTATTTCCTTACTCATGTTTTATATTGACCTCCTTACTTCATTAAGTTGGTTTCCTGTGTTCTCCTTCAGGAGTTGGTTTTCTTCTTTGATTTCTTTGAATATAAATATAATCATGTTTTAAAAAATATTTGTCAGGCATTTCATCTAAAGTCTCACTGGGGGTAATTTTTGATGGATCTATAATTTTTTGGTGGGGTTGCATTCTCATGATTTTTTGTGTTCCTTGTATTATAATGTAGAGATTTTTGCATCTTGAGTTAATTTGATGCTTGGGTTTTCTAATTATCTGCAGTGTTCTTAGCTGTGTAAATATGACTTTATATATCTTCAGTGTTGGAGTTTAAGGTGCCAGGTGTAGCTCTTATAGTCCAAGAGAAACAGCAGAAGTGACCCTAGGTGTTGAGTTTTCCTACTATTCAAGTATTGTACTAGTCTGAGTGAAGCAAATTACTGGCAAATTCTAAAATTCAACAGAGCAATATAGACATTTAATCAAAAGCAGCACAGAGTACCTGTACAATTGTGGGAATTAAACCAAACAGGTAATCTGGTAAAGCCAAAGTCCCTAAGGGTAGGCTCTGTCACCTTTTTGGATGGCTTCCAATCTCACCAATGCTGAGTACCCACCTTGACCTCTCTTGGTGCTGGGTTGCTGGGGGTGAAGGAGTTCTCCATATGTTCATGGCCCCGACGGTTGGGGGATGGGAGCTTTTGCGGGGTGCCTGCAGTTGTACCAGAGCTGCTCAGTTGGTCCTGTTTGTAATCTCTTTTAGCAGCTGCTCAGCTGGTCCCTGCTGTCTTCCCCTTGAGGTTTCTTGTCTTTGCAAGGGTCTGATATGAGTGGAAAATCCCCTCACTTTGTTTCTGCTCCTGTTGCACCAGCTGGGCAGGCACCTCGGCAGGATTCTTGCCAGTTTCTGCCTTTCTGGAAGATATTGGTCTCTCATGGTTCTCTGCTATGGTTGATAATAACTTATACACCTTCACTTTTCAGTAGAAGAGTGAATTTTGCTGTGTTTCTGTTTATTTCCCTCCCTAGGCTGCTTTGGTGAGTCTAGCATGCTGCCATCTTACCAGAAGTCTGGAATTCTTTATAGCATTAAAATACTGTCACACATGTATGACTTAGATCAAGGTTCAATCCTGGCTGGGACCTTTATTTAATTATTAACTCCCAGAAGAGAAGGGACACTTATTCAACTACCACAGCATGCTGGGCATCTTGCAGCCATCCAAGGAGAGATATCACTAAGATTGGTGTTAGGTGGACATGCAGTTCTCTGTGTGGAAAAGCCAGGATAGCATTAGGTAGGTGAGCCCAGGTCTATGTCCTTATGAAAATTGGCTGGTCCAATGCCACCAACTGATCTGTCCCCTCCCCAATCTCCTCCAGCTTCCTAAGTGAAGACAGAGCTTCCACTCACAACTTATGGGTGTTTATCATTTCACTGGTGCCACAACATTTGTGAAGCTGTCCCCTGATACTGTCTTTGGGGATGTCTCAGAATTTTAAATGAGGTGATATGTATATTGAATACATATTGTGAAGATATTGGGGCATTGATGATGCTTGAGTTTAATTTTATATTATTTATTTATTTACTTTTTTTATTTTAGAGAGAAACAGAGAGAGTAGGAAAAAAAAAAAGAATTGGCATGCCAGGGCCTCAGCCACTGAAATCAAACTCCAGACACTTGTGCCACCTAGTGGGCATGTGCAACTTTGTGCGTGCCTCACCTTTGTGTGTCTGGCTTACATGGGATCTGGAGAGTCAAACATGGGACTTTAGGCTTGGCAGGCAAGTGTCTTAACCAGTAAGCTATCTCTCCAGCTCCTTTTTTTTGTTGTTGTTGTTTCTTGGTATAGGGTCTTGCTGGGGTCCAGGCTGACCTGTAATTCTCTATGTAGTCTCAGGGTGACCTCAAACTCACAGTGATCCACCTGCCTCTGACTCCCAAGTGCTGCGATTAAAGGCACGTGCCACTACGTCTGGCCCATTTTTTAATTCAAAAATGTCCCATCTGAGGCTTCTTCCTTATTCATGTGTAGATGATCAAATTCTTGCTGGAAAGAAGGGAACAATCTTTCTGTTAACTATGTCTTTTCTCTCTGTCTTCTACCTGAGATTTCTGACCCCAAGCGAGTTGTGCAAGTGCTCCAGAACCATGCCGCAAGGACAGCCACGCTGGCTTCCCATCAGTCATCTGGCATGACTTTCCACCAGTGCAACTACGATCAAGTCTGGGAGAATATTTACAGCAACCCTAACCTCTACCAGGTACAGTAGTAATAAATAACCAGAACGCCTTCTGTTCAACCTCAGCACCTGTGTATAGCCCTTTGACATCTACTTTGGATGTTTATTATAAGCCCTTCTCCCCCTAAAGTCCCATTATCTATGTGGGTTAATTTTGATAGTAAGAAAATTGTATAACAATAAAAAGAGAAATATGGGGCTGGAGAGATGGCTTAGCGGTTAAGCGCTTGCCTGTGAAGCCTAAGGACCCTGTTCGAGGCTCGGTTCCCCAGGTCCCACCTTAGCCTGATGCCCAAGGGGGCGCACGCATCTGGAGTTCGTTTGCAGAGGCTAGAAGCCCTGGCGCACCCATTCTCTCTCTCTCCCTCTATCTGTCTTTCTCTCTGTGTCTGTTGCTCTCAAATAAATAAATAAATAATTTTAAAAAAGAAAGAGAAATATGGGCTGGAAAGATGGCTTAGCGGTTAAGCGCTTGCCTGTGAAGCCTAAGGACCCCGGTTTGAGGCTCGGTTCCCCAGGACCCACGTTAGCCAGATACACAACGGGGCGCATGCTCTGGAGTTCGTTTGCAGAGGCTGGAAGCCCTGGCGCGCCCATTCCCTCTCTCCCTCTATCTGTCTTTCTCTCTGTGTCTGTCACTCTCAAATAAATAAATAAATAATTTTAAAAAAGAGAAATATAAGGCTGGGAAGATGGCTCAGTGGCAAAAGACGCTTGCTTGCAAAGCCTGATGGCCCAGGTTCAGCTTCTAGTACTCATGTAAAGCCAGAGGCACAAGTGCATATGAAGATATTTTAGAAACAGGAATATAAAGATGTGTACCATGCCATGTTCCTACCAGCCCACAGATTCAAGTGGATCAATACCAAGTGAGACTGCACACCATAGTCCTTGGTGCTACACGCTTACCAAATGTGGAGAGGGTCTGGAGGGAAGTGGCCCCCACAGGGCTGGCTCTAGTAGGAAAAAAGCCCCTTGAAGAGAGAACTGAGCCAGGCTTGAGGGTAGGGTAAGGCACAGATAAGCAAGGCCATCGCGCTAGGGAGCATTTTCTAGGAAGGACAGCCCAAACTATGGTGCAAAGAGACAGTGTGAGTGGTGTGTTCAAGTTCAGACTGGGTGAAGGGAAGATTCAAGTGGAAATACAGTGAATAGGAACTGCCGTGTTTTGAGTGGGAAAGAGAGGCAGGTTGTGAGTAACCATGGATACAAGAGTAAGAAATCTGTGCTTTCTCCTGTTTTTTGTTTTTGTTTTTTGAGGTAGAGTCTCACACTATCCTAGGCTGACCTGAAATTCACTATATAGTCTCAGGCTGGCCTTGAACTTGGAGCAATCCTCCTATGTCTGCCTCCTGAATACTGGGATTAAAGACATACACCACCACACCAGCTCGCCTGTGACTTTAAGGAAGATTCACGTGGCAGCAAAATTGGATTGAAAGAGAGAGAGGTCAAAGCAAGGATACCACGTAGACAGCTGCTGGTAGGAAGGGCCTGAGGCTTGGCAGCAAAAGAACATCTCGATACAAAACCAATGTCACTTGTCTTTACTATGGCATCATAGCTGCTGTCATTTGTTGGTTTCTGATTTACTTGTCTAAGATGAAGATGAGAGGACCTGAGTGTGTTCATAGTCTGAGAGAAAGGGGCGGTGGAGAAGAGATGGAAGAGGCAAAGGGGAAAATGGAGAAACCATGGGCTGGAGAGATGGCTTAGTGGTTAAGCGCTTGCCTGTGAAGCCTAAGGACCTCGGTTCGAGGCTCGGTTCCCCGGGTCCCACGTTAGCCAGATGCACAAGGGGGTGCACGCGTCTGGAGTTCGTTTGCAGAGGCTGGAAGCCCTGGCGCGCCCATTCTCTCTCTCTCTCTCTCTCTCTTTCCCTCTATCTGTCTTTCTCTCTGTGTCTGTTGCTCTCAAATAAATAAATAAATAATTTTAAAAAAAAGAGAAAAAAGAAAAGAAAATGGAGAAACCAGCAACCTTGTGGGAAGAAGAGGGGATGAGAAAGGGAGGAAGATACTGCTTCCCTTGAAGATTGCAAGTGTAAAAGGTAATGAGAGTGTGTGCGTGAGACAGAGAGAGAGTGAGAGAGGGAGAGAGAGGGCTTGCCTGCATTTGTGAGGCGGTAGCTCAGAGGGTGAGTGAGGAGGCACATTACTATGGGCAGTTGCAGAGCCATGGGGAAGGGAAGAAGATATATGGAGAACTGCACAGTCATAAGGTTCAAGTTAAAGCAAGGGACCATGAGTTTGAAATGGGCCCATTCTGCATTAATTGTTACTTCCATCCCTGAAGATAATTGCAGTGGGGCTGAAAATTGCATAGAGCCATAGGTATAGGAAGCTGAGTGGTATGCGGGAGAGAACCATCATCCTAGGAAAGAGGAGACCTGGAGGTTTCCAGGTTTCCGGATAGACTGGAAGCAAACACACATGGACATATGTGTATACACACACACACACATACACACACACCTTTTGTGTAACTGCTGAATCTATTAAATGTGGGTCTAGAGAACTGAATGAGAAGCAAGTTGACCATACAGGTCAGAGTAGAGGCAGCATTCCAGCTCAGGTCCCCCTGCCCCCAGACTCCCTGTGGGATACACTTGGGTACCAGTGACACTCATTCCTCAGTTTGCACCTTGCCAGAGTTGAGGAGGTAGCCCATTTTTCCTATCCCATTGCCATGTGTCCTGAGGTATATGCCACCATTCAGGAAGACTATATCAAGCGGGTATTTTATTTATTTTGGTTTATTTATTTATTTGAGAGAGAGAGAGGCAGAGAAAGAGAAAAAGAATGGGCTCACCAGGGCCTCCAGCCACTGCAAGCGAACTTCAGATCCATGTGCCACCTTGTGCATCTGGCTTACGTGGGAACCGGAAAGTCAAGCCTTGAACCTGGGTTCTTAGGCTTCATAGGCAAGCGCTTAACTGCTAAGCCATCTCTCCAACCCAAGAGGACATTTTAAAGTACCCTTTATACTTCTTGACCCAAACTGAGAAGGGAGTGATAGTGGAAAAGGCAGGAGGGACGAGACAGCCAGCCAGCCCCAAGTATATTTTAACATCTTTGCTTCATGTGTCCTGGATGGTTTATCTCTGAGACTGATTGATAATCATCTTTTCCTGGGGTTTAGGGTATTAATATCTTGAGGGTCCCTGGGTTTGGTGGCACATATCTATAATCCTGGCACTGTGGTGGTGGCAGGAGAATCAGGAGTTGAGGGTCAACCTCTACATAGCAAATTTGAGGCTGAGCTGGACTACACGAATCATGAGACCAGCCTGAAAATAAAACATTGTGCTGGTTTGAATTAGGTGTCCCCTATGAACTCACGTGTTTGAATGCTTGGTTCCCAGCTGGTGGCAGTTTGGGAGGGAGAGCCTTGTGGGTGGAGGTGTGTTCTTAGGAGCAGACTTAGGGGTGTTATAGCCACCAACTCCCCTTTACTAGAGCTTGGCACACTCTCCTGCTGCTGTTGTCCACGGGATGTTGGCCAGGAGGCGATGTCCAGTCTCTGCTCATGCCATCATGAAGCTTCCCCTCCAGTCTGTAAACCACAATAGATAACTTTCCTCCATCAGCTGGTTTTGGTCAGGTGCTTTGTGCCAGCAACAAGAAGGTATCCATGACATATATAAGATAAAATAAGAAATCTGAGGTCTATGAGCACAAATCTGTTCTCCTCACTGGCCAAGAAAGCACAGACAATGACTGAGGCAGAGAGTGGAGGCAGCGCGTCATGTTTGAGGTTGTGTGGGTGCAAACGGGTGCAGGGTGTGACCCGGCCAGCAATGGTTTGAGTTTCGCAGCGCCCATGGTACTTAGCGGATGAAGGTGATTACTTCCAAGGGACCACCCTGCCAGTGACCAACAGAAGATGCACAGCCAGGGCACAGTGGCTTAGCTAAGCATTGAGTGACATAAGGCACCAAGTTAGGAAGACAGTGTGAGGAGATGGAAATGGAAGTGAGGAAGGCTCCTGCTGGCCTTTGCCCAGCGTGTAGTAGGGACAGAGAAGACACTTCCTAACTGGGTTTCCTCCCTCCCTTCCTTCCTTCCTCCTTCCTTTCTTCTTTCACTGGTACAGGGGGTGAAGAATCAGGTGTCAAAAGGTGTAGTCTGGGGCTGGAGAGATGGCTTAGCGGTTAAGCGCTTGCCTGTGAAGCCTAAGAACCCCGGTTCGAGGCTCGGTTCCCCAGGTCCCACGTTAGCCAGATGCACAAGGGGGCGCACGCGTCTGGAGTTCGTTTGCAGAGGCTGGAAGCCCTGGCGCGCCCATTCTCTCTCTCTCCCTCTATCTGTCTTTCTCTCTGTGTCTGTCACTCTCAAATAAATAAATAAATAATTTTAAAAAATTAAAAAAAAAAAGGTGTAGTCTGGTCGCAGCAAAACCATGTTGAAGGCACTTGTCCAAGTATTCCAAAGAGCGGGAAGAGTTCAAGGCCAGCCTGAGACTACCGAGTGAGTTCTAGGTCAGCCTGGGCTAGAGTGAGACCGTACCTTGAAAAACAAAACAAAACAAAACAAAAATGGAAGGAAGGAAGGGAGGGAGACTTCTTTTGGTTATTTGCTGAGTTATAAATGTTCTTTGAATTAGCCAAAGGAAGAAAAATATTTATTTTTCACTGTGTTTTCAAACTGATCTGTGGTAAATAGATCAAAAAGAGGCTTAAAATACCTGGGCATTTTCAGAGTCCAGAGCTGAAGGCATGAAGAAAACATAATTCACACATTACTCTACATGTTGGCATCCTTCCTTCCTTCCTTCCTTTCTTCCTTCCTTCCTTCCTTCCTTCCTTCCTTTCTTCCTTCCTTCCTTCCTTTCTTCCTTTCTTCTTTCCTTCCAGCATGCTTATATGGATGCTGTCCTTATGCCTGGGATTAGGCTGGACTCAGGGAATGAAATAGACCCAGTCCTTGCCCCTGGGGAATAGCAGAGGCACCACTGAGGGCCAAGAGCTCCTCCTGTGAGCCTGGGACCTGTTAGGTCAAGTCAGTCATACCCCCTGTCATTTCCTATGATGTCATGTGCCACCTTGTGCATCTGGCTTACATAGGTCCTGGAGTATCAAACCTGGGTCCTTAGGTTTTGCAGGCATGCTCCTTAACTGCTAAGCCATCACTAAATGAGGGAACAAAGAATCACTCCTGAGTGCTCGCTTGTGTGTGCATGAGGAGACCAGCTGCCATAATCCAGTGGCTGGGAAGGGGCACACTGGGACAGAACTCAGCCAGCATCTCCTGCTGGGGGGAGGCCATGGCATTTGGGCTGAGACTTCAGGAAAGAGAAGGAGCCAGCCATGCCAATAGCCCCAAGAAAAGCTTTCTAAACAGGGAACAGAAAAAATACCACTGGGTTCAAGAAAGTAGGCAACATCCTGTTATCATTTGTTTTTCTTCACATTTTTCTTGTGGGTGATAATATGTGACCTCCTCAAATATTTCTGTCACTTTATGTCAGAGCCCCGGTGGTATCGCATAACCGTTCTGAATGTTGCATGCCAGTCCGATGAGGTTAGGATGAAGTGAAAGGTGGCAGCTGGAAGGAGTGATGGGAATGTGGATATGGAGCTCACAGCTCACAGCTGTGTGGCAAGTGGCTGTTTTGCAATCATGTGGCAGCAAAGTACAAAGTTTAGCATCTGCGTGCTGGTCAGCATTCTGACTCCGAGGTGGACAAGTGGCTGCCAGTAACCCATAACAAATAAGGGTCTTGGGCAGAGAGGAAAGCAAATGTCATGGGTATGTTGATTGTCACAGCTGTGAGAGCATGCAACCGCTAATTAATTGTCAGCACAACTTCAGAACAGCTTCTAGTCAGTTTTCAAGAAATGCTGTTCCGCGGTAACCTTGTTTTAGAGTTTTAAAAAATATATTTATTTATTTAAGAGAGAGAGAGAGAGAATAGGTGCCCCAGGGCCTCCAGCCACTGCAAAGGAACTCCAGATGCATGTGCCCTTTTGTGCATTTGGTTTACGTAGGTCCTGGAGAATCGAGCCTGTGTTCTTTGGCTTTGCAGGCATGCTCCTTAACAACTAGGCCATCCCTCCAGCCCTAGAGTTTTTTTTTATTTATAGTTAAGTAGTATTTAGTTAACATGGGCTGGAGAGATGACTCAGAGGTTAAGGCATTTGCTTGCAAAGCCTAATAGCCTGAGTTTGTTTCCCCAATACCCACATAAAGCCAGCTGTGCAAAGTGGCGCATGCATCTGGAGTTTATTTGCAGTGGCAAGAGGCCCTAGCATGCCATGCCCATTCTCTCTCCCCTCCCCCCTGCTTGCAAATAATAAATAAAAAAGGCCTAGGTTTGAGGAACAAAGAAAAACATCATGTTTTCTTATCATTGTTAATTGATGATAATGTATATCTATAAATAATTCTGGTTTAAGCAGACCATAATTTAAAAATATTCTTTATAAAACCAGAATGCTTAGTAGCAGTCTTGATCGGGTTAAGGCCTGTACCACTGAGGGCCAAGAGCTCCTCCTGTGAGCCTGGGACCTGTTAGGTCAAGTCAGTCATACCCCATGTCATTTCCTATGATGCCATGTGCCACCTTGTGTATCTGGCTTACATGGGTCCTGGAGTATCAAACCTAGGTCCTTAGGTTTTGCAGGCATGCACCTTAACTGCTAAGCCATCTCTCCAGCCTGGCAATGGCATTAAAATTTTTATTTATTAGAGATGGGGTAGGGGAAGAGAGAGAGAGAGAGAGAACGGGCACACCAGAGTCTCTAGCCACTGCAAAGAAACTACAGACGCATGTGTCACCTTATGCATCCGGTTTATGTGGGTCCTGGGGAATTGAACCTGGGTCCTTTAGCTTTGCAGGATAATGCCTTAACTGCTGAGCCATCCCTCTAGCCTACAATGGCATTTTAAAAGATGTAGTTTAAACGGCTCAGGTTTTGAACCTTATGCTGTGAAATGGTAGCAAACACAGCATCCAGATGCATAGCCAGGGAACAGTGGTACGACCTCTTTTTTTGCCTCTTCCCAGTGGCCACACCCTGTCTGTTGTGGCTGCCCTGGACTCCAGAGATGATGCAAGGCAATGTGCATGAGATGCAGGAGAGAGTGTGTGCTCTCATATGCAGGAAGTCCTACAAAATATAAAATATTTTGTCTTGGTATTCCTCATCAACTTCAGTAGAACATTTTTTAAAACAACTAATATTTTCCAATGACAATAGGGACACATTAAAATTTTTTTAATTTTTATTTTGAGAGAGAGAGAGTGAGTGAGCAAGAGAAAGAGAGTATAGGTGCCATGGCTTTCTGCCTCAGCAAATGAACTCTAGGCCATGTACCACTTTGTGTATCTGCCTTTACGTGGGTACTAGAGAACTGAACCTGAGCTGTCAGACTTTGCAAGCAAGTACGTTTAACTGCTTAGTTATCTCTTCAGCTCCACATTTTTTATTAAAAAAAATTTTTTAGAGGGGGTGAGAGGGAGAGAGACAGAAACTGAGAGAGAGACACAGAGAGAGAGACAGAGAGAGAGAGAGAGAGAGAAGTGGCATGCCAGGGCCTCAGCCATTGCAATCAAACTCCATGTGCTTGCACCACCCAGGGGGCATGTGCAGCCTTGCGTTTGCCTCACTTTGTGCATCTGGCTTATATGGGATCTGGAGAGTAGAACATGGGTCCTTAGACTCCGCAGGCAAGTGCCTTGACTGCTAAGCCATCTCTCCTGCCCCACATTTTTCAATCATAGAAAATAAAAGAATCATAGAAAAAGATTAAAGAAGAAAATAAAAATTACCCATTATTATACCACCGTAGATAATACTAGTTGGAATGTTTGGTTTATATCCCTCTAGACTTTTCAGTCTGCAGGTAAATGTGCATAAGTTGTAGAGACATGTGCGGACAGGGAACATCGAAGTGAACTTTTCCTCTAATCATTTCTCCATCCTGCTTTCTGATCCCCCTACTAGCTTGGCCAACTTCCAAGGAGTTTCCTTCAGGTTTTCAGTCAGTGAAAGTCTCAAAACCCAAAATCATGAGGTCAGCTCTGCTGGTTCACAACCAGCCACAGGCAGGGTCAAGGTCAAGGACAAGGTCAAAGGTTTGCCTACTCAGGAAGAAAGAGAAAACCCAGCAGAAGCTGACCCTGGTTCTGCACAGCTCAGTGCTTCCCAGAACTGTCTCCTGTTCCTGAGAGGAAGACTGTCCCGGATGGTGGGTCCAGGAGGAAGCTGAGCCATCTCCCTTCCCCACCCAGACCCGTCTCTGCTCCTTGCCTTTCTTCCTGGCAATCCACAGCACTTTTATGGTTTTGGTTCTATCATTCCTTCAAATGTCTGTCACCTGTATCTTGGTGTCTGTTCTTTTCTATGTAATCCTGGATAATTTTATAGACAGCAGAAAACATTACAATCTCATCAGAGAAAGGATGTGATTCAAAGTCTTCCTTCTGGGGTCATGTAGATTAGTGTCAAACTGTGACCAGTGATCATGACAGACCCAGGAGACAAAAATGTCTTACCCTAAAATCAAAGGAGTGTGAAGATCAGCTCTCCTTGCTGGATGCATGCTTTCCTGACAGTTCCTAAAATAGTCTCTTCACTTCCAAATGATCGCCTTATGTTTCTATTTTTAGGAGCAGAAATGTACCATGTACTCCCAGGGTCTGCTCCACCCCTAGGCTTGTGGGACACATACACTGAAATACTCCAATTGCGGTGGTTTGATTCAGGTGTCCCCCATAAACTCAGGTGGTCTAGGTCTACAGCTGATGGCAATTTGGTAATTAACATCTCCCGGAGGCAGTGTATTGTTGGGGGCAGGCTTATGGGTATTAAGCCAGCTTCCTTTTGCCAGTATTTGGCACACTTTCCTGTTGCTGTTGTCCATCTAATGTTGACCAGGAGGTGATGTCCACCCTCTGCTCATGCCATCATTTTCCTCTGCCATCATGGAACTTCCCCTCAAGTCTGTAAGCCAAAATAAACCCTTTTTCCCACAAGTTGCTGTTTCTTGGTCAGGTGTTTTCTGGCAGAAATGTGAACCAATGTTCACTCACATGGAACAGACAGGCACTAACTCTATGCACAGGCAGAATGGCTGCTGCGTAATGATAACCAATGTCCTATCTTACCATTCTTCTTAATATCCCTGCAAACATGTCCTTCCCCACTGACTGTCAGGAACTTGGTAGAGTCCACCTGGAGCCTTGAGATGATACGAGTTAAGCTCAGATTTGACCGTCATTTATGATAAAACAAGATCAAAAGAGCTGGAAATGTCTTTCTCATGGTCGCCTCTCAAGATAGGAAGCGCAGTGCTGACATGGAATCTGCCAGAGCTCTCAGGTGGCTCGGCTTTGTCTGTCCTGAAGCTCCAACAAAAGTGGTCCCTGTACCCTGGGATCACCTGGTATCAACCTTCTTGTCCTAAGAAGTAGGAAGGAGCAGGGGAGTGGAGCCTCCCCAGGGGAATGCTCACAGCAGCTACAACATGGCTCTTTGTCCCCTATTCCAATAATCACATGGCCATAGCCACCTGTAGGAAAGGCTTGATAATGTCACCTTCAGCTGAGTGGCCAAGTGCCGAGATAAATATTTAATGTTACCCCGAGATAATTTATCCCAAGAACCAAGTACTAGAATAGCCTAACCCAGACAGGAGGCTCCACGTCAGTTACTGCTGCTCGGCACTGTTGTGGGTATCTGGGACACCATGAAGGAACACACCATGGGAGAATGGGGTGCGTGCTAGGGACAGGAGAGAAGACAACTAAGAGAGGCTGCCCAGAGGAACCACAGACCGTCACCTTCTTTACGGCTGTCTCTGGAGCCTGGAGTGCATGAGTTCCTTCTCAGCACCAGGGAAAGATGAGTGTGGGAAGTAAACGTATGCATGAGATCCAAGGAAGGCCCTATGGTCCAACTGATGATTGCAATCCACGGAGGACAGCATGAGCTTCCCATCACCTATTAGGTGCCAGGCACAAAGACAGAGGCTTTGGACGCATTCCTCACTCACTTCTCACAGCCCCTCACTACCATTTCCACGGCCATGCCATTTTATAAAAGGGAAAACAGGATCCAGGCTTTAAGAGACTGCATCGGGGCTGGAGGGATGGCTTAGCATTTAAGGTGCTTGCCTGTGAAGCCAAAGGATCCAGGTTCAATTCCCCACTACCCATGTAAGCCAGATGCACAAGGGGGCGCATGTATCTGGAGTTCATTTGCAGTGGCTACAGGCCTTGGCATGCCCATTCTCTGTCTCTCTTCTCTCTTTCTCTCTACTTGCAAATAAATAAAAGAAAAGAAAAGAGACTGCATCATACAGCTAATGAGGAGAAAGAGGTGAAATCCACTGGTGTCTCTTGGTTCAGAGCAGGGTTGGATTAGAGAGGCTCAACGTTCCATGCATGTGTGGTTTTGAAAAACATGTGAATCAATGTTTTTGTAAAGTGAATCATGTAAAAGGTAGGCAGTAGGGGGGGTTAGGGCCTGTTGTATCAAAACTGTGAATGCCTTCATAAAATAAAGACTTTCTTAGTAAAAATGGCGGCCCCATACTTTGTAGAAATATAGATTTTCTTTTTTTGGGGGGCAGACTGGTGAGATGGCACAGTGGGCTAGAGAGCTTGCCATGCATGTATGAGGGTCAGAGAGGTCCTGGTTTGCCCTGGGTTTGATTGTCCAGTACTCATGTCAAAATCCGGGCATGGTCACATTCGTCTGTAACCCCACTTCTAAGGGCAGCAGAGACCAGAGAATTGCTGGGGGCTCCTGAAAGCAACAGTTCTGGGTTCAGAGACATACTCTGCCTCAAGGAACTACATGGATGAGTGATAGAGGAACACACCTGATGCTTTCCTCCATATGCACACACATGCATACACCATGCACACACACCCATGCCACACAGTACACACACATGCATACACCATGCACACACACACACACACATACCATGTACCACACATACACATGCATACGCCATACGTACATACCCATGTCACATAGTATTCACACACATGCATACACCATGCACACACACCCATACCACATAGGACACACACATGCATTTTTCCTCTTTTCAGGCATTTGTGTATGTGTGCATGTTCATGTGTGAGCGTACCACGGCAAGGACCACCTCAAGCGCTGCCATTGGGAATGCCTTGCGACTTTTCTTATTCAAGACCAGGTCTCTCGTTGGTCTGCAGCTTGCCTGGACTGGCTGGCCAGCAAGCCCCAGGGACCTGCCTGCCCCGCATGCCCAGCACTGGGACTCAAGGTGTGCACCTTACATTCAGCACCTTTACGTGGATACTGGAGATGAAACTCAGTTTTCATGCTTGCAAGATGACTGAGCCACCTCCCGGCCCCGGATGTTCAAATGTTGAAATGTATGAAGACGTTTGTCTGTGAATGCATATACTTTTGTCTAATTATATGATGACCTGTGATTCTTTTTAGGTATCATAAATGCTTACGTATCTGAACCAATGCTAATTTTTTTAATAGACTGACAATACAAAGGATGGTGACTTTTCAGTGGACCAGAGCGACAATGACCTCGCGCAAATGAGTATCCACCAAAGTGCTGATGGGCCGCGCAAGCAGGAAACAGAGACAGGGTAAAAGAAAAACTAAACCTTTGTATTGGTGACAACAAAATTGGTTTACAGACTGTGAGGAACACTGAGTGACTGATTAATATATAGCTTACCTGTTAGCTTAAAAATATTTGAAGTCAGAATGAAAACAAAACTGTTCAAACAGGTCAGACAACTAAATTAACATTTCACCCTAGGACTGTGGCTTTAAGGAGCGTCATTGCTAAGAGAAATGTCCTTTTATATTTATACCTATAGACTACTTATTTTCCCTCCAAAGTATTTTTTAATATTTATAGAGAGCTAGTGGGGGAGGGGTTGGGGAGACAATGGCATGCCAGGGCCTCAGCCACTGAAATCAAACTCTAGAAGCTTGTGCCACCTGGTGGGCATGCATGACCTTGCAGTTGCCTCACCTTTGTGTGTCTGGCTTGCGTGGGATCTAGATAGTAGAAGATGGGTCCTTAGCCTCCGCAGGCAAACGCCTTAACTGCTAAGCCATCTCTCCAGCCCCCTCCAGAGCATTTTTAAAGAGCAGCTATTGGAAAATTCCTTAGGTTCAATAAAAATTTCAATGTGGTGTGTGTGAATGTTCTGAACTGCTTTGAGGTAAAGGTACTTATTTCATTTTTCCTGCACACTGAAGATACAATTATACGATAGCCCTCCAGCTGCTGGGCCTGGATGATGGGACAGAACCCAGTGGCAGGAATCCTGTCCTGATGAAAGGTGCCTACTTGTCCTTTCTGTATCTGCGCCACCTGCGCATCCGGGAGTTACAGGTATGCAATCCACCTGGCACCCTGGCTCTGGGTACCTGCCTGTCTGGAAAAGGGGCTGCTTTTCAGTAGCAATATATTTTTTATGTTTTTACTCCTTGCTTTTTTTTCTTTCTTGCATTCTTTCCTACATTCTTTCCTTTTCTTCCTTCCCCCCTTCCTTTCTGTATACCTTCCTTCCCTCCCTTCCCACATTGCTTTCTTCCCTTCCTTCCTTTCTTCCTGCATTCCTTTCTTTCTTCCCTTCCTTCCTTTCTTCCTTCCCCTCCCTTCCTTCCTCTCCCTCTCCCACTCTCCCTTTCTCTCCTTTCCTTTCCTTTTGTATGGAATCAGCCCCTTTCAGAAATGGTGTGTTCTGTTCTCCCCGGCAGGGCTGGCCTGCTCTGTAGGGTGAGGTGAGGCAGAAGATCCTGATTCTGTTCTTTCTTCCTTACAGCGCATCTGTTTGGGAGTTCTCAACTACTTCAGATCTGTTGAGCGAACTTTGACAATCAATGTTTCAGGCCTTACCTTGGTTTCAGGAAAGCTGGTCCCCGCAATGGAAGATGGTTCTTGGGTAAATACAACAAAAGGAGGCTTGGGTACCTTGCAAGGCCTAGGTGCTCACCAATATGTCCATAGGACACCTGCTGAGCAAAAGGTGAGTTGGTCTGCTCGGTTCTTCTAGCTTGTCTCTCACAAGCGGCTTTTTTTTTTTTTAAACCTAAACTCAGCTAACATGACAAAATAGCAGGTGGAGAGGTTCTTGGGGAAATGGCTGTTTAAAAAAATGTAAAAATGCCAGGCGTGATGGCACCTGCCTTTAATCCCAGCATGCAGGAGGCAGAAGTACATATAATTCCAGGTCAGCCTGGGCTAGAAAATAAAAAAAAATAAAAATAAGCCAGGCATGGTGGCGCACACCTTTAATCCCAGCACATGGGAGGCAGAGGTAGGAGGATGCTGTGAGTTTGAGGCCACCCTGAGACTACATAGTGAATTCCAGGTCAGCCTGGGCTACAGTGAGACCCTACCTTGGAAAAAAAATTTAAATTTAAATTTAAAAAAAAAGTAAAAATGGATGGACCTGGAGATCGTCCTCTTGAATAAGATAAGCCAGACTCAGAAAGACAAATATTGCATGTTTTCTCTTGCATGTGGCATCTGGGTTAATTAAAGGGAAAAGACATGAAAGTAGAAGGGCAACTGTTTTGAAAGAAGGAGGCCAGGGTGGGGTGGAGGTGTGAGTATGATGGAAACATGTTATGTTAGTGCATGAAAATGTCACAATGCTACCCATATTTTGTATAATTAGTATATGCTAATAAAAATAGGAAAAAAGGGGCTGGAGAAATGGCTTAGTGGTTAAGGAACTTGCCTACAAAGCCAAAGGACCCAGATTCGATTACCCAGGACCCATGTTAGCCAGATGCACAAGGGAGTTCGTTTGCAGTTACTGGACGCCCTGATGTGCCCATTTTCTCTCTCCCTCTCTCTCTCCCCCCACCTATTTTCTCTCTCTCAAATTTAAAAAAAAAATAGGAAAAATATGGTAAAAGAAGAAATAAATAACCACAGCTAAACACAGTGTTCAAAGCTGGTCATGGTGACACTCACCTGTGGTCCTGGTACTCGGGAGGCTGAGCAAGAGGAGCTCACGTTTGTAGGCCATCCTGAGCCACACATCAAAACCCCCTATATTCCCTTGAGAGCAGGATGCAGGCAGACGGCTGTATCCTAGAGCGGCTCTGCAGGCGGGAAGGAGGCCATTGAGCTGCCGAGTAGCTGACTTTCTAGTAAAGGGCTTCTAGTGAGGGGTCCTTCCTCTTGTCATGGCCAGGGGCACACAAATTCTTACAGAGCACTTACAAGATTCTCTTTAAAGTAGTGGGGAGATGGCTCAGTGGTTAAAGGTACTTGTTTGCAAAGCCTGACAGCTGGGGTACAGTGCCCCAATATACACATAAAGCCTGATGCACAAAGTGGTACATGTGTCTGGAGTTCATTTGTAGTGCCAGTATGCCCTGGTACACCTTTTCTCTCTTGTAAATAAATTAAAAAATATATTTTAAAGGGCTGGACAGATGGCTTAGTGGTTAAGGTGTTTGCCTGCGAAGCCTAAGGACCCATGTTCAATCCTCCAGATCCCACATTAGCCAAACACACAAAGGTGAGGCAAGCATAGGGTCACACATGCCCACCAGGTGGCGCAAGCATCTGGCATGCGATTGCAGTGGCTGAGGCCCTGGTATGTCTATTTTGTCTGTCTCTCTCACTCTCCTTAAAATAAAAATTAAAAAATAAAAAAAATTAAAAATGATTCTCTCTGATATCGTGAGAGTTCCTTTTTTCCCCTTCTCTGTTTTCAAAACCTCAAATGGAAAATAGACTTAAAAAACAAGGGTAGAAAAATTAGTAAAGTTAAATAATTAAAAATAATTTTGGACTAGGGAGATGGCTCAGTGGATAAAGGTGATTGCTCGTAAAGTCTGCCAACTGGAGTTCAAGTCCCCAGAACCCATGTAAAACCAGACAGACACACAATGTGGCATATGTGTCTGGAATTCATTTGCACTGGCAAGAGACCTTGGCATATGCACTCTCTTTCTCTAATAAATAAAGAAAATATTTTTAAGGAATTTTTAGCCAGGTGTGGTGGTGCACGCCTTTAATGCCAGCACTTGGGAGGCAGATGTAGGAGGATGGCTGTGAGTTTGAGGCCCCCCTGAGACTATATAGTTATTTCCAGATCAGCCTGGGCCAGAGTGAGACCCTACCTCAAAATAACCAAAAAAAAAAAAAAAAAAAGCTGGGCATGGTGGGCACGCCTTTAATCCCAGCACTTGGGATTGGCACTTGCCCTGAGTTCGAGGCCATCCTGAGAATACATAGTGAATTACAGGTCAGCCTGGGCTAGAGTGAGACCCAATCTCAGAAATCCAAAACAAACAAACAAACAAACAACAACAACAACAACAAAAACAGGTAAAAAAAAAAAAAGCAGCAAGAGCCTGGCGTACTGGTGTGTGCGCACCTTTAATCCCAGCACTCAGGAGGCAGAGGTAGGAGGACTGCCCTGAGTTCGAGGCCATCCTGAGAATACATAGTGAATTACAGGTCAGCCTGGGCTAGAGCAAGACCCTACCTTGAAAAATCAAATAAATAAATAAATAAAATATTGCTCCTTGGTGATCTTGATGTTTCTTGCACACATTTTTCTATAGAATCTGTAAAATTTAAGCCCTGCCCAGCAACATGAAGAAGACAAAATTTATATTAAATCCGTTTCTTTGGGACTAAACTTGAGAATGTTGGTCTCTTAGTAGGTGCTCTGGCAATATGTTTGTCTCAACCTCTAGCAAGTTTACTTCTGAAGACAGAGCTTGATACAAACTCAAACCTCTTAAAGGGTGCTAGGTTAAGCTGGGCGTGGTGGTGCACACCTGTAATCCCAGAATGGGGAGGTGGAGGCAGAAGAATCAAGAGTTCAAGGTCATTTTCAGCAACCTGTGCTATATGATACCTTATAGTTGTCCCCACCTCAAAAAATAAAAAAGGCCAGGCATGGTAGTGTTCACACACACCTGTAATACATGCATTCCAGAGCCTGAGGCACAAGGATCATAGGTTCGAGGACTACCTAGTTTGCATAGTGGGACTGTGTTAAAAATCAAAACAAAATTAAAGAGCATATTAGATGACAGTGGTGGAAAATAAAATCTATTCATCTATCAAACAAGTCATATTCTAATCCACTGTAGCCCCTGATATATGCCTATATCTTTACGGTATGAAATCTTACTGCTAATGATTGTTCATATGCACAAAGAAATACATACAAACCACATATATTATTTAAAATTTTGTAATGACTACATTTAAAGCATGCCAAGAAATGTGAAGTGATTTTTTTTTTTTTTTTGAGGTAAGGTCTCACTCTAGCCCAGGCTGACCTGGAATTCACTCTGTAGTCCCAGACTGGCCTCCAGCTCACAGCCATCCTCCTACCTCTGCCTCCTGAGTGCTGGTATTAAAGGTCCATGCCCAGCTGTGAATTGATTTTAATAATTCAATCTGTAACCCGATTCATACAAGATATCATTTCTATGGGCTGGAGAGATGGCTTAGCGGTTAAGCGCTTGCCTGTGAAGCCTAAGGACCCCAGTTCGAGGCTCGGTTCCCCAGGTCCCACGTTAGCCAGATGCACAAGGGGGCGCACGCGTCTGGAGTTCGTTTGCAGAGGCTGGAAGCCCTGGCGCGCCCATTCTCTCTCTCCCTCTATCTGTCTTTCTCTCTGTGTCTGTCACTCTGAAATAAATAAATAAAAATTTAAAAAAAAAGATATCATTTCTACATATACTCAATAGTAAGAAGTCAATGATGAGATATGCATGGTTTTGTACCAAGTCTTGGAATCTAACATATATTTTCCATAAGCAGCACGTGTGGCCAGAGGCTACCATGTTGAGCAACCCAGCTGTAGATACTAAGGAGTATCCTAAGTCTTTCAGTCAGACACCTAGAGTCTGCCTCTACTCAGTGCCCAGGATAGCCTTCTTTTCTGCTCTCCTCCCTCCCAGCTCCTGTCCCCTCATCATAGCCAGCCTCCTTTTCTGATCTGCTCTTGTCCTCTGCCTCCTCCTTGAGCTCGTTCGTGAAGCTACTGGTCCACCTTCGCGGAGCAAGGGATGACATGCAAACTCCTTCAAGCAAACACACGTGTACCACACATGCACGCTCCTCTTACTAGTATTAATCCTACCACAGCTGATTACTAGGCTGATAGAGTATTTAAAAAAAAAAACAAACACTTTTCTAGCTGGGCATGGTGGCACACACATTTAATCCCAGCACTCGGGACACAGAAGTAGTAGAATCACTGTGAGTTCGAGGCCACACTAAGACTACCTAGTGACTTCCAGGCTATTCTGGGCTAGAGTGAGATCCTACCTCAAAAAACTACAAAAAGCACTTTTCTTACCAAAAGCCCTCTCCCTGTTTGTTCTGAAGTGGGGTAGGGAGGAGACATAGAAAAGAGGGAAGACAATACTATCCTTCCCTATTGACTACAAGAATAATTTCTTGGAATAATGCACTATGTCTTACCTGTTTGCTCATAAATGATGAATTATGTCATACTCAAAAGTTCCCTGCTGGTATTACTTTAGTGTGAGACACTCAAGACAGTGGCCTTCCATCAGGGTCTTCAATAGGACCATATATATGCAAAGGGCATGGCCTTGTTGCAGCCTTGGATAATGTGATTCTTTTGCATATGAGGGGAAGAATGGGACACAGATGTTTGTCTTTTGGGGTCATATTGCCAGGCCCAGGGACTAGCTGCTGGTAGCAAGACCACTGGGATATCAAATGTGGGAGATGCTCCTAAAATAGAGGCTCCTTCCCTGACCCTTTCCTCCTGGCCCCAAGTGTTTGATTCCACAAGGAAAGGATTGGGCTGATACTAATGACTGTTCACTCGACAGCAATACCACATCAAGAAGGTGCATTTGGTTTGTCACAGACACCTTGGCTTTTTATCTTATTTATTTATATTTTTTTTTGAGAAAGAGAGAGAGGGGGAGGGAGAAAAAGAGAGAGAGAGAATGGGCACACCAGGGCCTTCAGCTGCTGCAAACAAACTCTAGACGCATGCACCCCCTTGTGTGCATGTGCGACATTGCACACTTGTGTCACTGTGCGTCTGGCTTATGTGGGTCCTGGAGATTCGAACATGAATTCTGAAGCTCGCAGACAAGCGCCTTAACTGCTAAGCCATCTCCAGCCCCATCTTGGCATTTTGTGAGCTTACTTAATGTAGGTACATGGCCAGGTAGAAAAATCCCTGGATGCAAAGCAGCAGGCCTTTCCTAACTGTTAGATCTTGAGTGCATGTCCTCAGTCCAGGAGACCTGGCAGTCAGTGGTGTCTGTAGGGTCTGCCCAGACTTGATGTGCTGGTAGCAGGGGCTGTTGGGAGAAAGGAGTGTGTGGAGAGGGAGAGACAAGCTGATGGGAGGGGATAGGCTCTTCTTAGATGTGGGACCACTTCCCAAGGTAGTAGGAACAGGGGACTTTAAATAGGAGACTGCCTCTTCTCATTGCTTTGTAGTTTTCTCTAGGATCTTTGCTTGCTTGTTCCCTGTCGGGAAGTCCTTCACGGACTTCCTGCTCCAATGAAAGCCCAAGCTTCCTGGTGACATTTAGAAGCCTGAGCACAATCTGGCCCCTGTCATCCCTTGGGCCTCAGTCCCTCACAGTTCCTATACTTTCATCTTATCAGAGTAGCCCAAATCTCCTCTGATTGGGCAGAAGTGTTCATGACCTTGGGCCCCTCTGTTCCTGTCCTCTTCAATCTTTGGAAAGCACCTACTCTTTTTTTTTTTTGTTTTGAGAGAGAGAGAGAATTGGTGTGCTAAGGCCTCAGCCACTGCAATGGAACTCCAGATGCTTGCACCACCTAGTGGGCTTGTGTGACCTTGTGTTTGCCTTACCTTTGTGTGTTTGGCTAACATGGGATCTGGAGGATTGAACATGGGTCCTTAGGCTTCACAGGCAAGTGCCTTAACTGCTAAGCCATCTCTCCAGCCCCTCACCTACTGTTAATTCAAGACTCCATTCCAGAAACTTTCGTGGGCACAGTCCTTCTTTACATCTCTGTGCGGAACTGAGAGCTGCTCCTGTGATGGCTCCTAGGCGTGCCTCGTAGCACTCAGCACATGGCTGTGCCTATTTCCAGACTGTGAGCCCATCAGAACTACCTGACTAATTCCACAGGTATTCTGACTCAAAAGGAGACTAGGTTCTATACTACGCTACATATACTAGGTTCTACTCTAGATATGGGGGATACAGCACTGAGCAAAACTGACACAGCTTCCTGTCAGCATGGGACTATCTTCAGGGCAAAGAGATACAATATGCATAGGAGGTCAGATTACTGGACCCCAAAGCTTCCTCAGAATTCCTAGCCCTGGGTTGGAGAAATGGTTTAGTGGCTAAGGTGCTTGCCTGTGAAGCCAAAGGACCCAGGCGTGATTCCCCAGGATCCACGTAAGCCAGATACACAAGGTGGCTCTTGCATCTGGAGTTCATTTGCAGGGGCTGGAGGCCATGGCACGCTTATTCTCTTTCTTTGCCTCTTTCACTCTCAAAAAAAAAAAACCCAAATAAATAAAAATAAAATATAAAAAAAATAATTCTGGGCTGGAGAGATGGCTTAGCGGTTAAGCGCTTGCCTGTGAAGCCTAAGGACTCTGGTTTGAGGCTCAATTCCCCAGGACCCACATTAGCCAGATGCACAAGGGGGCGCACGCATCTGGAGTTCGTTTGCAGTGCTGGAGGCCCAACAAAAAAAAAAACAAAAACAAAAAACAACTAAGTCCTAGCCCTTGCGGTCAGATGGGGCTCTGTGACCAGCCTTGAAAGCCAGTGGAGCTCCAAACAGAAATGACATGTCAGTGTCCGTTGAGAAGTCTTGGGAGCCACTCTATATCCTCTGACTGTCTCCCTGAGTAAGTGTTGAGGGGGGTCATATAACAAGATTGAACCCTCCTGGGTCACTACAGGAGGGTGACATCCTAAAGGGCAGCCGGTCAGGCAGTGGCTCTGCATGAGGAAGTTCGCTGGGTCAGGCTGCTGAGCACTGAGGCTGTGGACCAGGGAAGGAGGTGACGGTGACGGTGCCAAGGAGGGAAGTGAAGAGAGGCCGACCGAGGGTGCTGGAGGTGGGCAATGGATGCTGCTGCTTTAAGTAGGTGAAGGGGGGCCACAGGGATGGGTTAGTAGTTAAGGTGCTTGCCTGCAATGCCAAAGGACCCAGGTTCGATTCCCTAGGACCCATGTAAGCCAGATGCACAAGGTGGTGCATGCATCTGGAGTTCATTTGCAGTGGCTGGAGACCTTGACATGCCTATTTTCTCTCTATATCTGCCTGTCTGTCTGTCTCTCTCTCAATTAAGTAAAAATGAAAATAAAGTTTTAAAAGTAGGTGAAGGGGAAAGGCTTACAGAAGGATAGAGTGACTGTCTGGGTAAAGACCCAAAGGAATTAAGGACAAACCATCTGGAAAAGTACCAGCAGGGGACCAGTGTAAGGCCCTGCACAGGACCATCACAGCAATCACAGCAGACTGCAAGACGGCAAGGAGTTCAGCGTGATGGAGTGGATCAAGCGGAGAGTAGCGAACAGTGAATCTAAAGAGAAGAAGGAAGGTTCTAATGGGCCTGAGGGCCACTGTGAGGACCTTAGCTTTGAAGCCAGGCATGGTGACACATGCCTTTAATCCCAACACTTGGGAGGCAGAAGTAGAAGGATCACTGTGAGTTCAAGGCCACCCTGAGACTACATAGTGAATTCCAGGTCAGCCTAGGCTAGAGTGAAACTTTTCCTCAAACAACCCCCCCAAAAAAGGGAGGCAGAAGTAGAAGGATCTCTGTGAGTTCAAGGCCACCCTGAGACTACATAGTGAATTCCAGGTCAGCCTGGGCTAGAGTGAAACTTTTCCTCAAACAACCCCCCCAAAAAAGGGCAGCTTTGACTCTGAGTGAGAAAAGGAGCCCTTGTCCAGTAACAGAGAGATGTTATACTTGATTTACATTTAAACATTCATGCTGCTGTCAGGGGGACAGAGGCATTTTAGGACTGGTGCAGGGAGGCCATTGAATTAATTAAACCAGAGACAATGTGTCTGAGAAAACAGCCAGACAAGAGATGGTCAGATTCTGAAGATATAGCCACGGTCTGTGTAACCACACTTTGGTCAACGATGGACTGCATATACAATAGTGATCCCCTGAGATGATTATTATCATTATTATAAGCTGAAAGGTGCTTATTGTCTAGTGACATTGTAGCCATTATATAACAGCGGAGTGCAATGCATTACTACAGGTTTGTGGTATGGGGTTATGTAAACAAACTTGTTTAGATATGTTGAAACAAATGTCGTGATTATGTTCTGATTTTTGGCCACAGTAGTATAGTAACATGCTTTACAGGCTTGTAGCCTATGGACAATAAGTTAGATTATATACGTAGTAGACCAAATAGTCTATGATGCTCACACACAGTGAAATTGACACATCATAACAAATTTGTTATTGAGTAACATATGACTACTTAATTTTTTAAAGAAATACACTTTCTTAATATTTCATTTATTTATTTATTTATTTATTTATTTATTTATTTATTTGACAGAGAAAGAGGAGGGGGAGTGAGAGAATAGGTGCACCAGGGCCTCCAGCCACTGCAAACAAACTCCAGACACATGCACCCCCTTGTGCAGCTGGCTAATGTGGGTCCTAGGGGATCAAACCTGGGTCTTTTGACTTTGCAGGCAAATGCCTTAATTGCTAAGCCATCCCTCCAGCCCTATGACTAGTTAATTTTAATTTTTATTTCAAACAATATTTTTGAGGCAGGGTCTCACTCTAGTCCAGGCTGACCTGGAATTCACTATGTAGTCTCAGGCTGGCCTCCAACTCATAGTGATCCTCTTACTGCAGCCTCCAAAGTGCTGGATTAAAGACATGCACCACCATGTCTGATCTTATTTTTAAAAAATTTTTAAATTACTGGGCTAGAGAGATGGCTTAGCGGTTAAGCGTTTGCCTGTGAAGCCTAAGGACCCCAGTTCGAGGCTCGATTTCCCAGGACCCACATTAGCCAGATGCACAAGGGGGCACATACATCTGGAGCTCGTTTGCAGTGCCTGGAGGCCCTGGCGCGCCCATTCTCTCTCTCTGTCACTCTCTCTCTGCTTCTTTCTCTCTATGTCTGTTGCTCTCAAATAAATAAATGAACAAAAAAATTAAAATGCTTTTATTATTTTGGAGGATGAGATGGAGTCAGGAAGTAGCTTTGTTAGGCAGTTGGGGTGACTGGGCTCCTGAAAATAAAAAGGCAGGTCAGAGTGTACTTGCTGGAGATCAAAGGCTGATCTGGCTTCTTATCTCTTGCCCAGTTCCCTAGACCCGTTTTTCCATACAGGAGGTCCTTTTCTAGAATTCTGACATTGTGCTTGGTCAAGGTTAGACCCTGTAGCAGACAGCTTCAGGTTCACTGAGATGAACTTCCAGACCAGGCACAGTTATGGAGGAAGGGATATTTATTGAAGCTTACAGATCCAGGGGAAGTTCCATAATGGCAGAAGAAGCTAGGCAGCCTTCACAGGCCCAAGCAGACAGAGAAAGAAGTACAAACTAAAAGCCAAAAGCCACAGCACAGCACACTTCAGGAACTCCAGCTAGGCACACTTTGCATATCTTTAGATTGAAATCTGAAAGCCACCACCACACCTTAAGATCCACCCAGTGACATTGCCTCTAGCCAGGTAGGCAGCAGATGCAAACACACAACTGAATATCTTGGGGGTCATCTATTCTATTCAAACCACCACAGACCCCATGAACTGGCATCATGGCTGGCCTCTTCTTGCGACAGCCCCTAGCCCAAACCAATGAGCTCTCCCTCTGGCTCACCTGAGCTGGAAGGTATGGCCCACACCATAAGGTTGTAAGTGCCTTTGTGAGGATGTGCTGCCTAAGTTCTGAACCTCCAGCTTCTAGTGAGTTTCCTCTTAGCTAAGCCCAGCTGGGCTGAGCCAAAGGGGGAGCCCCCTAACCCTTATTTTCCACACGGGCTCCTTCTCCACATGGCAGGAACTCTTTGAATTCTCTTTTCTGTCCTCTCCATGGTTTTTCCAGGCCCACCACATGAGCTCTGAAGGCACGTGGGTGTGTTCATTCTCCTTTCTTTGGTTCTGTACTTCCCTCAATAAATATAATATTTTAATAATTATCCTTCTCGGTCTTAATTCAATTCTTTGGGTAAAAATAGACACAAATCTATGGTTTGGGAGTTAAGGACTTTCCTGAACCCCTAAAATCCCCGTTTCAAGGGGAAAGAAAGACAGAAAGCAAAGCACCAGGGCCTCTTGCCGCTGCAAACAAATGCCAGACACATGCACTACTTTGTGCATCTGGCTTTAGCTGGGTACTGGGAAGACGAACCTGGGCCAACTCAGGCTGCGGGCTTTGCATAAGCACTTCCAACCACTGATCCATCTCCCCAGCCCTGTATGACTGTATGTATGTTGAAGGTACACCGAGCATGATTTCCGTGCAAACAGATCAGGGTTCATCTTAAAGTTTAAGCCTGAGCGTGTGTCAGTGGGGAGTTGCCATCACCCGAGAGATGATTACAACAGGGTTATTGTGAAGGTCACCTTCTCATTTAGGACATGGAGATTTGAGGTGCTTGCTGCATGTGCATGTGGTAAAGGAAGTAGCAATCAGGAAATATATCTTTCACATAGTATGTATTTAATAAATATTTATTACTAAGTAATATAAACTAATATTAGCCCTCCTGCCCCTAACGGAATAGTTAGGTTATTAGAACAGCAAACACAAAAGTGGTTTGGGAAGTGTATCATGCTGTCAAAACACAGAATGACTAACAACAATAATAAAATCATTCTCTATGGACTAGAAATGTAGAGTAAAAGATATATTTGATCTTATTTAAATAGTAAACATTGAAGCCAATGATTGAGTCAGCTAACAAATATTTCTGACAACTTCTTCCATGAACTAGAGTTCTCTTAAAGCAAAATGATTCAAGGAAAGGTAATCTTGCCAGGTAAGTATTATCTACATTGCCAAAAGGCCCAAAATTCACATTAATTCATGGTGGCAGAAGCCACTAGAGAGCAAAAGCAATGAAAGTCACCAGTTTTTCTATAGAAACTTTTTTCAGCACATCGTTATGGTGCCATCAGCTAAAAACATATATGAATCATTCCAAAGGTCACATTATTTCTTACTCAGACAATAATTATTGCCCTCCCCTTCCAGCCACATTTCCAAGCCTAGCATTGAAGTATCAACTTTCTTACCACAAAACCTTTAGAAGGAGGATCTTCTGCATGACCATGAACAACTTACAAAGGAACTACGAAAATGTTAGCGTAACTGAACCATTGCCCTACATGAAGCACTTTGCTAAGTGAATTGCTTTTGCATGGGTGTGACCAAAATACCCGGGAGAGAGAACAAGTTGAAGGGAGCAAGTGTTTACTTTAGCTGATGGCTTCAGAGGGCTCAGCCCGTGGTTTCTTGGCCTTGCCACTTGGAGAGAACATCACAACAGCAGAAGTGTGTGATGGAGGAGGACTGCGCTGCAGAGCACACAGCAAGTGGAATGGAACAGCAACAGGGAGGGGCTGGAGCAAGATGTAGCCTCTCAAGACATGTCTGCAGTAACGTACTTTCTCCAACTAGGACTCACCTTCCGCAGATCCACGGCCTCAATAGTCTCTTCAGGTGTCAAACCTAATGGTGGAGTCATTCATTGCATCAGAGCCTTCATGATCTAAGGGTCTCTGGCAACGTCCCTTCAGATACCCCTAGAGGTGTGCTGAACTAATCCAAGCATTAATTAACCCAATCAAGTGGGCAGTCATGATTAACTATCACATTGGCCATATTTGGTTTCCTTTCTTTTTATGTTGTTTGTTTTATTTTTTGAGGTAGGGTTTCACTGTAGTCCAGACTGACCTGGAATTTACTATGTAGTCTCAGGCTGGCCTCAACCTCACAGTGATCCTCCTACCTCTGCCTCCAGAGTGCTGGGATTAAAGGCATGTGCTGCCATGCCTGGTGCCCACTTGGTTTTCAAAGTGCATCTCCTGTGGGCAGAAGTACACATTTCAGAGATAGGAAGTGAAGAAGGGAAAGAGCAAACTGTAGCAAAGAAAGAGAGAGACAGAGAGAGAGGAAGGAAGGAAGGAAGGAAGGAAGGAAGGAAGGAAGGAAGGAAGGAAGGAAGGAAGGAAGGAAGGAAGGAAGGAGGAAGGAAGGAAAGAAGGAAGAAAGGGAAGAAGATAACCTGTGCCTTTGTGGAGGATTTGAGTGGGGAGAGATATAAATGACTGTTTAAATATATGGCATCAGAACTAGCAGTTGACAATACTATTTCTCTTCATCAGCTTCCAGACTCTAATGAATGGCCATTCCCTAAAAATCTTATAAAATTCTCCTGCACAATAACAGTGGGAAAGGACTTTTCCAGTAATTAGATTAAAAAAAAAAAAACCCTCCACATTGTTGTCCTTTTCTTCAAGGATGATGGAAATGCACAGTAAGAGTGGAGTTTAAAAGGCCAAAAGCCAGCACACAGGTTATCAAGGAAGCTGCTGCTGGCATGGTGGTGCCCACTGGAATACCAGCGCTGGGGATGCTAAGGCAGGAGGATGGCAAGTTCAAGCCAGCCTGGGCCTCAGTGTGAAATCAAGGACAGCCAGGCAACTTAGTGAGCCCCTGTTTCAAAATAAAAAGTGCAAACACAGTAGGAGATGCAGCTCAGGGCAGAGCACTGGCCAAGCATGCATGAGGCCTTGGGTCAGCCTCCAGCACTACTGAAACAAAAACCGTAATGATAATGGTAATTAAGAAGAAGCTCAGGTGATTAATTTTGTTGTGTATATTTTTGCCACATTAATGTATATATAATTTTAAAACTAGCTCAGGGTTTCTTACCCTCTTTTGCTTTATGAATATTCCCTTACAGCTTTTTTTCTACTCAGCCCCTCCAAAGAAAAGTTAATGCCCAAAAAATGCCATATATTTGCTTAGTACCATGTGTATATCTATGCTTTGTATGTGAAGAGAATAAGCTTTCCTTTTTCTCTCCCAGAACCATCTTGCACTCTGGGCATGATCACCCTCTTACAGACTGTATATATTACACTATAGTGACATAAACCAGAATTTATGAGAGCAAAACACACAAGTTTTGATTAGAAATAAATAAATAAATAAAATCATTCTCTATGGACTAGGAATGTAGAGTAAATGTAGAGTATCTTTTTTTAAAAAAATATTTTATTTATTATTTGAAAATGAGAAAGAGAGAGATTATTTTTTTATTTATTTATTTGAGAGCAACAGACACAGAGAGAAAGACAGATAGAGGGAGAGAGAGAGAATGGGTGTGCCAGGGCTTCCAGCCTCTGCAAACGAACTCCAGACGCATGCGCCCCTTATGCATCTGGCTAACGTGGGACCTGGGGAACTGAGCCTCAAACTGGGGTCCTTAGGCTTCACAGGCAAGCGCTTAACCGCTAAGCCATCTCTCCAGCCCAATGTAGAGTATCTTAAAAGTACAGGAGGAGACTATAAGCACAGACTTAAGGAAACATACATGTGTGAAAATTTCTAAAAGCATTTATTTACTCATCTCTTGGGTCAGTTAACAATTTCTACTCATCTACTGTGTGTTTGGGTACTAACCAATGGACAAACAACGATGAACAACATAAACACGGTGCTTCACTCTCACAGTACTTCATAATCCATGGAGTAGACAAAGAGTGGTCACCCAAGTGGCTGAGAAGATGGCTGAGTGGCTAAAGTGCCTTGTTTGCAAAGCCTGTTAGCACAGGTTCAATTCTCCAGCTGCCCATGTAAAGCTGGATGGTCATTCATTTCCAGCAGCAAGAGACTCTGGCATGCGCACACACAAATAAAAAATATTTTAAAATGTCACACAAATAGGGCTGGAGAGATAGCTTAGCAGTTAAGGCACGTGCCTGCAAAGCCTAAGGATCTATGTTCAACACCCCAGAACCCACATAACCCAGATGCACATCGTGGTGCATGCACCTGGAGTTTGTTTGTAGTGGCTAGAGGCCCTTGTACACCCAGTCGCTCTCTCTTTCTCTCTCTCTCCATCTTTCCATCCCTCTCTCTGTGTAATAAATAAATAAGTAAAAATAAAAAATATTCAAACATCACACAAATAAATGTGAAGCACCAGTGAGTAAGTACCTCAAAAGAGAGATGGCAATCTTTATCAGATAGAAACTTTCACGTACTTGGAGCTCGCCAGTTAGGCTGGGCTGGCCAGCAAGCCCCAGAGATCCTCCTGTTTGTTCAGTGCTGGGATTGCAGCTATATTCCACCACGCCTGGTCTTTTTACATAGGCACTGGACATTGAACTCAGGTCCTCAAAGCACTTTTCTAACTGAGCCATCTCCCCAGCCCCAAATTTCCCCTTTTATAAGGCTTACTGGAATCCTGTGTGACTATATTTTAATACGATTGTATCTGCAAAGACCCTGTTTCCGAATAAGAGCTCATTCCTAGGTCACAGTTAGACCTGGATTGGGAGCCCATTATCCAACTCCGCCCATCAGTAGGACATGAGACTGCACCAATGCATTCTGGAAGACCTTACAGAATTAAAGCAAAATGTTCTTAATGGCTATTATTCATGGATCCAACATGCCTCACCTGTGGTTTCACGTATTTCCACAGCTCTTACATTGTGTGCTGTCCCCCGCTGTCACCATTTGCTAATGAGCTAGAGCAGCAGAGTACCTGGCCCAGATTGAGATCTGGCAGTCCCTGGCCTTCTGTCCCCAGAGGCCACTTTTCCATGGCTCTAGAATTGACCAGAAAGATAAAAAAGCTGGCATTTATCTGCCTCAGGAACTACCTCTTCCTGCAACATTCTTTGTCCATATATATGTATATTTTTTTCTACATGCAGCTTTTTATCCATCCAAACTGTCTGCAGCTCTGTGCTGACAGTCCATTGTGTAGGCACAGGTTCAAACCTGCTGCCTGGCCTATTTGGACTGGGAAAATATAACTCTCCCTTTTCCAGTAATGTCAGGGCTTGGCTTTCTTTCTAGGTCCACAGCATCCAATTCATGGAATCCTCAGAAGTGGAGAGCCAGGATGACCACTACAGCACAGAAGGTGGCTGTGTCCACACCCAGGACCAGCATGGGGTATATGTCATATATGACGTAGCCTTGCAGGATCTGAAGGAACTGGAGGCAGAGCTGCTGCTTGTGGCCAGCCACTACATCGAAAAAGAAAAAGGTAAGGAGGGCTGGAGAGATAGCTTAGCGGTTAAGCGCTTGCCTGTGAAGCCTAAGGACCCTGTTCGAGGCTCGGTTCCCCAGGTCCCACGTTAGCCAGATGCACAAGGGGGCGCACGCGTCTGGAGTTCGTTTGCAGTGGCTGGAAGCCCTGGCACGCCCATTCTCTCTCTTTCCCTCTATCTGTCTTTCTCCCTGTGTCTGTCACTCTCAAATAAATAAATAAATAATGAACAAAAAAATATTAAAAAAAAAAAAAGAAAGAAAAAGGTAAGGAGCGGGAGTTTTGAAAATCAACTGGTCAGGGGCTGGTGGTGTAGCTCAGTGGTAGAGCACTTACCTAGTATGTTCAGAGGCCTGGACTAGTTCCCCCACACCAAAAAAAAAAAAAAAAAAAATCAACTGACCAAACAATAGTATCTAAAAATTCAAGGCTGGGGAGATTTCTTAGTGAATAAATGCACTTACTTGTTTGCATAAGCCTTTTGGCCCAGGTTCAATGCCCCAGTACCCACCTAAAGCCACCCAGTGATGCATGCATCTGGAGTATGTTTGCACTGTATATGGCCTAGACGTACCCCTTCCCCCCACCTCTCTCCTTGCGGATAAAGAAATATTTTATAAAAAATAAAATTGGGGCTGGAGAGATGGCTGAGCACTTAGAGCACTTGCTTGCAAAGCCTGCAGGCCTGGGTTTGATTCTACAGTGCCCACATAAGCCAGGCGCACAAAAGTAATGAGAAAAGAGAAAGTGATGCATGTACCTGGAGTTGCTATACAGTGGCAAGAGACCTTGGCATGTCCATTCTCTCTCTCTATCCTTATAAATAGTAAGTAAAAAATCTTTTAAAAATACAAATCCATTAAACAGATAATAATCTTCCACCTCTAAAACATTCCCACTAGTGAGAAGATGTTCTGTTATAGCTCACTACCCCTTCCTGGTGGAAACTGACTACTCTTGAAGTGCTTAGCTGAAATTCTTTTTTTTTAATTTATTTTTATTTATTTATTTATTTGAGAGCAACAGGCAGACAGAGAGAGAAAAAGGCAGATAGACAGGGAGAGAATGGGCATGCCAGGGCCTCTAGCCACTGCAAACAAACTCCAGACGCATGTGCCCCCTTATACATCTGGCTTAAGTGAGTCCTGGGGAATCGAGCCTTGAACTGGGGTCCTTAGGCTTCACAGGCAATCACTTAACTACTAAGCCATCTCTCCAGCCTGAAATTCTTATTTAAAATATTCATTTATTCATTTCCAAATAGAGAGAGAAAGAGAGAGAGAAGAGAGACAGAGAGTATTGGCTCACCAGGGCCACGCTGTAAATGGACTCCAGATGCATGGGTCACTTTGTGCATCTTGCCCTATGTGGGCACTGGGGAATTGAATTCTGGCCATTTGGCTCCATAGGCAAGCACCTTAACTGCTGAGCAATCTCTCCAGACCATGAAATTCTCATTTAGACTATGCTTGTTGCACAGGGAAATTTCTGCATCACCCACTGGGTGTAAGGGACATGGTGCTGGGCCCTAAAGCAAAGAAGCAAGTGAAATGAATGACTTTGTTCCCCTAAGCAACTGACCTTGAGGAAACTGCATTTCGAAGCAGAGACATGCTGGGTTCCTAACAGGAACACATCATGATGCAAAAAGATCTGGCCAGGGGAATGTCAGACAAGTCTCAGAGGGCATGCTCATCCCTCAGGGTAACCAGTGCATCATCTGCGTACTCTCTTCTTTCTTGGTACCATCATCTAAATGGCCAGTTTTAGAAATAGATAAAAATAGAGGGCTGGAGAGATGACTTAGTGGTTAAGCGCTTGCCTGTGAAGCCTAAGGACCCCGGTTCAAGGCTCGATTCCCCAGGACCCATGTCAGCCAGATGTACAAGGGGGCGCATGCGTCTGGAGTTCGTTTGCAGTGGCTGGAGGCCCTGGCACGCCCATTCTCTCTCTCTCTCTCTCTGCCTCTTTCTCTCGCTGTCTGTTGCTCTCAAATAAATCAATAAAAATACCCAAAAAATTAAAAAAAAAAAAGAATTGAATAGTGTGGGGCTGGAGAGATTGCTTAGTGGTTAAAGTGCTTGCCTACAAAGCCTAAGGACCCAGGTTCAATTCCCCAGTGCCCATGTAAGCCAGATGTGTGAGGTGGCACGTGTGTCTGGAGTTTATTTGCAATGGCTAGAGATACTAGTAGACCCATTCTCTCTTCCTGTCTCTGTCTCATAAATAAAATATAAAACATTTTCAGAAAGGACGTAATCATGTGATAGCACTGACTATTTCATTTGGAAAGAGTTTAGAAGTTTTAGACACATTGCAACACCTGAAGGGAACTTTAGCAAGGCTTTTGTGTTATTTCACAGTATGTGTGCACTGTAATTAAGGATAATTCATGTTCATAGTGTTACGAAATGCTGCTCAGAGGATGTCTGACAACTAACTTATCAGGTCTCAGAATGAATTTAACATAGGAATCAATCCTATATCACATCATTGCTACAACACTGAGGATCTCAGTCATGCAGGGACAGCATCCGATGCTTGAGCCCATTTAATTTCAGCTCGTCATTTTTATCTTTACTAGATATATAACATACAATGCAGCACTTTTGTCCACATTAACTCACAATACCGTGTCACTGTTTCTAGCTGCTGAGAGTTTAATTAGATTGAAACACATTTAACCACACAGGCATCTTTCAATCAAGCTAATAGGTATACAGTCATCCATTGTGAAATGGCTCCTTGACTTCTGCGAGAGAAATCAAAGTCTTTCTCTTGCTAAGTACCCATCATAGACTCAATTAGTATCCAACTCACATGTCTGCACCTGTACATTCTTGCCTTCTAGTATTTTCTTATGAAACATGCCACTTAAAAACCCAAAGCAATAAGAATTTTGGCAGTGAAAACTAAATTAATATAGTAGAAAAATATTTCTGTCAAATAGTAATAAAGATTAACTTTATTGATTTAAGTTGGCAATCAGCATAATTAAGAAATATTTTGGGAATTTCCCTGAAAACTTTAAACATTTATAAAAAAACATTTATTTATTTATTGAGGAAGATAGAGAAAGAGGGAAGAAGGGAGGGAGAAAGAGAGAATGTATCAGGCTTCTAGCCATTGTAAATGAACTCCAGACATATGTGCCACCTGGTGAATCTGGCTTATGTGGGTGCTGGGGAACCAAACCTGGTCCTTAGGCTTCACAGGCAAGCACCTTAATAGCTAAGCCATTTCCAGCCCTTAAAACTTCTTAATGATAATTTGTATATATATATAATATGCAATATATAATATACATAATGTATTTTGATCATAATCCCTTTGCATTAAACATTTTTATCCCCCTCCCTTATATCACGGAACCCCCTTTTTTCCAACAAGTACCTCTTCTTTGAAAATTTTTGATTTAGTTAACATGAATAAAATAGCAAATGAGGATGCTGGAGAGATGGCTCAGCAGTTAAGGTACTTGCCTACAAAGCCTAAGGACCCAGGTTTGATTCCCAAGTACCCATGTAAAGCCAGATGCACAAAGTGCTACATGCATCCTGAGTTCATTTGAAGTGGCGAGGGCACCCATTCTCCCTCTCTCTCTCTCTCTCTCTCTCTCTTTCTCTGCTTGCAACTAAATACATAAATAAATTATATACACACACATATATTTAATCTGAGGGTTTTTTTTTGATAAACCACCAGACGCCAAACCTTTAGTGGGTTTTTTTTTTTTTTTTTTAGTTTTTTGAGGTAGGGTCTCACTCTAGCCCAGGCTGAGCTGGGATTCACTATGGAGTCTCAGGGTGGCCTCGAACTCACAGCGATCCTCCTACCTCTGCCTCCCGAGTGCTGGGATTAAAGGCATGCGCCACCATGCCCGGCCAGACCTTTAGTTTTATGTTAGCTGAACTTTGGTTTTATATCTAAAATTTGTCTTTAAAATTGGAAAATAAAACCCCAAGCTCCCATAGACTTGGAGGTCCACAAGAGTGGACCTGGGCCTTGTCTCTGTGGACATTTCTTCAGTGGATATAATAGGCCCAGTTCCAGTTTCCGTGTCTCCGTTCCTGAGATGCGGCTGATCATCCAGGGGCACATTTCCCTCAGAACCAGCCTTGTTGGAGGCCTTAATCTAACACTTCCCACCCGCTTCTCTCCCAGGTCACAAGGAGGACAGCAAGTCACAGCGTAGCCCGCACTGGGGATGGGCCCATGCGAGAGTGGACAGATTTGCTGTCCTGTATGACATGTGGACTTGGGAAGCAGCTCTCTTTGAACACAAACAGGAGGTATGATCCCTAAAACACACAGAATCTCCTAAATGCCATTCTTGCTGGGTACGGTGGTATATACCTATAACCCCAGAACTCGGGAGGCCGAGGCAGGAGGATTCCTCCAAGGTTAAGGTCAGCCTAGACTATAGAATGACTTCCAGGCCACCTGCTACATATCAGGACCTTGTGGAAAACAAGCAAACACCATAAGGCTGTTCTTACCAAACCAGGTTTGTTTGTTTGTTTGTTTTTTTAATTTAAAAAAAACCCAAAGAGGGCTAGAGAGATGGCTTAGCGGTTGAGCACTTGCCTGTGAAGCCTAAGGACCCCGGTTCAAGGCTCGACTCCCCAGGATCCATGCTAGCCAGATGCACAAGGGGGCGCACGCGTCTGGAGTTCGTTTGCAGTGGCTGGAAGCCCTGGCGCGCCCACTCTCCTCTCTCTCTCTCTCTCTCTCTCTCTGCCTCTTTCTCTCTCTGTCTGTCACTCTCAAATAAATAAATAAAAATTTAAAAAAAAAAACCCAAAGAGACTTTTAGGAAGCTCTCGGTAAAGCAAATCATTTTTATTTAAATGGTTTCAGCTAATTATAAAGATACAAGTATTGAGTTTAGGTTAATTAATCGTTGCAGACAGGTTCACATTGCTGGTAGAAATCACCCAACCTAGAGCAGCTTGTGGGGAAAAGAGGTTTATTTTGGCTTACAGGCTCGAGGGGAAGCTCCATGATGGCAGGGAAAACGATGACATGAGCAGAGGGTGGACATTACCCCCTGGCCCATGTAAGGTAGACACAGGAACAGAAAGTGTGCCAAACACTGGCATGGAGAAACTGGCTATAACACCCATAAACCTGCCCCCAACAATACACTGCCTCCAGGAGGTTTTAATTTCCAGTTGCCATCAGCTGGGGAATCTAGCATCCAGAACACCTAAGTTTATGGGGAACGCCTCAATCAACCCATCACATTAATCTTTTAAAAAAATTTTATCTATTTATTTGAGAGAGAGGGGATGGGTGTGCCAGGGCCTCCAGCTGCTGCAAGTGAATTCTAGACTCATGCACCACCTGTACATCTGGTTTATGTGGATCCTTGGGAATTGAACCTGGGTCCTTTGGCTTTGCAGACAAGTGCCTTAACCACTAAGCAATCTCTCCATCCCTAGTTAATTGTTTTTAATGAAAGAGGGGGAGGGGGAGGGGGAACTGGCATGCTAGGGCCTCCAGCCACTGTAATAGATCTCCAGACATGTGCACCACCTAGTACACATGTGTCATCTTGTGTGTCTGACTTATGTGGATTCTGGGGAGTTCAACCTGGGTCCTTAGGCTTCACAGACAAGCACCTTAACTGCCAAGCCATCTCTCCAGCCCCTAATTAATCTGTGTGTGTGGGTGGGGGGGTGTGTGTGGTACTGGGGATTAAATTCAGGGAAATTCTAGGCAGGTACTCTCCCACTGAGCTATATCCCCAGCCCCCCTTTCATTTTGCTATTTGTTTAAATGTATTTATTATTTTTGATTAACAACTTCCATAGTTGTAAATAATATCCCATGGTAATGCCCTCCCTCCCCCACTTTCCCCTTTGAAACTCCACTCTCCATCATATCCCCTCCCCCTCTCAATCAGTCTCTCTTTTATTTTTTTTTTAAATTTTTTTCCACATTTAATATGGAAATACTTTTTTTTTTTTTACTGATGTGTCTATAATAGGTTGATATGTTTTATCAATCACATTGGTATAATATAAGCACAGCTCAATAAAGACAACTAGGTATGAATATCCATTCAAGGTAGAAAATATATATTCTACAAATATCAAAATACCTTAGGTAGTTAGAAAGAAATGGATTTGTAGCAAACAAAAGATAAGGCTCTGTCAGATTTTATTTTATTTTATTTTGGTTTTCTGAGGTAGGGTCTCACTCTAGCCCAGGCTGAGCTGGAATTCACTATGGAGTCTCAGGGTGGCCTCGGACACACAGCGATCCTCCTACCTCTGCCTCCCGAGTGCTGGGATTAAAGGTGTGCGCCACCATGCCCGGCTTCTCTTTTATTTTGATGTCATGATCTTTTCCTCCTATTCTGATGGTCTTGTATAGATGGTGTCAAGCACTGTGAGGTCATGGATATCCAGACCATTCTGTGTCTAGAGGAGCACATTGCAAGGAGTCCTACCCTTCCTTTGGCTCTTACATTCTTTCTGTCACCTCTTCCACAATGGACCCTGAGACTTGGAAGGTGTGATAGAGATACTTCAGTGCTGAGCACTCCTCTGTCACTTCTTCTTAGCACTATGGTGCCTTCTGAGTCATCCCAAGATCACTGCCACCTGAAAAGAGAAGGTTCTCTACCAAAAGTGAGAGTAGCAGTAATATATGGGTATGAACATTAAGAGAAGTGCTTACCAGGCAGTTTGATGACCATAGTATATACATTTAGCCAGACAGCAGCAGACGTTACACCCCTAGGGCTCATGACTACCCCTGTTGCAGGTTTTCAGTAGCAAGGATGTATTCCCTCCCATGGAGCGGGCGTCCAGTCCAATTAGAGGGCGGTTGGTTTCCACCATGACAGATGTGCCACTATATTTTGCTATTTTTGAAACACATTGCACTAAGTTGTCTGGGCTAGTCTTGATTTCACTCTATAACTCAGGCAGGCCTTGAACTTTTGATCCTTCTGCTTCAGTTTGCTGAGGAGCCAGGATTACAAGCCTGTGACATCCACCAGGCCCCATTCAATATTATTTTCTGTATGTGGTTCTTCATCACTAAAAATACAATGTGACAGTAGTCCTTCATCTTGCAGGTGCATTAGAGGACTGCTTGATTTAGGCCTTGCTTGTGATGGGATTGCTAGATATGATGCTTATTAGGATGCTGTTAGGTGTGTATGCTTGTGGTGGGGATGCTGTTAATGGGAATGGGTCATGATTTCACTTGCACTCACTGGCCAGTCATAGGGACAAGCCTGGCTTTGCTAAGCACAGGCAAACGGTCTGGCACGATCAGAAGTAAATGTCACCAGCAAGTGAAGCAGTGAAGCCAGGAGTGCCGAGTGCAATGATCACAAGTGAATTTAAAGCAATGAAATAGCAAGTTACTAAGCCACCTCCCAAATCATTAACAGTGGACATCTCAGAAATGAAACACTGCACGTGAACTGCTCCTGGCTACCAGCCCTCCCAGTGATCATCCACTGCTGAGATTTTTTCTTGGGCTTGCCTGAAAAGCCTAAGGACCCATGTTCAACTCTCTAGATCCCATGTAAGCTAGATGCAAAGCTGAGGCAAACACAAGGCTGCACATGCCCACTAGGTGGCGCAAGTGTCTGGAGTTCGATTGTAGTAACTGAGGCCCTAGTCCACCCATTCTCTTTTTAAAAACATATTTTTATTTATTTACTTGAGAGAGAGAAGCAGAGAGAGAGAGAGAATGGGTGTGCCAGGGCTTCTAGCCATTGCAAATGAACTCCAGATGCATGTACCACCTATGCATCTGGCTTATGAGAGTACTGGTGAATTGAACCTGGGTTTTAGGCTTTGCAGGCAAGTGTATTAACTGCTAAGCCATCTCTTCAGCCCTAGAGAAGTGGTTTTTTTTTTTAAAATTTTTTGTTTATTTTTATTTATTTATTTGAGAGTGACAGACAGAGAGGCAGAGAGAGAGGGAGAGAGAGAGAGAGAGAGAGAGAGAGAGAGAATGGGCATGCCAGGGCTACCAGCCTCTGTAAACCACCTCCAGATGCATGTACTCCCTTGTGCATCTGGCTAACGTGGGTTTGGGGGAATTAAGCCTCGAACTGAGGTCCTTAGGCTTCACAGGCAAACGCTTAACTGCTAAGCCTCCTCTCCAGCCCTCCTAGAGTGTTTTTAATCAAACATTAAGTATTTACTCCCCCATGTACCAGGGGTATATAATATATAAGAGAAAATGATTCCTATCTTTAAGAAATTTGTAGTCTATAAAAGTTCATCCAATCTCTAAGCAAAAGCATAACTCATCTGGGCATAGAGGTGTACATCTTTAATCCCAGCACTTGGGGAAACTAAGGTAGGAGGATCGTCCTGTGTTTGAGGCCAGCCTGGAGCTATAGAGTAAGTTCCAGGTCAGTTTGGGCTAAAGTGAGACCCTACCTCAAAATAAATACATAAATAAATAAAAGCATAACTCAGTATCTGTCAGTTTACAACTGAGGCCCATTCAAGAGCTTTGGGGACTTCAGCAGAGTCAGAGTAGAAAAATGCCAGGAAGTCTTTCCAGAAGAACCAATGCTTAAAGTCATCATGAAAAGAGGAGTATAATGTTGTGTGACAGAGAAGTAGACTCGTGAGTGTAGGAAGTAGCAGTTACACTGTCAGTGAAGGTACTCATGGGAATGACCGGCTGAGTGCCAGGCAGACTGCTGGCTAGGATGTAAAGGCATAATGAGATACAAGCTCATTTAATTAATTAATCAATTTTTCTGCACACAGTACTGGGGATTTGGACGCAGCCTATGAAGAGCCTGTGAATCATGGAATTTTAGGGTTCATTGTATAATGAGGGGCTTCTTAAACTTTATCCATTTGTGACCCCTTTACACTCAAGAAATTTTTACACAGCCCCAGGTATGCAGGATTGTATAAAGTAGGTATTCAAATTAAGCATTTCCTGATGATAAATCATATCTTTTTGATTTTTAGAGGCATATTCTCACTCAGGCTGAGGCTGATCTGAAACTCTAAAGCCCAGGCTGGCCTCAAACTCACGGCAATCCTCTTCTCTTAGCTTCTTAATTACTAGAAATATGTGCGCAGCCTGGGCATGGTGGCACACGCCTTTAATCCCAGAATTTGGAAGGCAGAGGTAGGAGGATTGCTGTGAGTTCGAGGCCACCCCGAGACTACATAGTGAATAATGAATTCCAGGTCAACCTGAGCTAGAGTGAGACCCTACCTCGAAGAACAAAACAAAAAAAAGGGTCGGGGGAGAGCCAACATACTTGTTTATAATTTATTTTAAAACAATTCTTTGGTATATGTTGCAGTTACCATCTCATTGCTGACATGAAACACCCCAAAGCAGCTTCTGCATTTGATCTTGAATTCACTTTTGGTTGTGTGGTTCAGAAATCTCTCAGTATTGCCCAATTTGTCATGACCACCCCATGCATTGGGTTGTGACCCATAGTTTAAGAAGCTGTGGAAAAGCAAAGGGCCACAGGTGAGAAACATGACAACCTTGTTTTCAGCAGCTATTTTGGTGCCAGCTCAGAGGGCTGTGGCAGAAAGCCTTTGGAGAAAAGAGGGGGCGGCTATTGCCATAGAGACCTTGAGAGTTGGGGGGGACAGGGGGCACGGATATGGCCATGAGACAGGGGTAGACTTGAGATCACTCTGAATTGAACCCGAGGACCAGATGTGAGGTTTGCAGTGTGAGAGTGAGGAGGATTTAATAGTTTTATCACAGGGTCCAGCTGGTGACTTCTAACTGAAGCAGGATGCAGCGGGAGTGAGGACATCTTTAAGGGAGATCAGGTTGGCTCTAGGACACAGCCTACTGAGGTATTTGTGAAAACCCTGAATACATTGTGAGGAGCTGTGCGAAGCTCAGAACAGATATAAGCTGACATATAATTGCGGCACTTAAACCACAGTCATGAGTCAAGAGAAATGAGAAAAGTTAGAGGTTGAATGGGCCCCTGAGGGACACCTACATTTAACAGGAGGTCATGGAAGCAGAAGTAGTAACCAAATCGACTGGAGCACACCCAAGAAAAATAGAGTTTTGTGAAAGCCAACAGGAAAAAAATAAAAGTTGAACTATGCTTGCTGGTGTGGAGTACAGTGAAATTTCAAGAAAGATGACTCCCCAAATCCCACAGTGGGGTCAGCACTCAGGTGACCTGGGCGGCTGTGTAGGACTGTTCCAGAAGGCTTTCTGGGGGTAGAAGTCAGACTACCACATGCTGTGATGTGGTCTGAAAACCGGGAAGTGGAGACGGTTTCTCTGAATTGTTTTTCTAGTGGAATAGATGGTCTTACTGTTTCTTTTACTCTCTGGTCTGTTACTCACAGAGAAGTGGGTCATCCAGTGTTTTGAAAACAACCCACTAAGTTTAAAAGGTATAAGCCTTGGGCTTTGCAAGAATGTTTTTCTTTTCCAAGAAAACCTTGACCTACCAGTTAGAAGCTTATTTTGATTAATGAAGTAAGTCAATGAAAGATTTAGACTCATAGCATAGTCCCTGGAAAGGAAGTATTAAATGTAAATAAGACAGTAAGGCAGAATCTCTAATGTTTTTTATATTTTTGTTTTGTTTTGTTTTTTGAGGTAGGGTCTCGTTGTAGCCCAGGCTGACCTGGAATTCACTATGTAGCCTCAGGGTGGCCTTGAACTCATGGTGGTCCTCCTACCTCTGCCTCTCAAATGTTGGGATTAAAGGCATGTGCCACCTCACCAGGATAAAATCTCTAATTTTTGGTTCAAGCATGAGCTTCAAATAGTCCTTTTTGTTCTCTCTCTCTCTGTCTCTTCCTCCCTCCCTCTCAAAGTGTACAGGCAGGACAGGTTGGTGACAATAATAGAAGAAGAGGAAGTTCTGAAAACCACTTTCTCCACAGTTGACCCTTCAGTTCGTTCTGGGCTTAGGGGTAGGCTGCTTGTGGGTTCTTTCCAGGGCAAATGAAACTATTTTAATTTTTTAAAATTATTGAAAAGATCTCTCCTTCCTACCCTGAGAATAAGTTCCCTATAGAAACTGAGCTTTCTGTGCCAAATCTGTAAAATATGACCTTCCAAGTCAGAAAATCTAGCCTCAGGTCCTATTTTTAATGGCCGAGCCTGATTTCTAACTAAAGCACGATTGATTTCCCCAGCCCTGAATCATCGCCAAACTTCCTCAGCTGTTTCCAATTGCTAAATATATTGGTCTCACTATTTGAGAATGACTTGAACATATTGGGCTCTTTTAAGTCCTTAAAATAACCATAGTATATATGAAGACTCATAAAGTCAGAACTGAGGTCAATTTAAGTGGATTAAGGGACCCAAGGAAGCCAGGTACGCGCAGCAGCAGGAAAGTCAAGTAGGTGATGATGTACTGACTTTGGATTCTCTCTCTCCACAGCCACCAAACACGGTTCCTGGATAATTCAATTAAGTTCATGTGGCACTAAAGTGATTTTCATGTATTATTCCCTTGAAAAGAAGAAATTAATTCTGTGATAGGTTATGTTTAGAGAGGGAGAGAGGAAGAGAGAACATGCCAGGGCCTCTTGCCATTGCAAACAAACTCCAGATGCATGTACCACTTTGTGCATCTAGCTTCACGTGGGTACTGGGGAATCAAACCTGGGCCGTCAGGCTTTGCAAGCAAATGCCTTAACCACTGAGCCATCTCTCTAGCCCCTAGCTACCTTTGATTTTCTGTTTTACACCTTGATTTGACCTAAGACCCTTCTTTGAAAAAGTTATTTTAAAATGCTAGAAATAAAAAAAAAATTGTGAGGTTAAAAATAAGATAAATACAGTGTGACTTGGGATTATTTGTTTTGTCTGTTTTCCTATTTTCTCCAACATTCTCCTGCCCACTATCCCTGTATGTACAACATATTATTTTGCCTGCACAGTTGGCCCATGACACACAGAGGTGACATTTGACAGGCCAAAAAGACTTCTTAGACAAATATCAGCCCAGTGTGTAAATGGACATGGGCCAGTTAGCAACTAGATAATAAATAGAACCTGAGGCAGAAAGAGTTTGTCCCACCCTGTTAGGAAAGAATTAATAATAAAATGATGTAAGGTTCCATCTGAGAGCTTCAAGGGCTTGAGCCCAAAGCTTCCAAAATCCTTGTTAATTCAAAATGCCACGTTTTCCCAAGCAACAGCTAAGACCCCTAGACAAAACATTGCAATACTTGGGACATACTTAGGCTGAAGAAGTATCTGTTATTTATGTGAAATTCACATGTGTTTGGGTGCTCTCACCTGCTGACTGGCCAGGTCATCAGCAGTGAGCTTGCAGTTCAGCCTAGGCCTCTGTCTCTGCAGCCGGGTGTCACTAGACTGAGCAACTTGCAAGAACCAGCTCCCCAGGGACTCCCCCTCCCCCCCCCGCCCCAAGTAGTCAACACTTGGACTCTTTGTCCAAAAAAACAGGTCAAGGAAGTTTAAATACCATAAACCAGCTCTTGGGGTTGCCCTGGCCCAGCTGAAAAGATTCAGGTTAGGCCAGAAGGAATTAAGGAAAGTAATTGTTGCTTTTCTAATCTCCCCTTGGGGCTACTGAGTGATCCTCCTAGCCAGTCGATCCATTCTTTCTTCATTTCCGTCCTGCCCTTTGCTGTTTCATAATTGAATCTCATACCAGAGTAGACCTTGGGGAGGAGGGAATAAGGTCCTTTTCAGCTTATCCTTTCTGCTTCATTTTCTGTTAGGATCACTTAGTTTAGGGGATCCTGCCTTCCCTGCACTTGTGACACGCAGTCCCTAATCTGTGGGCCACCTTCTGCCCCTTCCGTGGCGGCCTGAGGCTCTCTCAGTGTTCTCAAGGTTGATCCAAAGTCCTTTGGATCTGGAATCTTTTCAACAAGGTATTCAAGAAACTCAGGTTATGTATTCATTACTTTTCTGGTCACTGTGAGAGAATGCCTGGAAGGTGCCCATTAAGAGAGGAAGGATTGGGCTGGAGAGTTGGCTTAGTGGTTAAGGCACTGGCCTGCAAAGTCATAGGACTCAGGTTTGATTCCCCAGGACCCACATAAGCTAGACACATAAGATGGCACATGTGTCTGGAGTTTATTTGCAGCGGCTGAAGGCCCTGGTATGCCCCTTCTCTTTCTCTCTCAAATAAATAAAATAAATGTTTAAAAAAAGAGAGAGAGAGAGGAAATATTTACTTTAGCTCACTGTTTGAGGGGACATAATCTATCATGATGTGGGAGGCACAGTGTCAGGCAGCTCCACGGCAGCAAGGGGAAACATGTGACTCTTCCATGACCTCACTTTTCAGCACAAGAGGCAGACAGGACCTGGGGGACAGGCTATTAACCTCAAGGCCCATCCTCCCAAAAGATCCACTTCCCAAAGGTTTCATGACCTCCAGAAATAATCACTACCAGTCAGAGACCAAATTTCCACACACAATTCTGTAGGGAACATTTTATATCCAACCATACCAGGTGCCAACTGAGATCTCCCAGACTATCCCATCTTGAGCCTTGACCCTGGGAAGACATTAAACATCTCTTTATAAAGCAATACTTGATTTCTATTATGCTATTCACCTTCCATTGTCTAGTACTTCTATAGAGGAGGAAGAGCTCTCCTACCCACTGAGATTCAGTGCCTGGGCCCTGCAAAGTAAACTGACGAAACACAGAAATGTTGGCATTGTGTGCATCTCGTGGGCTTCATAGAAAAGAAGACCCAGGGGCTGGGGAGGTGGTTCAGCAGGTGAAGGTACTTGCTTGCAAAGCCTGCCAGCTTGGGTTTGTTTCCCCAGTACCCATGTAAAGCCAGATGCACAGTGGCACGTGCATGTGGAGTTCATTTCCAGCAGCAAAAGGCACTGGCATGCACCTCTGTCTCCAATAAATAAATAAAAATATTTTTTTAAAAAAGAGAAGAAAAGAAGATCCAAAGAAGCCAGGAGGCAAACAAAACAAAAACTCTCTCAAATCTTCCAGTCAATAAATGGGCCAGTGAACTGAGCAGAAACACAGATGGCTAGTAAAATTGTAAAAAGTGTTCAGCTTCCTTAGCCATCAGGGAAATGTAAATTAAGACTACGTTTAGATTTCACTTCACCCCAGTCAGAATGGCTAACCTCAAGAAAATAAATGACAGCAAACGCTGGCAAAGATGTAAGGAAAGGAGTGATTATTCCCTGTTCATTGGATAATAGACTGACAGAGCTACTATGGAATTTAGTGTAAGGGTTTCTCAAAAAAAAAAAAAAGACTAAACAAAAATAACATGAAAGTAGGAGGGGGCGGGCTGGGAAGAGGATGGAGTTTAGTGGGAGCGAGAGCTGAGCAAGAGAGGATAATGGAGGTGAATATGATCAAAACACATTACACACGTGTGTGAAAGAAAATAGGGGGGGCTGGAGAGAGGGCTCAGTGGTTAAGGCGCTTGCTTACCCGCAAAGTCTGACAACCTGGGTTTGATTCCCCAATATCCACATAAAGTCAGATGCACAAAGCGGTACATGTGAGCTGGAGAGATGGCTTAGCGGTTAAGCGCTTGCCTGTGAAGCCTAAGGACCCCAGTTCGAGGCTCGATTCCCCAGAACCCACGTTAGCCAGATGCACAAGGGGGCGCATGCGTCTAGAGTTCATTTGCAGTGGCTGGAAGCCCTGGTGTGCCCTCTCTCTCTCTCTCTCTCTCTCTCTCTCTCTCTCTCTCTCTCTCTGCCTCATTCTCTCTCTGTCTGTCGCTCTCAAGTAAATAAAAATAAACAAAGTGGTGCATGTGTCTGGAGTTCATTTGTAGTGGCTAGAGAGCCTGTTGCGCCCATTCTCTCTCTCTCTCTCTCTCTCTCTCTCTCTCTCTCTGTATCTCTCTGCTTGCAAATAAAATATTTAAAAAAAATATATAATGAGGGTGAATATGATCAAAACACATTACATATATGTATTAAATTGTCAAAATAAATTAATTTAGGAAAAAAACCCTAAAAGCAGGATTAGCCTATGACCCAGCTATACAATTCTTGAGCACATTTCCAAAGGGTTCTCTGTCGGAACACAGAGGAACTCTTCACCCACACTCAGGACTCCACTGTTCACAACAGCCAGGACATGGAGCCAGCCATGAACAGATGAGTGAATGAAGCAAACACGTTACATATGCCCAGTGAAGTTTTATTCAGCCATAACAAAATGAAATCATGACATTTTTAGGAAAGTGGAAGGGAATGGAAATTGTTCCCAAAGTATCCTAGACTCAGAAAGACACTGCACATATTGGCTCATATACCCATCTTAAATTTTGATTGTTGGTTGTTTTCTTTTTTTTTTTCAAGGTAGGGTCTCGCTCTAGCCCAGGTGGACCTGGAATTCACTATGATAGTCTCAGGCTGGCCCTGAACTCACAGTGATCTTCCTACCTTTGCCACCCAAGTGCTGGGATTAAAGGCATGCACCACCATGCCCGGAAATTTTAATTATTTTATTTTATTTTATTTATTTGAGAGAGAGAGAGAGAAAGTGGGTGTGCCAGGGCCTTTAGCCACTGCAAACAAACTCCAGACACATGCATCTCCTTATGCAACTGGCTTACAAAGGGTCCTGGGGAATTGAACCGGAGTCCTTAGGCTTCGCAGACAAATGCCTTAGCAGCTAAGCCATTTCAGAAGTCTCACTTTTAATTTTTATATATGTGTGTATGGGGGTGTGTAGGTCATAAACCTAGAAAGGGTACCATGGGCAGGGGGTGTCTTAAGGAGGACTGGGGAAGGGGGGAAGTCAGTAATAAAATACATATGATATGAAAACAGAAAGGGGCCCACCAGGGGGAGGAAGAGTTTCAGCAGGAGGGGATGGCGGTAGGAAAGGAGGGCAGGAGAGATGGCTCCACAGTTAAGGTGCTTGCCTGCAAAGCCTAGGGAGGCCTAATGATCCCGCGTTTGAGTCCCCAGTACCCCCATAAAGCCAGATGCACAAATTGGTGCATGCATCTGGAGTTTGTTTGCAGTGGATAGAGGCCCTGCTATGTCCATTCTCTATCTCTCCTTGCAAATAAATAAAAGTAAAATATTTTTAAAAAGCACAGAATAAAAGTGCCATCAGGAAGCCCATTATTTTTGTATACTAATTTTAAGAAACAAATCAATTGACTACAGTGTGTATATGTGAGATGAAAGATGCATTGCACAGTAACTTCTCTCTCATCCAAAAGCAAAAAGCAGCAAGTGGTCCTAACAAGAGATGGAGCTAGACAAAGGAAAGAGGGGTGGGCTTCTTCTAGGAATGGCAAACATGTGGTGAAGAACCTTGGAATGCATCCATCATCTCACTGGAGCTTGTAATTTTCGCAGAAGAATGTCATTAATTATGCAGCGCTCCTTTTCTTTGCAGAGAGCAGAGCGAGAAGAGACAGAGGCACAAAGTCAAACTCAAGTCCAGTTCTTTTGGCTCCAAAACGTGTGTTCTTTCTATGTCTTCCTTACTTTGGGGTTTACTAGCTGCCCAGCTATCACAGGTGCTGCATCTGTCCACATGGGACCTGCTAGTACCAGAGGCTCAGGGCTGTGTCTCCAGCTGAGGCCATAGATGGGGCCTCCCGTCTTCTTCTCTGGGCCCAGGGCTACCTTTGCTGTCTCCTATCAAACTTACTTAAATCTTCCCCCCCCCCCAGCTTCTTGATAGTTATTTTGAAGCCTACCAGCACACGTTGGACACTGAGGAGAGGTTCACCTTAGCACAGGTGATGACTGACATCATGCACCGGCGCCCCAAGTTTGATCTCAGCCACCCCTATTTCGTCAAGGCCTACCAAGATGAATGCACCTGCCTGAGGCTTCACCTCCAGCTAGTGCGGGCCATCCTTAACCACCAGGTGAGCAAGGTGTTTTTTTTTTTTTTAAATTATTTATTTATTTAATTATTTATTTATTTATTTGAGAGCGACAGACACAGAGAGAAAGACAGATAGAGGGAGAGAGAGAGAATGGGCGCGCCAGGGCTTCCAGCCTCTGCAAACGAACTCCAGACGCGTGCGCCCCCTTGTGCATCTGGCTAACGTGGGACCTGGGGAACCGAGCCTCGAACCGGGGTCCTTAGGCTTCACAGGCAAGCGCTTAATTGCTAAGCCATCTCTCCAGCCCAGAGCAAGGTTTTAAATACTGCATAAGCAAAGAGGATGGAGGGTTGGAGAGATGGCTCCGTGGTTAAAGGCACTTGCTTGCAAAGCCTGATGGCCTGAGTTCAATTCCCCACTACTCATGTAAAGCCTGCTACACAAAGTGGCTGGAGTTCATTTCCAGGTACACCCTGGTATGCACATACTCTCTCTCTCTGAAATCAATAAATAAAAATGGGGCTAGAGAAATGGCTTAGTGGTTAAGGCACTTGCCTGCAAAGCCCAAGGACCTGGGTTCTATTCCCCAGTATCCAGGTAAGCAAGATGCACAGTGTGGTGCATGTGTCTGGTGTTTGTGTGCAGTGGCTGGAGGCCCTGTCATGTTGTATGTTCTCCCTCATGCGCGCTCTCTCTTTATCTGCCTCTTCCTCTCTCAAATAAATAAATAAAATATTTAAAGAAATAAAAAGAAAAGAGTATGGAAACAGGAGCTGGAAATGAAAGTAATGTTCTCCTTGCCTCACACGTCCAGAATCTGGGTTTTCTAGGTAGAGTTTCATTTAAGGTCATTGGTATGGCTGCATTCCAATTCCAGCTACAGTCTTTTTTGAGGGGGGGAGGCAGGGGGGTTCAAGGTAGGGTCTTGCTCTAGCTCAGGCTGACCTGGAATTCACTACTAGTCTCAGGATGGCCTCGAACTCATGGCAATCCTCCTACCTCTGCCTCCCGAGATTAAAGGCTGGCCTTAAAAGCATGTACCACCATGGCTGGCCCAGCTACAGTTTTACGGGGAGTTTCTAGCCCTAATTACAGGTAATGGTCCACAAGGAACCAAGGGCCTGGGTTTTTATGAGATCACATTCATCACTAATGAAGACACTGAAGACACATCTTCCCAAGGCATCAATGTTTAAAACTGTGGAAATGTTTGTGCCTATTTCTGGGATACCGAGAGAAGTAATTACATCAATGTCCTCTTGGGAAAAGCTGGGAATAACGCAAACGGGAAGTGAAGGGCTCTGAAGCTTGGTTGGGATTGGACCTTCCCTCCCCACCCCCGCCCTATAAAGAGAGGCTTCTTTTACTCCTTTCTTTCTTTTTCCTTCTTTTTCTTTTTTTTTTTTTTTTTAAGACAGGGTCTCATACTACAGCCCAGGTTAGGCTTGAACCCATGGTAATATTGCCCCAGTCTCTGGAGTACTGTAATTAGAGCTGTGAACCACTACATCTAGCTTTAATTTTTTTTAACTATTTTTTGTTTATTCTTATTTATTTGAGAGTGACAGACAGAGAGAGAAACAGGCAGATAGATTTCCAGCCACTGCAAATGAACTCCAGATATGTGCTCCCCCTTGCGCATTTGGCTAACGTGGGTCCTGGGGAATGGAGCCTCCAACCGGGGTCCTTAGACTTCACAGGCAAGCGCTTAACCGCTAAGCCATCTCTCCAGCCCTAGCTTTAATTTTTTAAAATATTTATTTATTTAGTTAGTTTTTATTAACATTTTCCATGGTTATAAAAAAAATCCCATAGCAATACCCTTCCTCCCCCCCCACTTTCCCCTTTGAAATTCCATTCTCCATCATTTAATTTTTTAAAAAAATATTTTATTTATTTATTTGCAGAGAAAGAGAGAGAGTGGGCATACAAGGGCCTATTGCCACTACACACATACAAACTCCAGATGTATGCTCCACTTTGTGAATCTGGCTTTACATGGGTGCTGGAGAATCAACCATGGGTATGCAGGTTTTGCAAGCCAGTCCCTTTAACCACTGAACCATCTCTCCAGCCCTTTATTATTATTTATTTATTTATTTTTGGTTCTTTCGAGGTAGGGTCTCACTCTAGCCCAGGCTGACCTGGAATTCACTATGCAGTCTCAGGGTGGCCTCAAACTCACAGTGATCCTCCTACCTCTGCCTCCCGAGTGCTGGGATTAAAGGCGTGCACCACCACGCCCGGCTTCAGCCCTTTTAAAAAATATATATATATTTTGAGAGAGAAACAGGCAGAGAGAAAGAGGGACAGAGAGAGAGAATGGGCATGCCAGAGCCTTCAGCTGCTTCAAACGAACTCCAGATGTGTGCGCCCCCTTATGCGCATGTGTGACATTGCGTGTTTGCATCACTGTGCATCTGGCTATGTGAGACCTGGAGATTCAAATATGAGTTCTTAGGCTTCGTAGGCAAGTGCCTTAACCACTAAGCCATCTCTCCAGCCCCTGTATATTTTTCGACACAAGGTACTACTGGATACTTTCTTTATAGCCCACACTAGCCTCCAATACATGGCATTTCTTCTCACTCAGCCTCCTGAGTTCTAGGATTATACCACCACATCTGGCTTAGAGTTTAGAGAATTATTTGTCAGGAAAAAAAAAAAAACAGTATTTTCAGTTTTGCCCCTTAAAATTGCCCTTTGCCTTTCTTAGTGCAGCATGGTTCATGATAAACAAGTCTTCAAAACCATGTCTGCAGCCTGGGGAGATGGCTCAGTTGGTGGGTGCATTGCTGGCTGTGCAAACATGAGGACCTGAGTGTGGATATCAAGCACCCATGTCAAAGCTGTGTGTGACAGTATGCATCTGTAATCCCAGGTCTGGGAGGATCCCTAGGGCTTGCTGGCTAGTCTAGCCAAATCTAAGAGCTTCAGATTCAGTAAGAAACCCTGTTCTTAAAAAAAAAAAAAAAAAAGAGTGGAGGGCTGGAGAGATGGCTCAGTGGTTAAGGACCTTGCCTGCAAAGGTAATGACCTGGGTTCAATTCCCTAGTGCCCACCAAAGCGAGATGCAGGAAGTGATGTATGCGTCTGGTGTATTCATCTGTGCTGGCTAGAGGCCTTGGTGGGCCAATTTTCTCTCTTTCTCTTTCTCTTCTTGCAAATAAATAAATATTTTGGAGGGTTGTTTTTTTTTTTTTTCTTTTTGAGGTAGGGTCTCACTCTAGCCCAGGCTGACTTGGAATTCACTATGTAGTCTCAGGGTGGTCTCGAACTCACGGCGAGGTTCATAGCTGAGGTTCATGGGAAAACCTGACTCATAATTACTTTGCTCTCCCATCAGCTGGAGCAACAACGGGAGTATGTCCAGAGGCTCTGGCGAGAGGATTGTTCAGACAACCATAAGACATTTGGGCTTCCCCTTAATGTAATTTGCAATCAACTAATTTCCATCAACAACAGCTGGTAAGTTTTAGGCATTTTTACATTTAGTCTTCTAGGGTGATTGTGGGTCCAGGGCTATGTTGGGTCTAAATACCAGTCTTAGGCCAGGCATGGTGGTGCACACCTTTAATTCCAGCATTCAGGAGGCAGAGGTAGAAGGATGGTTGTGAGTTCAAGGCCAGCCTGGGACTACATAGTGAATTCCAGGTCAGCCTGGGCTAGAGAGAGACCCTACCTCCAAAAAAAAAAAAAAAAAAAAATTGTTTAAATACTAGTCTTTAAAACATCACTAAAGGTTTTGGGAAAATGAGAGACATTTCTAAAAGCTCCAGAAGACAGAGTCCTCCAGATATTAGACCTCTATCGTGCTTTATAAATAATAAAGAAGAGGTGGCTAAAATTGAAACTGGTATCATTGGGTGCCAGACCATCACTTCCTTACAAAGTTCTGAGGAGGGCCAGGGAGCTGGTTCAATGGGTAAAAGCACTTGCTAGGCAAGCCCAAAGATCTGAGTTCTGATCTCCAGCACCCATGTAAAACACCAGATGCGGCAGCGCTATCGTCTGTAATCCTGGACACCCTAAGGTGAGATGGGAGGTGGCATCAGGAGAGCCCCCCAGCTCAGGCCACTAGCATGGCTTACATTAGCATGGTGGGCATGAGCGAGACCCCTGCCTAAGCCAAAGTAGAGGTCAAGGGCCAACACCTGAGATTGTCCCCTGACCTCCACACACATGCTGTGGTACATACACACAGAGCACAAAAAGAGGGAAAAAGTCCCATGGGGGAGCGGGGACAGTTGTTCTTGAAATGCACAAAAGGCCATTCTAAACCTAGAAGTGCCTCAAAGACTTTCAAGTGGAATTTTGTTTTTTCTTCTCACAGTGTCAATAAAGAGGTTCTTGAGGATTTATTTGGTGACATCACCCATTTAAAGAGCAGAGTTCCATTTCCTCTCCCTTGCCTTTTGGTCTTTGAGGTTGGGGGGACTGAAGTGGTGACAGGCTCCAGGTTGGTTTGAGCAGCCCCAGGGTGCAATCTGCCTATTGTCTCCAAGTGGATGGAGAGAATGGCTGGCTTCCCTCAACATCCAACGTATACTTGTGAGGATGGAGATGTGGACACAGAAGCAGCCCTGTGTTTTGGTAGTGTGTGCACTAAAGAGTCTTTATGGAAGAAGTTGTCATGATAGGATTGGGGAGAGGCAGGGTACTGTGAGAGTTAATAGCTGAGATCCTGGGCTGGAGAGATGGCTTAGCAGCTAAGGCACTTGCCTGCAAAGCCTAAGGACTCATGTTCAACTCTCCAGGTCCCACCTAAACCAGACTCACAAGGTGATGCAAGTGTGCAAAGCTGCCCATGTGCACAAGGGAGCCCGTGCATCTGGAATTCGATTGTAGTGGCTGGAGGCCCTGGTGCACCAATTCTCTCTCTCTCTTTCTCTCACTCTCGCTCTCTCACATTTAAAAAAAAGTGGGGGGCCTGGAAAGATGCTTAGTGGTTAAGGCACTTGCCTGTGAAGCCCGAGGACTCATGTTCCACTCTCCAGGTCCCACATAAGCCAGATGCAGTGATGCAAGTGCACAAGGTCATACGTGTGCTCAAGGGGGCACACGTGTCTGGAGTTCAGTTGCAGTGGCTGGAGGTTCTGGTGCACCAATTCTCACTCTCTCTCACACTCTTTCACTCTCACATTAAAAAGGGGGGGGCAGTCTGTTGAGTTTGCGTCAAAAAACAATCTCATTTCTTTAAAAAGAGCTCGGGAAGTTCCAGACACAGAACCCCATTTTCCCCATAGACCTTTGTGGGGATTGATTTTTTTTATGGTAATGAACCTGAGACACCAGCTGTGTATACATCTTGCTATGGCAAGAATCGGCTCTCAGGAAATGGCTTTTGGCAGATCACACTAAGGCTATGTGGATGCTAAAAGCTGTCAGAATGCTCTCCACAGCTAGTGTCACTGGCTGGATGAGGCTCCTTTCCAAACGTAGGACTGTATTTCTTTTTTTAATCGAGGACTAAGCAAAGTCCCATTTGCACAGTAAAAGGAAACATTGCTGGTCTTTAGCTCTAAGAAGAAAGGCCCCTGACTTCTGTCTCCTCTGCTCCCAAAAGAATTGCCCACAGACAAGAATCCTATCAGTGCTGGCTTTGTCCATTTCTTTATTGGGTTTATTTTGCATGTGTGCATACCTGGGGAATTGATCCTGGGTCCTTAGACTTTACAGGCAAGCACCTTAACCACTAAGCCATCTCTCCAACCCAGTTTTATTATTTTAATACATACATTTCACAAACAGAAACCCTCTATCACCACATAGTTTCAAACCCAAATGTTTCTATTTTGCCAACATTCTTCAACTATTTACACTGCATTTGTCTGCCTCTTTTTAAAAATTTTTTAAAATTATTTTATTTTCATTTATTTGAGAGTGACAGACAGAGAGGAGGAGGAAAAGGAGGAGAGAGAGAGAGAGAGAGAGAGAGAGAGAGAGAGAGGGAGGGAGAGAGAGAAAGAGAGAGAGAGAATGGGCGCGCCAGGGCTTCCAGCCACTGTAAACAAACTCCAGACGTGTGCGCTCCCTTGTGCATCTGGCTAACGTGGGTCCTGGGGAATCGAGCCTCAAACCGAGGTCCTTAGGCTTCACAGGCAAGTGCTTAACCACTAAGCCATCTCTCCAGCCTCCTTAATCATTTTTTTAAAAATATTTTATTTATTTATTTAAGAGAGAGAATGGGCACTCCAGGGCCTCTAGCCACTGTAGACAAACTCCAGACACATGTGCCACCTTGTGCATCTGGCTTTACCATGGGTACTGGAGAATTGAACTTGAGTCCTTAGGCTTTGCAGGCAAGTGCCTTAAGCTCTGAGCCATTGCTCCAGCCCTCATTTTATGTTTTTAAGTTATTCTTTCTTCAGCTATTTGACTGGATATTGGTTGCTGAAATGTTGGCCTTTTGCCATGTCTAGTCTTAATCTTATTCTTACTGGGCAATTAGCATACATGCCTATTTATTTCTATTGCAAAGGGTTTGTATTAAGACAAAGCACAGGTTGTAGAATTCAGTTAGTTCCCTGGATGCTTGCTGAAATCCTGCTAAGCTCCCTGTTCCTGAAAATGGTCTTGGCCTATACAGCTTTATTATTGATCTTTTTTAAAAATATTTTTATTTATTTATTTGAGAGCGACAGACAGAGAAAGAGGCAGATAGAGAGAAGGAGAGAGAATGGGCGCGCCAGGGCCTCCAGCCACTGCAAACGAATTCCAGATGTGTGCGCCCCCTTGTGCATCTGGCTAACGTGGGTCCTGGGGAGTTGAGCCTCGAACTGGGGTCCTCAGGCTTCACAGGCAAACACTTAACCGCTAAGCCATCTCTCCAGCTCTTTATTATTGATCTTTAGAAACAGAATTCAAGCCGGGCATGGTGGTGCGCGCCTTAAGTCCCAGTGCTTAAGAGGCAGAGGTAGGAGGATTGCTGTGAGTTTGATGCCACCCTGAGACTCCATAGTGAATTCCAGGTCAGCCTGAGATAGAGTGAGATTCTACCAGAGGAAAAAAAAAAAGAAAGAAAAAGAGAGAGAAAAGAAAGAGAATCCAAGAGCTAGGGAGATGGATCAGTGGTTAAAACATTTCCTTGCAAAGTCTGACAGCCCAGGTTTGATTCCCAATACCCACATAAAGCCAGATGCACAGAGCTGTCATGTGGCTAGAGTTTGTTTGCAGCAGCCATTTCTCCCTCTCTGCTCACAAATAAATGAGAATATTTTTTAAAGAAAATATATAATTCAAGAATCTCCAAGACTGGAGAGATGGCTTAGTGGTTAAGCACATGCCTGTGAAGCCTAAGGACCCTGGTTCGAGGCTCAATTCCCCAGGACCCACGTTAGCCAGATGCACAAGGGGGCGCACGCGTCTGGAGTTCGTTTGCAGTGGCTGGAAGCCCTGGCGTGCCCATTCTCTCTCTCTCTCTCTCTCTCTCTCTCTCTCTCTCTCTCTCTCTCTCTCTCTCTCTCTCTCTGTTGCTGTCAAATAAACAAAAAAAAAAATTAAAAAAAAAAAGAATCTCCAGAAACATTTTCTCCATTGTGTAAGATGACCATTTTGTTTTTCTTCTTTTTCAAGCCCAACTTTGAAAACTGTTCACCCACTGGAGCTCCACCCTTCTCTTAGCCTGGTCAGGCTCGTCCCCCAAGCCCTTGAGCACCTGCTGTGCGAGGTCCGCCGTGCCCACAAGCCCACGTCACCCAGTGGGCTCGCCCTGCTGGAGCTACGCGTCCTGCGGCTGGCGTTGGACCTGTGGCTCACCCCGAACCAGCCTGAGGCCTGGTACAGTGCACAACTCCAGAAAGATGTGGGTTCTTTCTGCAGGGGACATTTGGGTCCTTGGCGAAGAGAACGTTTCCTTCCAGATGTTACTGTTTAGCTATGTTTGGCTGTTTGGCTCCGTTCCCCTCTATTTGGCCAGGGACAGAGCTCAGCCCTAGGACCTGCCAATATTTTCACGTGATTCTTTTTGGACAGAGTTTCTAGTTTATAAGGATATTGCTATAATTAAAATTAAACGGAGGATTACATAAGCATGTGAGAAGTATTTTCTCATTTCTCATTGGCATTTTGACAATACACAGTATGCTTGTGTATTGGGGGAGACATTGGTGGAGGTAAGCCGGAAGGTTGGTAAAGCCCAGCTCTCCAGTGCTTCATGGCTAAAGATGTGCCCAACGACATGTGTGGAGCCTGCAATTGCACTGAAATCCTGCTTTGCTTCCATTAAGGCTACCAAGGCCGAGCTGGCCCAGTGGGGGCATTTGCCATATGGACTCCGGAGCTCTCACGGGCACCACCTGCCAAATTACCTGGTCCTTTGTCTTCTCCCCTCCTGCCCAAACTTAAATTCATCTAAAAGTTAATTTTAAATTGAGCAAAATAAGTTTATAGAGCATTTAATGAAAGTGGAAAGGCAAGGCTAAAATACAATCTGAATAAAATCACTCGAAAGCTGGGTGGTGTACATCTGTAACCTCAGCTCCTTGGGTGGCTAAGGTAGGTAGGTCACAAATGTAAGGTTTTTTTCTGGGCTACAGAGTGAGTTTCAGGCCAGTGTGAGCAAGATTCTGACTCAAATTGTTTTGCAAGTCAAAAGAGGGCTAAGTACCTCAATGAGGGAGGGAGGTGCAGGTTTGATCCCTAGCACTATAAAACTGATAAATATAAATAAGTAAATAAGGCCACTCAAATGCACTCACATTATTGTTTTGCTAAATCCAAGTATTTCTCATATGCATAGGATGTGACCAAACATTTCATACATTATTACCTTCAATTTCTCTCAGTTAATATTATATCATATGTTTTCAAATTTTCTACTAGATTTAAAAAATATTTTATTTATTTATTTGAGAAAGAGAGAGACAGAAAGAAGTAGGGACAGAAAGAAAGAGAGAGGGAAAGTGTGTATGGTTGCAAATAAACTCTAGACACATGCTCCACTCTGTGCATCTGGCTTTACATGGGTACTAGGGAGTTGAACTTGGGCCATCAGGCTTTGCAAGCAAGTGTCTTTAACTGCTGAGCCATCTCTCCAGCCCTTCTACTAGATTGTTAAAAAATTTTTTTGATTTAATTTTATTTATGTGCAAGCAGAGAGAGAGAAAGAAATAGAGAGAAGAGAGATAGACAAATACAGAATGGGTGCACCAGGGCCTCTAGCCACTGGAATGAACGCCAGAAGCATGTGCCCCCTTGTGTATCTGACTTACAAGGGTACCGGGGAATTGACCCAGGGTCCTTTGGCTTCGCAGGCAAGCCCCTTAACCACTAAACCATCTCTCCAGCCCAGCCCCCTACTGGTTTTTATAGTCAGCTTTGTGACCATGTAATATCCTTAATGGTGAATCATAACTTCTCTAACCATTTCCTTAGGATGGACATCCAAGTGGCTTTTTAAGTATTATATTTTTATAATTTATTTGAGAAAGTGAGAAAGGGAAGAAGACAGAAAGAGAGACACCGGGTGCACTAGGGCCTTCGGCCACCGTAAACATTATGTGGTGGTTGCAGGGCGATCAAACTCAAGCCCTGAGGCTTTGCAGGCAAGTGCCTTAACTGCTGAGTCGTCTCTCCAGCTCCCAAGTGTTTTCTAATTTTTCATGATTATTAAAAATGTTGGAGGCTGGAGAGATGGCTTAGTAGTTAAGGCATTTGCCTGTGAAGCCAAAGGACCCAGGTTCAATTCCCCAGTACCCATGTAAGCCAGATGCACAAGTGGCACGTGCATCTGGAGTGTGTTTGCAGTGGCTAGAGGTCCTGGTACACCCATTCTGTATTTGTATTCTCTCTCTGTCTGTCTCTCTTCTCTCTCTCTCTATTTCTCTCTCTTCTTGAAATAAATAAATAAATTTTAAAAAGATGTTGAGCTGGGCATGGTGATGCGCACCTTTAACCCTGGCACTTGGGAGGCAGAGGTAGGAGGATTGCAGTGAGTTCAAGGGCAGCTTAGGATGACAGACTGAGTGCCAGGTCAGCCTGAGCTACAATGAAACCCAACCTTGAGAAAAAAAACAAACAATGCTGAGCTGGAGAGATGGCTCAGTGGCTAAGGCAATTGCTTGCAAAGCCTGACAGCCTGGGTTTGAGTTCCCAGTACCCACATAAAATCAGATGCACAAAGTGGTGTATGTGTCTGGAGTTCATTTGCAATGGCAAGAGGCACTGGTGTGCCCATTCTCTCTCCCCTTGCAAATAAATAAATAAAAATTTAAATTTAAAACAATGCTAAAGACTGTGCCTGCACATGCACACACACGTACACATGCACATACATGTGCACTGAATACACACAAATACATACATACCCACACAGAAAAGCAAACTAAAACATCCTTGTGTTTATAGCTATCTCCATATTTTGAATTGATTCCTTTTGATAGATTCTTGGAAGCAGGACTGCAGAAATGAAATTTAAATCTTGGATGCACATTAGCAGACTGTTTTCCAAAAGAGTTGTGCCAACTTATATAATGTTATCAGCTAATGGAGAAGGGGTCAGTTCTGCTATAGTGATTTATATATAGTACTAGGTAAACATATAGAACTGATACCTGCATGTACACGAAGCATGGTCTTATGCTCTTAATTTATAGTTCCTTGCTATTTATTGAGAATATTCTTGCATATATTTTGTTCCCAGCTAAAACTTTGTGAAAGTTTTGCTCTTTCCCTGTTTTTATTTATCTGTTGGAGACTTACTTCATTTCTATCCACTTACATGAGCTTTTCTGAGGTAAAACAAACTTTCACTGTTTTGTCTATCATATTTTTTACAAATAACTTTCTTATTTGTCTCTCTGGGATTTTTTTTTTTTTTTTTTGGTAGGATCTCACTCTAGTCCAAGCTGATCAGTCTCAGGGTGGCCTCAAACTTATGGTGATCTTCCCAAATGCTGGGATTAAAGGTGCATGCCCCTGCACCTGGCTATTTGTCTGGTATTTTAACATAAAGTTCTTATTTTAATATCATCAAATCTGTTGACCATTTCCTTTGTGACTTCATCTGCCTGCCTAAATGCAGAAAGAAAATCTCCATACAGATGTTTCATATTTGTCTTATTTTATTACAATTTTAGGGCTTGATTTAATTTTTAAAATATTTAACTCCTTTACTATTTCACTGGAATGTGTGCACATGTGTATGATGTGTGAGGTATAAATCAAAACTGAGTTTTCTCCAAGTTATGAACCATTCCTCTTTCCATTTAATGAGGATTCTTTTCATGCTGTCTCATACCATACTTAAATATGGTACCATATTTAAGAAAGCTCTCTACAATTCTCTACTAAACTGTCGTGAGCATCTGGGACACTCACACTGTCTCAAGGCACCATATTTAAGGAAGTTTTGGAAATTCTCTAATAAATTTTAGTGAGCATCCGGGACATTTGTTTAGTTTTGTCTTGGTACCATAGCTTTATTTATTTTTTAAAATGTATTCAAATGTGGGCCCCAAAATGTTCAATATTCAGACTAATCTTTTGTACTAGGAAATAGAGAGGGGGTTAAAGGCACTTGCTTGCAAAGGTTGATGGCTTCGGTTCGGTTGATTCCCCAATACCCATGTAAAGCCAGATGCACAAAGTGGCGCATGTGTCTGGAGTTTCTTTGCGGACACAGAAAGCCCTGGTGCACCCATACTGTCTATCTGTCTCTCTGCCGCTCTCTCTCTAATAAATAAGGAAAACATTTTTAAAAAGAAATAGAGATGGTGTTGCCCTCAGCACACATGCATTATCACATTAGAAGTTTTTCAGAACCAGAAATCCAATGTCATATAAATAAGTCCTTTGGTAGATAATGTAGAGAGATAAGGGAGCTGGTGCAACTTGGGGAACCAAACCAAGAAAAGCTAATAAAGGCGCCCCAATCTGGGTTCTTGCTGGGAAGGGCACCATAGAGGACAGCAAAGATGTCAGAGCAGGGATGCCCGCCACAGTAGGCCAGTAAAGGCTCCGTGAATATCCCACTGGAAACTGGCCAGGAATGAAGGAGCACTGTTGAACAGGTGGGGGTCTTGGGGAACTGCAGAACTTGGCACTGGGCAGCTGAAGTTACTTCTGGTGGTGCTGAGTAAGCTTGGAAAACGTAGATTTTGCAGGTCAGGCTCAGTGGTGGAGGCCTATAAATCCGGCCACATGGTTGAGGAAGCAGGATCACAAGTTCAAGGACAGCCTGGGACACTTAGTAATATATACTGTTTCAAAATAAATAAAAAGAGGGTTGGGAATGTGACCCTCTATGAGGCCCCGAGTTCAATCCCAAACACACACGCATGGACGCACAACACAGTTAAAGGTTGTTTCAGGTTTGCTAAGGGAGAATAATCTGATAAAAATGAAAGTGATTTGACATATGTGAAAATATTTGAACATTTTAAATCCAAAATTTAAATGGTTTGTTTAAAAACTGCTATTCACGCTCCTAATAATTCTTTTTTTTAGCTAGTTTCACACTCTAGCCCAGGCTGACCTGGACCTTATCCTGTAGTCCTAGGCTGGCTTCAAACTCACAGCAATCTCCTTACCTTTGCTTCCTGGGTGCTGGGATTAAAAGCATGCACCACCATGCCTGACGAAAAATAGTTCTTAAAATGAGACTTCTAGTTCTATTAAGATTTTTTCCAATTTCTATGTTTAGACTTGAAGCATTTATAATCACGATCACATTTATGGTAAATGATGACAAAAGTATTTTGCGTATATTAGCAACCCTAACCTCTACAACAATCCTAATAGGTAGCAATGGCTATTAGTATCTGGGAGAGAGCCCGGGGCATATGGACCAGGACGTGTGTCACTAACACTATTGTTTTTTGAGCATATATGAAGTTTCTTTTTCCTTTTTTTTTTTAAATGACTGGTTTGCTTTCAGCTATTTTCATCTAAAGTGATGGGCGATCCGTTTCTTGTGGAGGAGATAGGCCTACTTGCTCTCAAGTCTGCCACAGATGAAGGACAGAAGCGGAGCCAAGATTCCCGGCCGCCGTTCCTGGAGACGTTTTCCAAGCTGCTGGAGCTCCTGACCCTGCGCCACCGCCTGATAGAAATGAGCGTGGCCAGCGCGGGCTTGGCCGGGTCAGTGGTGGGGCGCTCCCCCCGCGGAGTACAGAGAGCGAGCCGCAGACCCAAGCTCTCGCTGCTTACAAGCCGGGTGCCTCTGCGCCCAGAGGGCAGCCAGAATCCCTTTTCTAGTGGCTGAAGAGATCCCCTAGCTCAGCTGTTCCTTCCTTTTTCTAAGACACCCTGTGCTCCTCTTGGATTACTCAGCAGGGCCAGGTCCTCCCAAGTCACACCCCTGTTTCCTCTCGACCCAGCACACGCCCTTTGACTTAGACACCAAATATTGACTTGTCACTGTTTTCTGCTGGCATAAGCTCCTTGAATGTGCAAGCCCTGCCAGGCTGTTTATCATGGTATCCCGTGACCTGGTGCTGCTTTAACAGAATGTCTGGGGCTAGGTAACTTACAAAGAGTGGAGGTTTGCAGCTGGGCGTGGTGGCGCACGCCTTTAATTCCAGCACTCGGGAGGCAGTAATTCCAGGTCAGCCTGGACCAGAGTGAGACCCTACCCCCCGCAAAAAATAAAAAAAACTGGAGGCTTACTTCTAACTGTTCTGGATGCTGAGAAGTCCAGAGCGAAAGGGGGCCAAATCGGCCAAGACCCTTCTTTTGATATCAGCCCAAGACAGAAGACCAAGGGCAATAGAGTATGCCCTCGCTTGTGAGCATAGGAAGGGGGGAGAAAGGAGGAAGAAGAGGACGAGCGGAAGGAGGATATGGAGGAGAGATAGAAGAGAGAGAAGGGGCCGGAGAGGTTGTTCAGTGCTTAAAGGCACTTGCTTGCAAAGCCTGATATCCCAGGTTCAATTTCCCAATGCCCACCTAAAGCCAGATGCAGAGTGGAGCATCCTTGGAGTTTGTTTACAGTGGCAGAAGGCCCTGGTATACCCTTCTCTTTTCTCTCTCATAAATAAGTAAATAAATGAATAATTTGTTTTTCAAAGGAGAGAAGGAAGAAGTCCTCTTATCTTATCAGGAACACACTATCTAACCCACATCCTCAATAACACCTGAGCCCTCACAACCTCCTTATCTCTTAAAAGTCCTGCCTGTCAGCAATATTTATCGGGGATTAATTTCTAACACATGAACTTGGGGACCACTCAAGACATAGCATTTGGTGCAGGGCCCAAGTCATTCTAGGCCTCTAGAAATACTGGCTAAATTTGCTCTTGAATGTACTGAAATTGATTAGCAGAGAGCCTGGGGGCAGGAGAGGATGAGTTAGTGGTAACACCTAGGTCTGGAGGCTCTGCAGGTCAGAACGGTTAACGAGCTCCAGTTTAGTTGTGTGCGGTGACGGTAAGGCTTCAAGTAGACATGTTCCATAAGCCGGAGGAGTAGGAACCAAGAAGGGTTGTTGCAGACGCATGTGAGCTATAGTGCTTTTGTCCTCAGGAGACCTTGTAAACAGACATCCAACCATTATCAAGAACCTGCCCGGACTTTGTGTGTGTTCTTTTGCTGAATTCTTAGAGTGTCTTATGAGATAGATACAGTCCAGCAGCAAGGAAACAGGGGTGCAGAAAAGTGAAGGACTTGACCGAGGTCATGGAATTAGAAAGGAATAGAATCAGGAGCCATTAGTCAGGAGACCGTGACCTCTCTAACACTGCTTTTGGGCAGTTAATGATGCAAAAATTACCTGTAGCGTATAATTATAATGATATTCTGCTCATTAAAAAAAAAAAAATACCATGGGTTGGGCCTGGTGACTCATGCCTTTAATCCCAGCACTCAGGAAGCAGAGATAAATGGATCACTATGAGTTCAAGGCTAGCCTAGGACTACAGAGTGAGTCCTAGGTCAGCTCGAGCTAGAGTGAAATCCCATCTAGAAAACAAGAACAGCCAGGCGTGGTGGCACACGCCTTTAACCCCAGCACTTGGGAGGCAGAGGTAGGAGGATCACCGTGAGTTCAAGGCCACCCTGAGACTACATAGTGAATTCCAGATCCGCCTGGGCTAGGGTGAGACCCAACCTCGAAAAACCAAAAAAGAAAAAAGAAAAAGAAAACAAGAGCAAAAATACCATGGGAGCTCAAAAAAGAAAACACTTTGTTTTCTCCTAAATGAGCCAGGGAAAGTACCTCAGGAGAGGGCGTGCTATGAATTGAATTGTGTCCCAAAGTGCATATCCCCCAGACCTGTCTGTCACTAGATCTTCACAATGTGATCTTATTTGAATTCAGGGTCTTTTTAGGAGATAATAAAATTAGGGGATGGAGAGATGGCTCAGAGGTTAAGGTGCTTGCTTGCAAAGCCTAACAACCCTGGTTCAATTCACCAGTATTCACGTTAAGCCAGATGCACAAAGTACCGCATGCATCTGGAATTTGTTTGCAGTGGCAAAGTCCCTGGGGTGCCCATTCTTTCTCTCACAATCTCTCTACCTCTGCCTCTCTCAAATAAATAAATAAATGTTTTTTAAAAGAGATAATCAAATTAAACTGAAGTTATTAGTTTGGCTGTATCCAGTATGGCTGGTATACTCATAAGAGGAACATTGACGCAGACATATACACAAAGGACAGTCTATGTGAAGCAATGGGGAGAGGCCGTCCACAAGCTAGGGCGGGAGACATAGACAGATCCTTCCAGCACACCCTTCAAAACCTGCTCACCGTGACCTCAGCTTTCTTGCCTCCAGAACCGTGGGACAATGAAGTTCTGCTGCTTCAGACACTGGGCATTTGGTGTTCCTGTGGTACTTAGTCACATGTCACAGCAGCCTAGTGCACAAATACAGGTGTGATTGAACTCAGTCTTCACTGCCCACTCCTTAGAGAACCGGGTTAGAACAGGGAAGTGAGGAGCGGGCATTGCAGACAGGCACGGCTGAGCTGTCAGAGGGTCGTCTGAACAGAGCCACACTGCAAGCCATGGAAATGCGGAACTGGAGCTCAGAGGCGAGTCAGGGTAGAGACAGGGGCCACAGGTTCTCACATGGGATGGGCTGATTTCAGGGCCTTGGGTTGGGTGGATTCCACAAGGAGAGGATGTAGTAGATTACAAAAAGGACCAAGGCTAGACCCCCGCCCCCACCAGAACTTGAAAGCCAGAAAGGACTGAGGTAGGGTGGTCACAAGGCAAAACACAAGGACCCAAGAGAATGTGAATGTTCTAAGAGAGGCCAAGGGCCAGCTGCGAGGAGCTATGAGAGAAAATGGTGAACACTGGTCACCTCACGAGGGCTCTGGAAAGCCAGTCTGGAGGAAATGAAAGGTAAGGAGGTGTTCAAGTACATCTCGCCTCTGCCGTCTGTATCTGACATAGCCAGAACAGGAGTGGGGACCTTTTTGGTTTGTTCACCTCACACAGTGCTGGGTTTATTCTTGTTTGACTCTGCTTAATTTCTGTTCAGGAGCAAATACTAACAAATGTCCTTATTTTTTTTTTTAAGACTCTATAAGGAATTGGCAAAAGAGATGGGATTTGAAGAATTCCATTTGTTCCTGAGGCCTGTTCCCTTTGAGCTGGCATTACCCAAGAACAAGATAGACCAGCCACCTCCGGTCTTTATGACATCTCTGCTGGAGGACAGTGGTCAGGTAGACAGGTGAGCTTTAAGAAAGTCAAAGTGAAGATGCTGTTATGACCAGTGCCAATGGTTTCTGTCGCTACTAGACACAAAAGTGTAATTGCATTTCTAAATTCTTTCCTTATAGTCTATCTGCCATGACGTTCACTCCGTAGTCCCAGTCTGGCCTCAAACTCGCAGCAATCCTCTTACCTTTGCCTCCCGAGTGCTGGGATTAAAGGCGTGTGTCACCACACCTGGCTCCATCCATCTTCCTCCCTCCCTCTCCTCTTTCTTTCTTTCTTTTTTTCTTTTTTTCTTTCTTTCTTTCTTTCTTTCTTTCTTTCTTTCTTTCTTTCTTTCTTCTTTTCTTCCCCTTTTGGTTTTTCAAGGTAGGGTCTCACTCTAACCCAGGCTGACGTAGAATTCACTATGTAGTCTCAGTCTGGCCTCAAACTCATGGCAATCCTCCTACCTCTGCTTCCCAAGAGCTGGGATTAAAGGTGTGCATCACCACACACAGCTTTTCTTTCTTTTAATAAGAGAGGCAAAAGGATATCTCAATCAAGGGCTGGGGAAATGGCTTAGCAGTTAAGGTGTTTGCCTATGAAGCCTAAGGACCACAGCTTGATTCCCTAGGACCCACGTAAGCCAGATGTACAAGGAGGGCACATGTGTCTGGAGTTTGTTTGCAGTGGCTAGAGGCCCTGGTGTGCCCATTCTCTCTTTCTCTCTATCTGTCTCTTTCTTGCTCTCTCATAAATAAATTTAAAAAAATATTTTTTAAAAAAAGAATATCTCAGTCGAGGGGGATAACTAGATTTAAAAACAGAATCAGTAATTGCTTTGACAGCATATATACTACAATTGGGATGATACAGAGAAGATTAGCATGACCCCTGCACTAGGATGGCATGCAGTTTCGTGAAGCATTCTATATTTAAAGAAAACAGCAACACAGAATTAGGGGCTGGAGAGATGACTCAGGGGTTAAGAACACTTGTTTGCAAAGCCTGACATTCCAGGTTCAATTCCCCAATACCCACATAAAGCCAGACGCACAAAGTGGCACAGTAGTCTGGAATTCATTGACAGTGGCAATAGGCCCTGGTTTTTCGACCTTGGCACCCTGGAAATTCTGAGGCTACATAGAGGAGAGGAGAGGTAGCATTCCTGTATGTGTTAGGTTGTTCAGTAGCGTTCCTGACTTCTGCCCACTAATACCAGTAGTACACACACACACACACACACACACACACACACACACACACACACTCCCCCCCCCTCAGCTCTACTCCTGGGTTGTCCCTGACAATTGAAAATGTCTTCATATATTAACAAATAGTGTCCTGGAGGCAGCCCACATCCCATGCTCTCTCCTGCCCCACTAGCTAAAACAAGACCAGAACTCACTGTGGGATTTAAATGTGTCACAGTTCCCAAGGCAGGAAGTGACCCAGCTGTGGCTGAGGCCAGGTTGCCAACTGGCACTATACATCTGGAGCCAAGCTCCATTCGAGCTCTCGAAGGGTCTCCTGATGGAACTGCTGATGCCATTTTACACTTCTGCCACAAAAGGACCCACCTGGCTTTGGCTGGAACTCACCAAATTGCACAAGCTGCCCAAACGTCCTTATGTTTTGGTCACAAGGTGACTGGTCCTCCCAGAGATGCTTCAAGAGAAGGGGACCCCTCCCTAGGGAAGGTTCATGTTGGCATCTTGACGTGGTCTCATGTGGTAATTCCTTGAAATTGTCACTTTGGAGTGTCACAATAATTGCAACATACACTAAACATGAGCATGGTGTCTTCTTACACTTAAAAAAATGCATCCAGGCTGGAGAGATGTCTCCGAGGTTAATGAGCTTGCCTGCAAAGCCTAACGACCTGGGTTTGATTCTCCAGTACCTACGTAAAACCAGATACACAAAGGGGCACATGTATTTGGAGTTCATTTGCAGCAACTAGAGGCCCCGGTGTGCCCATTCTCTTTATCTCTCTCTCTCCCCTTTCTGCTTGCAAATAAATAAATTAAAAATTAAAGATAACACACCCATGCATATTATTCATTTCATATTTGTCAGCATTCTACAATGGATGATAGTCCCAGTTATCGATGAGGAAACAGCTTGACAGATATAAAATTGTTTGACAAAAGTCTCATAACTCTCAACAAAGAACTACATTCCAAAGAGGAAACATGGGTGCAGAGAATGTTTAGATAACTGCTAAAACCAAGATCGAGCAAAAATGAAACACTGTTTCGAAGGGTGTCCAAAACCAGAGCTCCCAGGCCATATGCAGCCCCGGAGAGCTATTAAAGATGTCTAGGGCTGGAGAGATGGCTTAGCGGTTAAGCGCTTGCCTGTGAAGCCTAAGGACCCTGGTTCGAGGCTCGGTTCCCCAGGTCCCACGTTAGCCAGATGCACAAGGGGGCGCACGCGTCTGGAGTTCGTTTGCAGAGGCTGGAAGCCCTGGCGCGCCCATTCTCTCTCTCTCCCTCTATCTGTCTTTCTCTCTGTGTCTGTCGCTCTCAAATAAATAAATAAAAAATTTAAAAAAATGTTTAAAAAAAAAAGAAAGAAAGAAAGATAGAGCTAGAGAGATGACTTAGCAGTTATGTGCTTGCCTGTGAAGGCTAAGGACCCCAGTTCAAGGCTCAATTCCCCAGGACCCACGTAAGCCAGATGCACAGGGTGGCACATGCATTTGGAGGTCACTTGCAGTGGCTGAAGGCCCTGGTGTTCCCATTCTCTCTCTCTCCCTCTTTCTCTCTCTGTCTGTCGCTCTCAAATAAATAAATAAAAGTAAACAAAAAAGAAAGAAAGAAAGGAAAGGAAAGATAAAAAAGAAAATAAGAGAAGTATCAAAAAGACTTTAAACAGGAAGGGTCGCCATCACCCAAACTGTGGATACTGAGTTCAGTGAGGACCAAGAAGACTCCAGAGCCATCCAGTCTGGAGTTGGAATGTGGTCTTGCGGAATGGAAACCCTGCTGCTGTTAATGTTCCGCATCTGGTCCCGTGCTTTCTAGGCCATCAGGACTGGCATCGCTCGATCATTGACACAGCACTTCACCACACTTCTTTCTCTGCTTACAGATATTCTCCTGCTCACCTTGTCTTAGCCATCTCTGAGGTGGATGAGAACCAAGTTGGCAAATTTAGTTTTTATACCAAAGAAGCCATCCTTGAGGTAAATTGTTTCTGTGAATTTTTAGAAAAGAAGCTAATGCTTAAAAAAAAAAAAAAAAGCTAAAGTAAAAGAAAGCAACTTGTTTAAATGTTCCTAAAAATGATCTTTAATTCACGTAAATTTGGTTTCCATTTATTTAAAAAAAAGTGCTTTCTTTCATTGGTAATAATAATGGCCTTGCTTTGTTAGTGTGAATATTGGTCTGGCTTGAGCCACAGACACTGCAATGTCACATAGACTTAGACAGGAACAAGAAGTACACGTAGAGGCTGTGGAGATGGCTCAGTGGTTAAAAATACTTGCATGCAAAGCCTGCGGCCTGGGTTTGATTCCCCCACACCCATGTAAAGCCAGACGCACAAAGTGGCGCGTACATCTGGAGTTTATTTGCAGCAGCAAGAGGCCCTCCCCCTTATTCTCTTTCAAATAAATATAAGAAAAATATTTTTATAAAGGAAGTCTATTCAGCAAACCACCTTTGCATTGAGCTTTTGAAGTGGTGCTTTTTCCCCTGCCCCTTGGATTTCTTTGTTTATATATGCGCATTTCAAAGACAGCAATCTAATTTTGGCTCGCAAGAGTGGCAGTCCATATACTTTGTCAGAGCCAACCATAGGGAAAAACCACATGGATGTGTAGCCTGGAGGCTGCCTGTCTGTCTGTGTTGCAATCCTGCTTAAGGAGACTGGATGCAGTCTGATGGCTGATCAACAAAGATCACAGCACATCCTGCAGTTAAATTCATAGATGAGTTTACACACTGGGTAAGTGATAATCTCTACTTCACCTCTTTTTAAAACTTTTTAAAAAATTTTTTTTTGAGGTAGGGTCTCACTGTAGCCCAGGCTGACCTGGAATTCACTATGGAGTCTCAGGGTGGCCTCGAACTCATGGCGATCCTCTTACCTCTGCCTCCCAAGTGCTGGGATTAAAGGCGTGCGCCACCACGCCTGGCTTACCTCTTTTTAAAACATTTTAATTAATTAATTAATTTATTTATTTATTTATTTGCAAGCAGAGAGAGAGATAGAAGACAGATAGAGAGAACCTGCGCGCTAAGGCCTCCAGCTGCTGCAAAACGATTCCAAATGTATGTGCCAACCCTATGCATCTGGCTCCACATGGGCACTGGGGAATCAAACTCTGGTCATTAGGCTTTGCAGGCAAGCTCCTTAACCACTGAGCCATTTCCCCAGCCCTTTGCTTCTTTATGTATGGGAACAATTCCTAATGTTTTTCACATTTTCTTCCTTAGCTCTTGTTACACTCAGGAGCGGAAAATATGCAGGTGACTCTTGCATGCCAAGCTGTTCAGAAAAATGCTTTGATGGTGGCCATTCAACAGGCATCCTTCTATCACACCCCACGAGTGGGCCGCCCTGCTGCTGGCAAGGTCAGCCAGTATGATGGAGTAGGGCCAGAGGTACGTTGCCACTGCCACCAGCTAATGCCTGGCTGTCCTTGTTCCTCCTTCCCTTCCTTTTTTCCTCCCTTTCACCTTTCCTCCCTAACTCCCTTCTTTCCTTCCTTTCTTCCTTCATTTCCTCTCTTCCTCCTTCCCTTATTTTCCTTTTTTCTTTCCTTCCTCTAACCCCTCTATCCTCTTCCGTTCTCTCTCTTTCCTATCTGTGTAGGAAAAACTGACTCAATTTCTCATACTAAGTACAGCACAGGTCACTTTTGTGACTCTCCAAACTATGACAATGTCTCCTCACTAATAAGCAAGCAATTTCGCAGACATCATCTGGGCATGCTGGAATTCAATTCAGTTCTGACACCATCCACCAGAGATAGTGGCAGATCCCATAGATTAAGGTCTCCTTCCCTAAACTGCTCCAAATTCAGACCTAATCACAAGTCTGCACCTCCAGAACTTCTGACTGCCTGCCTACAAATTAGACTTCCCACAGCCCCTTGGTCAAGTCCTTGAGAACTCAGGGAAACACTACATACATTTACCAGTTAATTTTAAATGGTTTAAAAGTATTTTTATTTAGTATTTGCAAGGAAAGAAAGAGAGAGTGAGAGAAAGAGAGAATAGTTGCACCAGGGCCTCTTGCTGCTGCAAACTCCAGATACACACACCACTTTATGCATCTGGCTTTATTGAGTACTGGGGAACCGAACCCAGGCCATCAGGCTTTTCAAGCAAGTGCCTTAACTGCTGAGCTACATCTCCAGTCCTTATAAAAAGTTCTCTAGGGCTGGAGAGATGGCTTAGGTAGGGGTTAAGGCACTTGCCTGCAAAGCCATATAAGCCAGATACACAAGGTGGCGCATGCCAGGTGAACACTTCTAGCTCTTGTCTCACAAAGGAATGAAGCCAGCTGAGAGACATAGGATAAGGATTTATTTAGCAAAACAGAACAAAGGATATTACCACCAGAGAAAGACTGGAGTAGGCTGAGGTACAGAGGAAGAATAGCAGTTCTTTACTGTGTTTTTTTTAAAGTTCTTATGAATATTCATGAGTTCAATGGCATAATCATGAGGTAAAGTTACTCTTTAGTCCCCTTCTAAATCTTGATGGATCCCCTCCCCCTTTTAGAATATTTCTTCCTATGATCATCTTGAAAACAGGGGGTGGGGATCAAAACTACAATAAAGGGCTAGAGGGATGGCTTAGCAGTTAAGGCGCTTGCCTGCAAAGCCAAAGGACCCTGCTTTGATTCCCCAGGATCCACGTGAGCCAGATGCACAAGGTGGTGCATGCATTTGGAGTTCGTTTGCTGTAGTTGGAGATCCTGGTATGCCCATTCTCTGTCTCAAAATAAATAAATAAATAAATAAATTTCAAAAAAAATTTACAATGCACTGGGCGTGGTGGCACACGCCTTTAATCCCAGCTCTCTGGAGGCAGAGGTATGAGGATTACTGTGAGTTCGAGGCCACCCTGGACACTACATAGTGAATTCCAGGTCAGCCTGGGCTAGAGTGAGACCCTACCTTGAAAACCAAAATAAATAAATAAATCTACAATGCAAATGATTTGCTAATGAAGCTGGGTTTGCTGAGGATGCAGGACCTCCATTAGTGCGCCTGAGTGGCTCCAGGGAAAGTCCCCTGGTACCTGGGTTTTTAGTACAGTGAGAAGAAGCTAAATACAGCTTCAAGTATTTTTAGCCTCAGAGGGACATTCTAACCATCAGGAAACAGCTACTGAGATGAGACACAGCTTCGCTGGTTACCTCACATCTAACTCTTCGCCTGCCTGGTCTCAGGGAAGGAGATCCAGCAAGGCTTGTCTGTCCAGATCCCTCAGCACACGGGCCTGGGGCAGATCCCTTTCTGCAAGGGGTCTTATCTATTATCAGACAAATGTCAAAGAAGTTAAGATTACAGCTTCAACTACCTGCCCCGAGAAAGAAATTCCAGGTTCCACAGCCTGCCTTGAAGAGACCAAGGAGCCCTGGGGAAGCTGGGAAAGGGGTGGGCGGGCGACTGCCTGATGCTTCTGAGAACTCACAGGCCACACATCATCCCTAGTCAGGAAATAAAAAGCACTGTGGGGTTAGGAGTCAAGAAATGATAAAGGGATATGAAACATATCTATCACATCATATTTTCTACACATGAATGAGCAAAGCCAGATTCAGAAAGAACAACACATTTTGCAGGGTTTGACTTTTAGGAAATTCTAGGAAGCCCATTCTGATCTCTAGTTGCAGAGGGAGGCGCAGTGTATGGGAAAGGGAGCAGGGAGAGAAAAATACGTGTTTTCAATGGCATGTGGCGATAGTTTCACGCTTGAGTACATATGAAATACATCAGAATTTATCTAAATGTACACTTTTCTTAATTTTTTTTATTTTTATTTATTTATTTGAGAGTGACAGAGAGAGAAAGAGGCAGAGAGAGAGAGAGAGAGAGAGAATGGGCACGCCAGGGCCTCCAGCCCCTGCAAACAAACTCCAGGTGCATGCGCCACCTTGTGCATCTGGCTTACGTGGGTCCTGGAGAATTGAGCCTCCAGCTGGGGTCCTTAGCCTTCACAGGCAAGTGCTTAACCACTAAGCCATCTCTCCAGCCCTAATTGCATACTTTAAATATGAGATGTTGGGCTGGAGAGAGATGGCCCAGTGGTTAAAGGTGCTTGCTTGCAAAGCCTGAAGGCCTGTGTTCAATTCCCCAGTACCCACATAAAGCCAGATTCCCAAAGTGGCATATATGTCTGGAATTCCTTTGGAGTGGCAAGAGGTCCTGGTACACCCATTCTCTCTCTCTCTCTCCATGTATCTCTTGAATAAATAAAAATATAAAAAATGAGCTGTTTATAAAATGTCAAATACTCCTCAATAATGCTACTATTTTAGAAAGAACAAGAATTTGACAGGTGTGAATGGTGAAGGGGGAAATGAGGCGTGTGGGTGGGGACTAACATGAAACTGTGTGACGTTCACAGACTTCACTGCTGACTGCTGAGCAGCTCAGAGGGAAGGCCAGATGCCAGAGTTAAGGTACAAGTGGCTAATGGAAGAACAGGATTTCATTTAATTTTTTTTTAAATCAGAAAAGGAGAGAGAGAGAATTGGTGTGCCGGGGCCTCCAGCCACTGTAACCAAACTTCAGATATGTGCGCCGTCTGGTGCTCAGGAACGACCTTGTGAACTTGCGTCACCTTGTGCGTCTGACTTACGTGGGACCTGGAGAGTTGAATGTGGGTCCTTAGGCTTTGCAGGCAAGCACCTTAACACCTAAGCCATCTCTCCAGCCCTAGTTTTGTTTGTTTGAGACAGGATCTTATATCTCAGGCTGGTCTCTGACTTACTATATAGCCGAAGATGGTCTTGAAGTTCTGTTTCTTCTGTCTCTGCCTCCAGAGTGCTGGCATTATAAGTGTGCCCCACCATGCTTGGTTTATGACGTGCTGGGGATGGAACCCAGGGCTTTGAGTATGCTAGACAAGTGTTCTCCCAACTGAGCTGCACCCCAGCCCAGGAGAAATGTTTTCTGTTCTCACATTGGTCAGCTAGGGTTACTACAACAGAATAACACAGAATCGATGGTTTGAACAATAGAAACAAATCTTTTCCTAGTCCTATAGACTATAATTAATTTTTTTTAATCTTTTGTTTTTCCTTTTTATTTTAAAGAATTTTTGTTTATTTTTATTTATTTATCTGCAACAGACAGAGAAAAAGAGAGAGAGAGAAAATGGGCACACGAGGGCCTCCAGCCACTGAAAATGAACTCCAGATACATGCTGTGCCTTGTGCATCTGGCTTACGTGGGTCCTGGGGAATTGAGTCTCGAACCAGGGTCCTTAGGCTTTACAGGCAAGTGCTTAACTGCTAAACCATCTCTCCAGCCTCTTGTTTTTTTCTTCCTTTAAAAAGCATTTATTTATTCATTTATGAGAGAGGGAGAGAGAAAATGGGTGAGCCAGGGCCTCCAGCCACTGCAAGCCCTGCAAGTGCATCAACCACTGAGCCATCTCGCAAGCCCCGAGACTAGAGGTTTGAGACCAAAGTGCAGCTTGGTTTCTGGTGAGGGCTCTGCTGGCTGGGAGATGGAGACTTTTGGCTGTGTCCTCATATCAAGGGGAAAGCAAGCCAAGGAGAGCTCGGATGTCTCTTTGTATATGGCACCAGTCTTGAATTAAGTCCTTACTCTTATGAACTCACTTAACCTTTACCAAACAAAGATCCCTCTATCACAACACAGGGTAAAACTTGTTGGAGGCATACACATGTTCAGGAGTTCAAGGTCCATGGTTACATAGTGAGTTTGAGGCCAGCCTGGGCTACATGAATCCCTGTCTCAAAAGAAACCAACAGGGCTGGAGAGATGGCTCAGCGGTTAAGGTGCTTGCCTGCAAAGCTTAAGGACCCTAGTTTGATTCCCCATTACCCACATGAAGACAGATGCACAAAGAGGCACATGCATCTGGAGTTTGTTTGCAGTGACAAGAGACTCTGGTGTGCCCATTATCTCTCTGACTGTCTCTCTTCTTCTCTGTGTGCAAATAAATAAATATTTTAAAAAAAAACTTAGAGGGCTGGAGAGATGGCTTAGCGGTTAAGCGCTTGCCTGTGAAGCCTAAGGACCCCGGTTCGAGGCTCGGTTTCCCAGGTCCCACGTTAGCCAGATGCACAAGGGGGCGCACGCGTCTGGAGTTCGTTTGCAGAGGCTGGAAGCCCTGGCGCGCCCATTCTCTCTCTCTCCCTCTATCTGTCTTTCTCTCTGTGTCTGTCGCTCTCAAATAAATAAATAAAAAAATTTAAAAAAAAACTTAGAAAAGAAACCATGGAAGAGTTGAAGAGATGGCTCAGTCATTAAATATACTTGCCTGCAAGGCCTGTGAAGCCTGGGTCTGATTCCCCAGAGTCCACATAAAGCTACATGCACAGAGTGATGCATCCGTCTGGAGTTCATTTGCAGTGGCAGGAGGCCCTGGTGCCTCCACGCTCACTCTTTCTGTGTCTGCCTCTTCTGGTTTCTGTCTCTCAGATAGATAGATAGATAGACAGACAGACAGACAGATAGATAAAAATAAAAATCAGGTCAGTTGTGGTGGCACATGCCTTTAATCCCAGCACTCTAGAGGCTGAAGTTTGAGGCCAGCCTGAGCTAGAGTGAAGTCCTGCTTAAAAACAAAAATAAATAAAAAAGGTCAGGTCTGAATGAGGAAGGAAGCTTGATGGGACAAGAGTATTTAAAGAGGAAGAAGAAATGTGGACAGCTTTTTAGGAAAGCAGTTGAGGAAGGAAATGAAAGCTGGATGTGGTCAGAGCTGAGGGGGGCTGTGTGGGAATCCAGGGGTGAGGGTCTTCTCTGCAGGGCTTCTGCAGGCAGCGCTGGCAGAAAGCAATACAAGTGCAGACGCCTAACCTCGTAGTAAAGCCCCTGGGCACGGTGGTGTTCTGCATGAGGAAACAGGCTTTGAAAAGTTAAGGAAAGCAGACCTGTCAGCAGGCAGAATGTGACTCAGACGTGTCTTCTCTTTCCTCCCGCTCTTCTCGGGGTCTCCTAAGACTTCTCACTCTTCTGAAATGGTCCACACTGCTATTTCCAGCAGACTGGGATATCACAAGGGGCTTGAGGGGTAGGGGGAAGAAAAGGTTGGAAGCTTTAGGTTTTTTCTTTCCTATGATTTTTTTTTTCTTTTTTGGCCTTACTCTTCTTATTGTCAATAGTAAATTCAATATGAATAACTCCTTGTTGATTTCAAAGTCTGGCCTTTCCTTTGAAAAATTAACTCGTTTCTTTTCAGCTAATTATGCTCTGTAACTCCATAATAAATGGCACTGGAATACTGGAAGACACGGATGTCTGTTTTTACCCTCTCTCCTCTCTCCCTCATTCCTCCTGCCTCTCCCTTCAATCCCTCTCTCTCTTTCGCTCCTTCGCCATGACATTGCTGATGGCAGCATGCCCTCTAAGCTCGGGAGCCCTGAGGAACTTTCCAGATCTTGTAGCTGTGAAATCCATTAGCAGCTTTTCTTAGGAGGCAGTTGCCTATAGAACATTCCACACAACCACACTGTAGAATGGAGAATTATTCTCACAGCATTTTAAGTGGCTGCACTGAATTCTGGAATGAGTCATACTGCCTCATGCAAAATGGTGCCTCCCCCCTGGGCCCCTTCCCCAACCCTTCTACTCTTTCTAGTCTCTTCCTCCCATTACCTACCTGCATGTGAGATCACTTGTGGTTGTGAGACAATTTTGCAGCCAGCACTGTACGACTTATACATCCAACAAATTGAATTCGTTTGGGACTGAAATGTTTTAGGAAACAAGTTCAGATCTGAGGAATCATGCTGGAATGAATCCAACAAGAAGAAGACATTCCAGAATGGTGAATGGCGCAGAGAGCTTGCTGTTAGCCCCAACGCCAAAGGTCCCAGCTGCCCTGACTCACCCTTCAGAAAGATTTCAGACTGCAAAAAGGTACTGTATCGACTTGAAGGATAGTTTACAATGAAAGTGTTCTCACCGGGTGTGGTGGCTCATGCCTTTAATCCCAGCACTCAGGAGGCAGAGGTAGGAGGATCGCTGTGAGTTAGAGGCCACCCTGAGACTCCATAGTGAATTCTAGGTCAGCCTGGGCTAGAGTGAGACCCTACCTCCAAAAACCAAAATACGAAAAAGTGTTCTTCTCTTTTTTAAAGTTTGTATTTTGTTTATTTATTTGAGAGAGAGGCAGAGAGAGATTGAGGGAGAGAGAGAATGGAAGCACCAGGGCCTACAGCCATTGCAAACAAACTTCAAATGCATGCTTCACCATGTGCATCTGGCTTATGTGGGTACTGGCGAATCAAACCTGGGTCCTAAGGCTTTGCAGGCAAGTACCTCAACCACTAAGCCATCTCTCCAGCCCAAATAGTGTTCTCTTCTGAGTCAATAAAAAACACAGAGTTATGAGACTGAAGTCACCAGGCTTCTCAGGAGGTATGATTAATATATGTTGTTTTTTCTTTTAAGATCTCATATGAAGGGGCTGGGGAGATGGGCCAGTGGTTAAAGGCTCTTGCTTACAGACCCTGGCCCCCCAGATATGATACTCTAGTACTCCAAGCCAGACACACAAAGTGATACATGCACCTGGAGTTCATTTGCAATGGCAAGAGGAGCTCCCATATTCTCTCTCTCTCTCTCTTTCTCTCATATGAAAAAAATTACAAAAAAGAAAAAGAAATTATATAAAGAGCTTCTAAGAACATTCCTTCAATGTAGTCCAGTCTATGAAGGAGAGTCAGTTGTCCCCAATTTCAATCTCTTCCTCTTTTATTTTCTTCTCCTCTCTTCCATCTCTCTCCCCTTCCTTCTCTATTGTTACTTTCTCAGTATTTTTCAAACTCTTTTTCACAAGCAAGAAGAGGTAGAGGCCACTCCAAATTTTCTGTATTTACTTTAAAATGAGAAGTACAGAATTGCCCTCACTGCTCTAATAAATGTTTTGCTGTTGTTTAGAATAACAGCATGGTTAATTCTCTGAGAGGCACAGTCTCCAGAGGCAGTGGATAATCCAGGATAATGGAGATTATGTCTTGATCTCTTCATCATGACAGAGAAAGAGATATGCTTATATTCTATAGTATCTATTTTTTGAAAACTTAAATATTTATTTATTTGTAAGCACAGAGACATACAGAGAGAGAGAGAGACAGACAGACAGACAGAGAAGGGGTGCAACAGGTCCTCTAGCTGCTGCAAATGAACTCCAGATACATGTGCCTCCCTGTGCATCTGGCTTTACGTGGGCACTGGGGAATCAAACCTGGATTCTTAGGCTTTGCAGGCAAACACCTTAACTGCTGAGCAATCTCTGCAGCTCAGTAATCACTATTTTATTCAGGACTTACCAAGGATGCTTAAATTTAATTTAGCCATTTTAGAATGAAAAACAGCAACAGGCAAATCAACTGTGCTATTCAGGATGCCATTAATCTGCAAGTTGGTCAGAAGTCAAGTTCCTTCAGCCCACATCCCAGTGTGGGTGGAAGATTCAAGATCAGTCAATGTGTCTAGTTGAGAAGCCCCTTCATTCCAGGTAACCCATGGCCCAGACCAGGAGGGAACACTTGGCCGCTGCGTCTAGGGAGGCAGTGCTGGTCAGGCCACGTTCTAGGTTCAAAGCTCCTCGGAGCGGGGCGCCATGGCAGCATCTCTGGAGAGTAGTCAGAAATGCCTGAAGCAGATGGGAACTGTGGAGACAGAACCACCTGCCCTCTCGCTATAGCACATGAGTTGTATGCTGCACGCTGCATGCTCTCTCACTTCCCTCGTCAGCTCAGCCATCTCTCTCTTCCCTTAACAGGACGCCACAGGCCTTTGTGTCTATTCAACTAGAAAAGGTGGGCTTGCGGGATGCAATGCTGAATGCCTTCCTCCTCAGGAGACAGGCCATGGCTGAGCAGATGAAGAGCCCTGTGAGTGTGCAAAGGGAAGGGCTTCCCACAGCTCTGCTTCTCTTTTGTATCTGAAAAACTAAAAATTCTGCACTTGGACTCTGTTGCTTTCAGCCATTTGGATAGGACGATTAAATATATGTTGTAAGGAACTGAAAAGAAAAAAATAGAGTTTAGGGCTAGAGAGATGGCTTAGCAGTTAACGTGCTTGCCTGCAAAGCCTAATGACTAGGGTTCAATTCCCTCGTATCCACATAAAGCCAGATGCACAAAATGGCACATACAACTGGAATTCATTTGCAGTGGCTAGAAGCCCATTTCCTCCCCCACCCCTCTTTCTCATTCCTTAGAAATAAATAAATAAATATCGAAAATTGAGTTGACTGAAAATAAAATAATCAACTCAAGCAGCTTAATACCAATGTTTTTCCAAGCTCACACATCATTTATTGCCTTCTATATTGACTAGTCTGAGCACTCACACTGGGACCCTTGCTTTTCCCGAGTGATTCATAAGTGGCTCAAGCAAGGTGGACATACGTTCACCTGTTTCTTGGTTTTTCAGGTGCTACTGGTATATTCCTGTTTGAGCTTTCAGTTGGAAATCAGTTGGAAAACATTAAACTCAAAACCTTATTCAGTTAAAATCATTATCTAATTTTATGATTAGTATAGTACTTCATTATTCATTAGTTTTAAAAGATATTTTATTTTTATGTATTTATTTATTTGACAGAGAAAGAGGGAGAGAGAGAGACAGAGAGAGAATGGGCACGCCAGGGCCTCCAGCCACTGTAAACAAACTCCAGATGTGTGCGCCCCCTTGTGCATCTGGCTAATGTGGGTCTTGCCTGGGGAATTGAACCTGGGTCCTTTGGCTTTGCAGGAAATGCCTTAACCACTAAGCCATCCTTCCAGCCCCTTTATTTTTTTTTAATTTTTTTGTTTATTTTTATTTATTTGAGAGTGACAGAGAAAGAGGCAGAGAGACAGACAGAATGGGCTCACCAGGGCCTCCAGCCACTGCAAACTCCAGATGCATGAGCCACCTTGTTGTGCATCTGGCTTACGTGGGTCCTGGGGAGTCGAGCCTTGAACCAGGGTCCTTAGGTTTCACAAACAAGTGCTTAACTGCTAAGCCATCTCTCCAGCCCTTAATTTATTTTTGAAGAGGGAATCACTCCACTAAAGTTTTAGGTACTTGGAAGGAAAGTGTCCAGGTTTATTGTCTGTGGGCTTCGCCCCCACAGTGACCAAGAAGGAAGGACTGAAATGTGCCTGATGGGGAGCTGCACATGGAGATGATGGAGGCCCACCAAGCAAAGGTGGAAGCAAAGGGCATCAATTCTCAGCACATATTTACTGGAGAATACATAAGACCTTTAACTGACCTTCGGGAATATCTAAAACCAGTTGGGAATACAATTCAGTTGAAAGTGCTTGCTCAAGGCCCTGGCTCCCCTGAATGGAAAAACAAAACAAAAACAAACAAACCAAAACAAAACAGTGAAGAATGACCTAACACCTACTAGATCACAAAGAGCTCAGGCTATATATAATGATCAGTTAGTTGTCAGGTCTGGGATTTTTTTAAAAACTTTATTTATTTATTTATTTATTTATTTGAGAGAGAGAAAGAGGCAGAGAGAAAGGGAGAGAGAGAATAGGCACACCAGAGCCTCCAGCCACTGCAAATGAACTCCAGATGTATGTGCCCCCTTGTGCATCTGGCTTACATGGGTACTGGGGAATCAAACCTGGGTCCTTAGGCTTTACAGGTAAGTGCCTTAACCTCTAAGCCATCTCTCCAACCCAGGTCTGGGATTTTTAGCCTACTTCCTGGTTAAGAAATTAGCCTTTTTCTGTTCCATGGATACCAGCAGAAGACATGAGACTCCAAGCTTGGTAACAAAATATTACTCACAGCAGAGCAGGCAACATGAGTGACCTGTTTGTGTCATGTCACGTGTCATGGAGAAACGGTCCAGTTAAAAGAGGTCAGGGCATGACATTCTTGGCATACTCAGTGAGCTGTGTGAGGCTAGAAGATACCACAGAAGAGTGTCCAACAGGCTTACCCCGAGAAAGAAGTGGCTTCGGCTATGCGACCTTTTCCTCCTTGCAGTTGGCCATAAGTATGTCCATATGTACTGAGACATCTGGCCCCAGACAACTAACGGATGGAAGGTCATTTTCTTTTGTCACAGGATGGAATTGGAAAAGTCAAGAGGGACGTTATAGTCGAATACTGTCAAAAGTAAGTATAATCCGTGTGAATTACACACAGTGGTTTTTCTGACTGAATGAAATTACCAGCAATTTAGCATAGGGACCCAGACAATGAGTGTTGTGGTTTGTGTCTTAGCAAACCAGTGGCCACTGAATGGCACCTGGTGAAAGTGTCCTGTCACATACAGGGCAGCACCAGAAATGAAGGGTAGGAAGCGCTTCTCTGCCTTTGGGCAGTGCCAGCCTGACCCCGATGGCAATTATCTTTTTGCTGGCAAAGATGCTCTGTTGTCTTTGAAACAACCTCCGGGAAGCAGATCCTGGAGCTTCTTTGCAAGGTGGAGGGCCTGGGACTCTTCTTTGGGACACCACCTTTTCTTCTGACTTCCAGGTTGAACCGCCACATGTCTCACTATGCATTTCGGGGACAGATCATGGCATATTATAATAGCCTGAGAGCTCTGCTAGAAGATTTTCCCACCATCAGGGACACCTTCTTTATGGTGGGACAACCGGAGGAAAAGAAGGAATGGGAGGACTCCAAAGAAGTCCCCAAGGCTAATCCAAGGTGCGTGTTGTTGTAGTTTGTGACGTCCCAGGCCCTATCTCTCCCTTAAGAGCACCACTGAGTATGGAGGCTCTGTTTTGCTTATTTGTGTTTTTTTTGTTTGTTTGTTTGTTTGTGTTCTTTTGTGAGTTAAGGTCTCACTCTAGACCAGGCTGACCTGGCACTCACTCTGTAGTCCCAGGCTGGCCATCCCTCCAGCCCAGCCCAGGTATTTCTTATAGTAACTAAAAGCTGACAGACGCGCTCCTTTTATTTGCCTTTGACTATGACATTCTGGTCTAGCAGGACAAAAGGAAACATGAACCCGCCAAGGATAAGAGCATCTTTGTATTTGGCCCCAGAAGGAATTCTTTGTTTCTGGGCTGTGTGGCTACTTAAAAAAAAAAATCAATGCAGTTTTGTTTTCTGCTGGGGAGGTCAGGGATTTTCATCAGTCACAAACAAACAAACAAGGGAACTTGATGTTGAGCCATTTTCGCTTCAAACACTCGACTCAATGGAGCAGAAGAAGTATTTGGGGGGGGGAGGGGATAATTGACACTGCAGATCAGTCAGTGTCCTGCTTTTCTAGATAGATAATGATCTATCTAGGTAGACAGCGATCTTCCCAGCTACTTATCACACTGTCTCTAGTTTTCCCAACGTTCTTAGTCCCGCCTGTAGGGTGACTCCTATCTCTATCTTTCCCTTATAGCCCAGAGCTTGAGGAGCAGTAATATTTAAAATATGGACATAAGGGCTGGAGAGATGGCTAAGGCATTTGCCTGCAAAGCCTAATGACCTGGGTTCAATTCCCCAATACCCACATAAAGCCAGATGCAAGAAGTGGTGCATGTTGGGCTGGAAAGATGGCTTAGCGGTTAAGGCACATGCCTGTGAAGCCTAAGGATCCCGGTTCAATTCTCCAGGTCCCACGTTTGCCACATGCACAAGGGAGCGCATGCGTCTGGAGTTCATTTGCAGTGGCTAGAGGCCCTGGCGTGCCCATTCTCCCTGTCTTTCTCTCTCTCTCTCTCCCCTTCTTTCTGCCTCAAATAAATAAATAAAAATAAAAATCTTTTAAAAAAAAAAAAAGTGGTATGGGCTGGAGAGATGGCTTCGCAGTTAAGCGCTTGCCTATGAAGCCTAAGGACCCTGGTTCGAGGCTCGGTTCCCCAGGTCCCACGTTAGCCAGATGCACAAGGGGGCGCACGCGTCTGGAGTTCGTTTGCAGAGGCTGGAAGCCCTGGCGCGCCCATTCTCTCTCTCTCCCTCTATCTGTCTTTCTCTCTGTGTCTGTCGCTCTCAAATAAATAAATAAAAATTTTAAAAAAAAAGTGGTACATGCATCTGGAGTTGGTTTGTGGTGGCTGGAGGCCCTGTCATGCCCATTCCCTCTATCTCTCTTTGATTGCAAATAAATAAATAATATTTTTAAAAATACAATCATAGACTGGATGGATGAAGGGAATAGAGATCAGTTGCATGAGCCTCTTCATACATGCGTTCATTCATTCATGCACACTTGCTTCCGTTGCCCAGCCATCATTCACTCAATGCAGACAGTTTCAGGCACTTTGTTGCATGCTGGAGGTACAAAGGTGAGTGAGTCATTGTCCCCCAGCAATAAATTGTGGTGGAAGAAAGCTGTCTACTCAAACAAGTTAACTTCCGAGATAGCATGTTAGAGGTATGTGGAAAGGTATGTGAGGGCTCATGGCAGGAGACGCTTACTCTATCCCAAGCCCTCAGGGAGGAATTAAAAGGGTAGGTGCTAGCCAGGCATGGTGGTGCATGCTTTCAATCCCAGAGGCAGAAGGATTGCTATGAGTTCAAGGCCAGCGTGAGACTATATAGTAAATTCCAGGTCAGCCTGGGCTAGAATGAGACTCTACCTTGAAGCCCCCGGAGCCCAGCTCCCTAAAAAAGGGCAGGTGGTATGAAAGCTGGAGGTCACAAGGAAAGGAAATAGCTGACTGAGAAAGAGGGCACCAGAAACTTCTGTCAGCCCCTGACTGACTGGCGGCTGAGTGCCTGAGGAGCAAGCATCCAGCCCTATCTTGACACTCATAAGGTGCTCAGTGGATACTGGTGTTTTATTTTTGTGCTCAGCAGCACTTTCCTTCGAGTAGACATCAGGATTTGCCTCACGTAAGAATACACTTGGAGGGCTGGAGAGATTGCCTAGTGGTTAAGGTGCTTGCTTGTAGAGCCAAAGGATCCAGGCGTGAGTCCCCAGAACCCAAGTAAGCCCGATGCACAAGGTAGTCGTTGCATCTGGAGTTCATTTGCAGCAGCTGGAGACCCTGGTGCACTCATATTCTCTCTCTCTCTAATAAATAAATAATTTTTTTTAAAAAATAATGCGTTTAGAGAAAAGTGGGTGGAGATACAACAGCAGACTATTTAGTGGAAGGTTTAACTAGACACGTGCAGCTCAGGGAAGCTACAGGAAGCTAAAATGTATTTTTCAAGAAGCAGCACAGAGGACTGGAGGGATGGCTTAGCGGTTAAGGCATTTACCTGCAAAGCCAAAGGACCCTGGTTCGATTCCCCAGGACCCATGTTAGCCAGATGCACAAGGTGACGCATGCGTCTGGAATTCGTTTGCAGTGGCTGGAGGGCCTGATGTACCCATTCTCTCTCTCTCCCTCTTTCACTGTCAAATAAATAAAAGTAAAATATTTTTTAAAAAAGAAGCAGCACAGGAAAATCCTCTCAGACATCTTTAGTTTCATTATTTCATCACCCTCTAGCCAAATTGATTTAACCATTTGGATCAAACTTGAAAAATTATTGGGCTAGGGAGATGGCTCAGAGGTCAAAGGCACTTGCTTGCAAAGCTGGTGGCCAGGTTTAGTTCTCTAGTACACATGTAAATCCAGATATACAATGTGGCATCTGTGTCTAGAGTTTGTTTTAATATTTTATTTATTTATTTGAGAGAGACAGAAAGAGAGAGAAAGGACTCACCAGGGCCTGTGGCCACTGCAAATGAACTCCAGATGAATGGGCCACCTTGTGCACCTGGCTTTATGTGGGTACTGGGTAATTGAACCTGTCCTTAGGCTTTGCAGGCAAGCACTTTAATGACTAAGCCATTTCTCTGGAGTTTTTGTTGTTCTTGGTTCTGGTTTTTTTGTTTTGGTTTGGTTTGGTTTGGTTTTTCGAGGCAAGGTCTCACTCTAGTCCAGGCTGACCTGGAATTCACTATGTAGTCTCAGGGTGGCCTCGAACTCATGGCGATCCTCCTACCTCTGCCTCCTGAGTGCTGGGATTAAAGGTGTGCACCACCACGCCCGGCTTTGGTTCTGGTTTTTTGAGGTAGGGTCTTGCTTTAGCCCAGGCTGACCTGGAATTGTAGTCTCAGGCTGGCATTGAACTCATCATGATCCTCCTACCTCTGCCTTCCAAGTAAAGATGTGTGCCACCACACCTGCCTTTTAATTTTTATTTATTTACCTGCAAGCAGAGTGAGACAGAAAGGAGACAGAATACTAGAGAATGGAACCCAGGTTGTAGGCTTTTCAGGCAATCCCCTTAACTGCTGAGTCATCTCTCCAGCCCTGGAGGGTTTTTTGTTTTGTTTTGTTTTGTTTTAACAGCAGCAGCAAGAGAACCTGGTATACCCTTTCTTCCTCTCTCTCTCTCTCTAAAAACATGAAAATTCTTTCTAAAAGCCTCACCACGAGTTAGCTGCATTCATGGTTAGGATGAAATGTATTTAGGTCTCTTTTTGCTTCTGATATGTTTAATTTGCAGCAATCAAACAAGGAAGTTGGGTTGCAAAGGGTAGGAGGGAAAATTCCCGTACCATGCAGGTCTTGTTTTGTTCCTGTATGGTTTCTTGTAGACATCTGTGCCAGCTCACCTTCAGGACAGAAGACGTTTAAGCTAGAGAGCCTGGACTCTTGAGTAGACTGCTCCACTGGTGTGTGATGGTTTCAGGCAGGGTCTTTGAGCTAGGAAAGTGAAAGTAAAGCCAGTGCCACCCAGAGGCCAAGTCACAAAGTGTTGTGGTTACCTTGTGCTTGCTGGAATGAAACACACTACTAAATCAAACATGACGGCACACGCCTTTAATCCCAGCACTTGGGAGGCCACGATAGGAGGATTGCCCTGAGTCTGAGGCCATCCTGGAACTACAGAGAGAACTAGAACATTGTCATCAGTTGACCTCTGGAGAGGGCCTTCTTGGCTGAGTCCCCTCATGGTGGGAGAAATTGTATCACAAATTAAGAAGGTATATTTGGGGATGGCGGCATATTCATATAGTCCAAGTACCTGGGAGGTGGAGAAAGGAGGATTAGGAGTTCAAAACCATCCTCAGCTACATAGCAAGCTTGATACCAGCCTTAGTAGGCTATGACACCCTGTCTGAGACCTGTATCCAATTAAAATTAAAGGCTAGAGAGATGGCTCAGTGGTTAAGGCACTTGCCTGCAAAGTCTAAGGACCCGGATACACTTCCCCATTACTCAAGTAAAGGCAGATGTATAAAGTGGTGCATGCATCTGGAATTCCTTTTACCATGGCAGGAGGCTCTTGCATGCCCGTTCTCTTTCTCTCTATTTCTCAAATATATATATATTTGAGAAAGATACACACACACACACACACACACACACACACATTCATTCAGAGGCAGGGTCTCATTCTAAATCAGGCTGATCTGAAATTCACTATGTTGTCTCAGGGTGGCCTTGAACTCATGGCAATCCTCCTACCTCTGCCTCCCAAGTGCTGGGATTAAAGGCATGCACCACCACGCTTGGCTTAAAAATATTTTTAAATATTTTACTTATTTGTTAGATAGAAAGAGAGAGAAAGGGAGTGCCAGGGCCTCTAACCACTGCAAACAAACTCCAAACTCATGCACCACCTTGTGCATCTGGCTTTATGTAGGTATTGGGGAATGGAACTCTAGTTCTTAGCCTTTGCAGGCAAGTACCTTAATCGCTGAGCCATCTCTCCAGCCCAAATAAAAATGCTTTTAAAAAATAAGAGGGCTGGGCATGGTGGCACATGCTTTTATCCCGGCACTCAGGAGGCAGAGGTAGGAGCATCGTCATGAGTTGGAGGCCACCCTGAGACTCCATAGTGAATTCCAGGTCAGCCTGGGCTGGAGTGAGACCCTACTTCAAAAAAATTTTTAAAATAAAACAAGTCAGTGAGGCTGGGAGTGGTGGCACATGCATTAATCCCAGCACTTGCAAAGGTAGAAGAATTGCCATGAGTTCAAGGCCAGCCTGGGCTAGAGTGAAACCCTACCTCAAAAAAAAAGTCAGGACTTCTGGCCAAGATGGCGACCGCCTAGCTGCACTCCAGATACCAGGGAAAGAAAGATAGATGCAGATCCTAAGGAGAGAGCTGCCCCAGCATACCTCAAAAGGGGCCCGACTGAAACTAAGGACAATTGGCAAAACAAGCAAGGGTGCTGTTTTCCTGATGAACCGGATACCAGCACAAAGGGGAAGGAGATCAATGCAGAGAAAAATCAACTCCTACCAAACCAGAGAGCCAGAGCCTCAGAGGCCCCCAACACCTCAGCACTGAAGCAGACCAAAAATGAACCCAACATGGCTCAGGGAAATCTTGCGGAAGAGGGAGTGGAAAGAATGTCAGTCACATGTTGGGTCATGATTTGCAGAGACATTTATCATACCAATAACTGTGGGCTAACTCCACAATGCACAACCCATATACCTCAACAAGGAAGGGCCATTGGGAAGGGGTAGATCATAGATGAGCCTAAACAATGGTACCAAACTGCCTGTATTTGCTGAAAAGAAAACTAATAAATTAAATTTTAAAAAAAAACTGAAAAAAAAAGTCAGAGAGGTAGAAATATTCTGGGTTCTAACAACTGACCTGTGTCCTGCCTCCTAGGTCTCACTCAAAAGTCCCACGCCTTGGGCTGGAGAGATGGCTTAGTAGTTAAGGTGCTTGCCTACAAAGCCAAACAACTCAAGCTCAGTTCCTCAGTATCCATGTAAAGCCAGATGCACAAAGTGGCACATACATCTGGAATTCATTTGCAACAGCTGGAGGCCCTGCCATGTCCATTTTCTCTGTTTCTCTCTGTTTGCAAATAAATAAATATTTTTTTAAATAATTAGAAAAAGTCCCATACCTTTATAAATCTCCTCCTGGGGACCATGCCTCTGATTCATGAACTCTTTTTATAATTTATTTTATTTTTATATATTTTATTTTTTTTATTTATTTGAGAGAGAGAGAAAGGGCACACCAGGCCTTCTAGCCACTGCAAATCAACTCCAGACACATGTGTCACCTAGTACATCTGTCTTACATGGGTACTGGGGAATTGAACCTGGGTCCTTAGGCTTTTCAGGCAAGTGCCTTAACTGCTAAGCCATCTCTTCAGCCCTGATTCACTGCTACAAGAACAATCTCCCATTGCACTGGAGAGAGCCATGGACAAATAGTTAGAATATTTGGACTTTTACCTAGCTCAGTCACTTGTTGCCCTGAAGTGGGGTTTTTGTTTGTTTGTTTGTTTGTTTGTTTTGAGGTAGGATTTCATTCTAGTCCAGGCTGACCTGGAATTCACAATATAGTTTCAGGGTGACCTCGAACTCAAGGTAATCCTCCTACCTCTGCCTCCTGAGTGCTGGGATTAAAGGCATGCACCACCACATCCTGTGCCCTGAAGTCTTGAGCCAATCATTTATCTCAGTCTCTGGACTTCAGTCTCTTTTCCTGAGTGAGGGCATTAAAGTAACTTTCCAGGGTTAAACATGCTGTAATTGTTAATGTTTAGATATCTGTGGCATGATTCTAAGAAAAATGACTGCTGAGGAAAGACTTTCTGGAAAGGGGCCATTCTTAGGACTGCTTGTGAAATGTCTATGGGACTCTCACCCCAAGGTAATTGGAGATCAAAAGGCAAGGTTGAAAAATGAGTGTCATTAAGGAATGGAACCCTCATCTCATTCACAAAACAAGGAGTTAGGTGGGGCAATGGTAGTTCAATAGCTCAAGGTCGGTCTGGCCTAGTGTGAGACCCTACCTCAAAATAACCACAAAGGGCTGGAGAGATGGCTTAGAGGTTAAGGCACTTGCCTATGAAGCCTGAGGACCCAGGTCCGATTCCCCAGGACCCACGAAAGCCAGATGCACATGGTAGTGCGTGCATCTGGAGTTTATTTGCAGTGGCTGGAGGCCGTGGCGTGCCCATTCTCTTTCTCACTATCTGCTTCTCACTCTCTCTCAAATAAATAAATAAATAAATATTAGAAACAAATTCTCCAAATTAACAAACAAGCAAACAACAACAAAGAAAAGGACTACACTGAGTGTCATAGTTACTTTCTCATTACTGGGACAAAATACCCAACTACAAACAGCTCATGGGAGGAAAGGGTTGATTTCGCGGCTATGGTTTTGAGAGGAAGCTTTCTCATGGAGGGAAAGCACGGCATGATCAAGATCTTGCTATGTGCCTGGGTGGAAGCGTCCTCATTGGACTGGGCTGGTAAGCAAACTTTAAGGTCTGCCCCCAGAAACACACGTCCTCCAGCCAGGCTCCACGTCTCAAGTTACCACCAGTTGGGGACCAAATGTTCAAAACACATGAAACTGTGGGGATACCTCATTCAAACCACCACATTGAGGACAAGAGAGAAGTTTTTTTTGTTGTTTGTTTTTTATTTATTTGAGAGCAACAGACTGACAGAAAGAGGCAGAGAGAGAGAGAATGGGCACGCCAGGGCCTCCAGCCACTGCAAATGAACTCCAGATGCATGTGCCCCCTTGTGCATCTGGCTAACGTGGGTCCTGGGGAAATGAGCCCCGAATCGGGGTCCTTAGGCTTCACAGGCAAGTGTTTAACCGCTAAGCCACCTCTCCAGCCCAAGGTTTATTTTTATTTTTTTAATATTTTGTTTATTTTTTATTTATTTATTTGAGAGCGACAGACACAGAGAGAAAGACAGATAGAGGGAGAGAGAGAGAATGGGCGCGCCAGGGCTTCCAGCCTCTGCAAACGAACTCCAGACGTGTGCGCCCCCTTGTGCATCTGGCTAACGTGGGACCTGGGGAACCGAGCCTCGAACAGGGTCCTTAGGCTTCACAGGCAAGCGCTTAACCGCTAAGCCATCTCTCCAGCCCCCAAGGTTTATTTTTAATGCTGATTCCAACGTCAAGTGGCCCAGCTGAGGATTCTGAGGTCACTCATTTGTGAGATATGGTCATTGATTGGCAATGTCTGCCATGGTCACGGAAAGGGAGGAATGAAGTCACCGTCATTTATTTCCCATCCCTTGACTAGAAGAGTCCTATGAATCCTGTAGGCTTGAAATTTTAAGATGAGATGTTATCCTAACAGGGTCTGACATTCTGTGGCTTAGCAGAATCCTCCCCAGTCTGTCAGAGAGGCAGTAAAGGGAATTCTCTTTCCACAGTCTTTTGGGAGCTTGCGCTCCCCCCCCCCCTCGTCCCAGGAAATCTCTAGAGAATTCTGGGAGCTTTCTCTCTTCCCAGAAAATCTCTAGAGCTTGAGTTCTTTCATGGCCCCAGAAGAGACTGGAGCCTGAAGACAAGGATGTCAGTCAGCTGCACTCTGAGGAGTGGTGACATTGGCTGATGTTGATAGCAAGACGATACACAGAGTGAGGACACTGTTAACTGAATGTTTACTGTGTGACCAACAGAGCCACCGTGACGCCACTCAGGCACTTTGTACAAACTACAAGAAGGCATTCCTCCCTCTGGGAAGGTGCTGTCCCCAGCTAGGTTCAGGGCCCGGCAAGGAAAGCTCAGGCTGGAATCTGAGCCACTGCTGGTAGCCTCAGGACGCAACAGTACTTGGCAGTGTGGGTGTCAGCCAGATGCTGCACAAGGAAGTAAGCATGATCTCGCCCAGCAAGGGGAAGTAGATACTAACAGCACACTGTGATAAGAATTGAAACCAAAGCCACGTTAATGACCATTCCCATCAAGCAATGATCCATGATGTCTGTAGGATTGGGGAGATAGTGGTAGGATCGAGGTAGGCTTTGGGGAAGAGGGATGCTCATCTGGACAAAGAAACTTCACGGGAACTGGAAGGGCCACATGTGCAAAGTCACCAGGACTCGGGGCAGCAGTTGGCCATCCGCCTGACTCACGTTGGAGTAGCAAGGGTGGGCAAGGACAGAGCATCAAGTGGGATACGCAGAGACGGCACAAGATCCAGAACTCTGGGGTTTGCCCGTGGGTCACATGCAGAAGAGGAGCAACATGGCTGCCAGTTAATACGTTAATAACCTAATACATTCTTCAAGTTGTATAGACAGGAAGTGTCTAAGAAGTGAAATCTGCTGAACTGGGTGCCAGAAATGCATGTGGAAAGGGGGAAGAAAGGGCCATCCTTGCTTAATGGATGAAGCTCAGTCTTGGGAGGGTAAAACACAAGCTCTGTGTGTAGGAAGTAGTGAGCACGGCCCAGTGCAAATGTGCTCAGCACCACACAACTGTGTGCAAAAAATGGGTTAAATGGTGTCATGTGTGCATTTGACCGCACTTCTTTTCGGGGAGTAGGGTGCTTGGGATTGAACCCAAGGCCTCACATATGTACTTAAGTACTCTACCACTGAACTGCATCCTAGCTCCACAATCATTTTATTTATTTATTTTGGTTCTGTGAGGTAGGGTCTCACTGTAGCCCAGGCTGACCTGGAATTCACTACGTAGTCTCAGGGTGGCCTCGAACTCATGGCGATCCTCCTACCTCTGCGGCCTGAGTGCTGAGCTTTCCCACAATTCTTTTTTTTTAATTTATTTTTATTTTTTAATTTTTTTGTGAGTTATGGACACGCTCAGCATGTAGACACACATGTTGGTATCATCCTTACCTTCTTCCCTGACCCCCCTCCAAAGGGACCCTCCTCATTGGAAGTGCAGGCTATCCCCATGGGGATCTACAATTTTTTTTTTAATTTTTTTTTTTATTTTTATTTATTTATTTATTTGAGAGCGACAGAGAGAAAAACGAGGGAGAGAGAGAGAATGGGTGCATCAGGAACTCCAGCCACTGCAAATGAACTCCAGATGCATGTGCCACCTTGTGCATCTGGCTTACATGGGTCCTGGGGAATTGAGCCTCGAACCAGTGTCCTTAGGCTTCACAGGCAAGCGCTTAACCGCTAAGCCATCTCTCCAGCCCCTACAGTTCTTTTTAATGGAGCAGAAAACGACAGTGGCGACAAGTGGTGTGGACAGAGAGACGAAATCACAGTCCAGATGCTCGGCTATGAGGTCTGCCATGTCCCAGCAGCTGCTGGCGCAGTGTGTCCAGATGCTTTCTTAACTCCAACACGCCATGTCTCCATGCATGTGCCATGATTGCGTGTGCGGCTCTGGAAGGACAGAGGCCGTCTCCATTTCCTGACCCGGGTGTGTCCCTCTGACGTTGGTCCTAGTAGGAAAGGGAGGTGACACATTAAACCTGGTACCTGGCCTAGCTGATTTCATCTCTTAAAGGAAGTGGAGAGGGTTCCATCCACTGACCTTTCGTTCAATCATGAACTAGTGACTATGTTGTCACTTGCTGGCAGGAGGTGGTATGGGGCTTCGAGAAGGCTTTGGGTGAGTGAACAGGGAAATGGGCATGATAACCGATCAAAGGAAAGTCACTGGGTAAGACAGCTCAGGTTGGAATGGTTCTCCTCTTATGGCCTGTATGCAATTGCTGGCGCGTCGTTCTCCAGCTGTGCTCAGCAACGTGCACCGAGGCGGGAAGCTGCATGGTTGGCTGGGTGGCTCTGGAGTTGGGGCCGTGGCTAGGCCAGTAATTTGTGCACTCAAAGATGCCGGGACCTGGAGCTGCTGATAAGGGGGTTGTTCATGCGTTGGCTGTGGAAGCCAGTCTGGATAGAGAAGAGATGGAGGTTGGAAGCACATTTGCCAGGATAAGGGAGATTTAGTGGAGGGAATGAGCGAGAAAACAGGAGGGACAAGAGTTGAGGGTGGAAAGTTAAGACTGTGGAGGTGGTAAGTTTCCAGGAGATGATGAAGTCTGGGGCTTGTCCCTGAAGTGGGGAGCAGAGGGGAGAATATGCATGGAAGGGGACACTGCTGAGCAGTCCCTGACATTGTCAGGTCAGAGGAATTAGTCTGTCTACCTGTGTTTCCCTCAGCAACCCTGAGCTAGCTTCCTGCTGCCTCTGCTTTTCCTAGGCAAGTAGCTACTCACTGAAGCCAAGAATGGAAAGGAGGGGGGGACAAAGCGACAGATAAGCACTCAACAGAGGGCCCTGCAACTCCAGGGACACATGTATGTCTCAGACACCAAGAACTGCTTAGCCATGCCTCTGGGACACAGCAGCCCACCTATGTCTCCCAGACCCATGTGTCTAGACTCAGACCTCCCACCCACCCATGTTTTGGTTTCGATATTATTTCTCTGGGACACCATCAAACCTATAAAATGAAGCAGAGGTTGGATTCAGCTGCTGTTGATCTGCTCCACCAGGAAGTGGTCTAAGTGTGGTTGATAAGAAAGGAAGCTCTCCCAACTAACACAATACTCATTCCTGAACTGAGAATCCATTGATTCAGACAGACATGAAAGGTAGGTAGGCTTAAAGCCAGTGATGCACTTCAAGAATTTCAGAGGTTTGAATAGAAGTGCCAGTCAGTTAAATGCCTGCCGCACGGGCATGAGGACCTGAGTTCGAATCCCTAGCACACTCATGAATGCCGAACGAGGTGGTGCCTGAATGTAACCTCAGCCCATGGGAGGCAGAGTCAGGAGACAGAGGCAAAGCTTGCTGGCTGGCTAGCTTAGCTAAATCAATGAGCTCTGGGTTCAGTGAGAGTAACCCTGTCTTGCCAAACGAGGCAGAGAATGATTGAGAAAGAATTTAACATTGACCTCTGATCTTTACACACAAACATGTGCATGCATACCTATAACATACATGTTATCACAATTGCCTTCATGCTGCTGGCGTAAAACCCCCGATCAAAAGCAGCTGATGGTGAGCTGGAGAGATGGCTTAGTGGTTAAGCACTTGCCTGTGAAGCCTAAGGACCCCGGTTCGAGGCTCGATTCCCCAGGACCCACGTTAGCCAGACACACAAGGGGGCACATGTGTCTGGAGTTCGTTTGCAGTGGCTGGAGGCCCTGGTGTGCCCACTCTGCTCTCTCTCTCTCTCTCTGCCTCTTTATCTCTCGGTCTGTTGCTTTCAAGTAAATAAATAAAAATTGAAAAAAAAAAGCAGCTGATGGAGCCAGGTGGTGCACGCCTTTAATCCCAGCACTCAGGTGACAAGAGGTAGGAGGATCACTGAGAGTTCGAGGCCACCCTGGGACTATATAATGAGTTCCACATCAGTCTGGGCTAGAGAGAGACCCTCCCTACCATATAAGACAAAAATAAATAAGTAAATAAAGCAGGTGATGGGAGGAAAGGGTTTATTTTGGTTTACAGTCTCCAGGGCAAGCTCGATGATGGCAGGGGATAGATGGCATGAGCAGAGGCTGGACATCACCTCCTGGGCAACATCAGGTGGAAAGCAGCAGTGAGAGAGTAAACTGCATACTCACAAAGGGAAGGTGGCTATAAGACCCTTAGCCCACCCCCAACAACACACCTCCTCCAGCAAGGCTCCAGTTCCCAAATTGCCATCAGCTGAGGACTTAGCATTCAGCACACATGGGATTATGGGGGATACCTAATTCAAACCACCATTCATGTGCTCCCCCACACATACATGTACCTACACCCCACACACATATACCAAAAAAAAAGAAAAAAAGGAGTTTTAATTTTTTTAAAAAAATTTTTTTGTTTATTTTTATTTATTTGAAAGTGATGGACAGAGAGCGAGAGAAAGAGGCAGATAGAAAGAGAGACAGAATGGGCACACCAGGGCCTCTGGCCACTGCAAACAAACTCCAGATGCGTGCGATCCCTTGTGCATCTGGCTAACGTGGGTCCTGGGGAATCGAGCCTTGAACCGAGGTCCTTAGGCTTCACAGGCAAGCGCTTAACAGCTAAGCCATCTCTCCAGCCCCGAGTTTTAATTTTTTTTTTAAAGATACGTTCAAGTTTAGCTTCATTTCGAACTGAAAGTCTCACCCATCTGATAACATGAGCAACTTACTTCAGTAAGTGGGAAGGGTTATTGGAATGGCTCCTAGAGATCCCCAAATGTTTCTCATAGGCCATCAACATGACAGTCAAAATTGTGCCCACAACGTTCAAAATGCCCCCTTGGCAGAGAGGCTCTGCCATTCGAGACCATGCAATGGGCAAGGACGTAGACTAAGAATTTGGTTACAGATGTGAGAGGTGGTCAAGCGATGGACTCGGCAGGGCCCAAGCTGTAAGAAAGGACAAATCTTGCCCTAGATTCCAGCTTTGGATGGGGATGGAGGGTGTCCTTTCACAGAGCAGATGGAAGATCTCTGAGACAGGGATGAGGAGCCCAGTTCTTGCCTTGTTTCACTGAGCTGGCCTGAGGCAGTGCCGGGCAAGGTTTAGAACTCCGGGGCTGAGGAAAGGGCCAGGCCCAGCACTGCAGATTTAGGAGTCTTTAGTAAATGGATGTGGTCGTAGCAAGAAGAGCACTTGAGGTTGTCCAAGGTGGGGGCGAGTGAGAAGAGCAGAGGGTTGACCCAGCAGCACTGGGCAGGGGACAGTGTGAGGTCTCTGCACCCACTGCCTCTCCTTCCTTACTTCTCTCCGTCAAGCCTGCCTGTTCCAGCAAAACCAGGACAAGCCTGGGGTTCCGCTGTTCTCTGGTTTTCCCACATAACCCTCCAGCCTAGACATCTTCCCAGTATGTTCATGATCCCAGGTTTTTGTTTGTTTTGTTTTCTTTTGTTTTTTAATTTTTTATTTATTTGAGAGCGACAGACACAGAGAGAAAGACAGATAGAGGGAGAGAGAGAGAATGGGCGTGCCAGGGCTTCCAGCCTCTGCAAACGAACTCCAGACGCGTGCGCCCCCTTGTGCATCTGGCTAACGTGGGACCTGGGGAACCGAGCCTCGAACCGGGGTCCTTAGGCTTCACAGGCAAGCGCTTAACCGCTAAGCCATCTCTCCAGCCCTGTTTTGTTTTGTTTTTTTAAGCAAGGTCTCAGTCTAGCGCAGGCTGACCTGAAACTCACTCTGTAGTTCGGGCTGGTCTTGAACTCCCAGTGATCCTCCTGCCTCAGCCTCCCAAGTGGTCCCACCACACCTGGCCATGATCTCAGTTTTAACAAATTCTTCCCTGGGCTCACATCCACCTCCAGCCACTTCAACAGCTATCAGGCACATGTTGACATAACAGTTAAACTTTGTAAAGCACCATAACATGTAATACTTGTCATATGTCCTTTGTAAAAATTATTTCTCACAAGCTAGGCATGGTGGCTCACTCCTATAATCCCAGCACTTAAGAGGCTGAGGCAGAAAGATCACAGCCTAGGTTATGGAGCAAGACCCGATTTCAAAACAAAAAAAAAGTATTCCACACATCAATCTATGAGGAATCATTACCCCATATGGTGGATGAAGAAATGTAAAGATGTTTAATGTCATATAATCACAGGTGAACTTCCTTCCGCTGCTCCTCCCCCGAATCCCAGACAAACACACTTCATTTGACTTGCTGGCTCCAGATGGATCCATTCAAGGTTGTGGTGGATTTCACTCCTGATCTCTGGCCTTCCAGATCGCCTGATACAAAACCTGACCCAGCATCCCGCCTCCCTCCAGGGTTGTGGTAGACAGATCAGCGAGCACCAAGGAAGGCCTTCATTTATGTGAAAGTCAAACACAGGAGCTGGGGGAATGGTCCAGTGGTTAAAGACGCTTGCTTGCAGAGCCTGCTGGCCTGTATTTGATTCGCCAGGACTCACAAAGTAGTGTGTGTATTTAGGGTTTGTTTTGCAGTGGCAAAAGGCCCTGGTGTGCTCATTCTCTCTCTGTCTCTCATAAATAACAATAATTTTTTAAAACTAAAAGTCCAATCAAATATCTCTTATTGGCATAGCCACTTGTGGTTAAACTATAAAGAACAGCAAGGTATTGGTTAGTGGAAAATTCAAGATGGTTACTCTGTGGCCGTGGGGAAGTCGTATCAGGCTTCAAGGATGCTGTTAAGCCAAAGTACTTGGGCTTGTGCAAGTCCTTAAACCAACTGTGTACGGACGTTATATTTGTCTATAAAACTGCAAAAGAGAGACAGCCGAATAGGCCAGAAGCTGGAGAACTGACAAGACATATGGTGAGCAGGGAAGGAAAACAGAATTGGTGTTTACAGCCAAGATCCTAGAGGTAGACAGATGTGCATTTCAACCCTGACTTTACCTTAGAAGCTTCCAGGCAGGACCTATACCACCTCTCCAGGCCCCAAATCCCTCAGCTGTGAACGTGGGACAAAAATAGGTTGTCAGAGAATTAAGTGACATCAAATATGTTTAACACCCAGTATGAGGCCTTTCCTTCCTTTACCACACATTCCCTCCCTTCATGCCCACGCCTTCCTACCTCCCAGGAAGCTTGGGCTAAAATCAGCTCCCATGCCCGTCTCCCTGAGATATTTATAAGTGACTCTGGCCATGCCCTGGCCTTGGATGCTGGCCCTGTGGTGACAAGCATGTGTGGCCCTCCACAGCCTCATGCTGGACGGGCCTGGGCTTGGCGGGAAGCAGTGAGCTGCTACAGGTGCCTTCTTGGAACCCTGCAGGCGTTTCCAGCCACGGCCTCGGAGTCTGCTGTCAGCTGATGGAAGAGTCTTCCTCAATTTATGGTTCATCCCCCATCCTTCTGAGGTGCTGGTTATGTTCAAAACTCTGCCAGAAAAGGTTGGTAATTTTTTTTTGGTGTGCCAGAGTAGAAACTGGCTGTTTCTTATGTCTCAGGACTAAACACATCAATTTGACAGGATTTTATTTTTTCCTCCCTCAGTGGTACCCAATAATTAAAATCTTTTCAAAAGCCGGGCGTGGTGGTGCACGCCTTTAATCCCAGCACTCGGGAGGCAGAGGCAGGAAGGATTGCCGTGAGTTCGAGGCCACCCTGAGACTCCTTAGTGAATTCCAGGTCAGCCTGGGCTACAGTGAGACCCTACCTCAAAAAAAAAAAAAAAAATCTTTTCAAACTCTAATACTTTTTACCTGCTTTATGATAATTTCTCTTGAGACCTATCATTTCATGAGTTCTATTTTTATCTTGGTCATTAATGAACACTAATCTGGACTCTCAAGGCTGTTTATTAATCCTCGGTGCCTTCCCTTTAACAAACCCCACTCTGATGTCCCTAAACTAATGAGAGATGATGCCCACACTGGTAACTCTGCAGGCTGCTAGGTTATGTCTGCTTGTTTGTTTTTGAAACGGGGTCTCCTACATCACCCACTCTGGCCTTGAACTTGAGATCAATCCACCAGCCTCAGACTCTGAGGAATGCTGGGATTTCGGGTGTGCACCACCACACCCACCCAGCTGGCTATTGACCTTGTCAATCATCCTTCTCCCCATCTTCTTTCTACTCCTCCTTCTCCTTCCCCCCACCCCTGCCCCTCATTATTAAGCACTGCCTGGCCTGGAACTTACTACGTAAGCCAGGGTGGCCTTGAACTTACAGCAGTCTTCCCGCCTCGGCTTCGGAGTGTTGGAATTGTAGGCATGTGCCAGCATATCTACAAGGCTATCTACCTAGCTTAGTAACAGAGACATAGTATTGATAACCTTGAAAAGGTGGATATGAGCCAGCATGGGCGGCACCCGATGAGGTAGGAGGCTTACCTGTGAGTTTGAAGCCAGCCTGGGGCTATTGAGTAAGTACCAGGTCGGACTGGGCTAGAGTGAGAACCTGCCTCAAAGCAAACAAACAAATAAACAAAGGTGGATATGGAAGCACGAACATTTGCTAGATAAAAATGCAACTGCAGGGCTGGAGAGATGGCTTAGCGGTTAAGCGCTTGCCTGTGTAGCCTAAGGACCCCGGTTCGAGGCTCGGTTCCCCAGGTCCCACGTTAGCCAGATGCACAAGGGGGCGCACGCGTCTGGAGTTCGTTTGCAGAGGCTGGAAGCCCTGGCGCGCCCATTCTCTCTCTCTCCCTCTACCTGTCTTTCTCTCTGTGTCTGTCGCTCTCAAATAAATTAATTAATTAAAAATGCAACTGCAATGTGATTTTCCTTTACAACTAAAAACCTGTGTAGCTATAAATACTCATGTTTTGCTTACAGATATCCACTCAGGACAATGCTATCTAATGTGGGTCCCTGGTTTGAATTTGTGACCCTTGTCATTCATTGATGGTCATGTAAACACATGTTGATGTATTCATGGTCACCAATGGCCTTAAACAAACAGAAGCACATTGTTTTAACCCCCACAGGAGAGCCCTTGTCCAAAACCTTGTTTAGGTTCATGAACTGGTTAGCTGTTTTCTTTTTTAGGGGTTATCCTGCTTAAATACAGTCGGCCCTCTGTGCCACAGTTTCTGCTTCCATTGGTTTAACTAACCACTGACTGAAAATATTTTGGTGAAAAACTGACTGTACAGACTTTTTCTTCCTTATCATTATTCTCTAAACCATGCAGCACACCAACTGTTTATAGGGCATTGACATTGTCATAGGTGTTATCAATAATCTAAGAGTGATTAAAAGTTCACAGGTTGGGGCTGGAGAGATGGCTTAATGCTTAAAGCACTTCCCTGGGAAGCCTAAGAACCAGGGTTCAGTTCCCCAGTATTCACATAAGCCAGATGCACGAGGTGACACATGTATCTGGAGTTTGCTTGCAATGGCTAGAGGCTCTATCTGCCTGTCTCCCTCCTTCTCTCTCTCTTTCTCTCCAACAAATAAATAAATAAAATATTTTTATAAATCAGTTCACAGGTTGTACACATGGGTTAAATGCTAACACTTGGGTTTTATATAAGGCGTTGATCATTTAGACACGATGGTATCACAGGGCTCTGAAACCAAGCCCCTCTACACACGGAGGGGTGACTGCTTACCTCTTTTAAGATATTGCTCCTAGCTATGCTCAAATATTGAATATGTCTCTTAGAAGCTTCCTGGAACTGATTTATTTTTTTCTTTGTTTTGATTTATCCACAGGCTGCTTTGAGATCCTTAAAGCTCACTCTACGTCTGATAGCCCCCCTCCATGACATTGTGTCCTACCTTTTCAGCTTTGCCAAACTTGGCAATTGTCCATCATGCTTTGAATTTCCTCTAAGTCCTAGCCCTGTGAGGAGTGACTGGGGAGGAAGTGAGGGCATTGGTAAGTGATTAACAGTGATTAAACTCACCACTGATAGTCAGTTGAAATTCTATGAAGCACTTAATCTTTGGAAAGCCAGAAGTGTGATATTTCCTCATAAATGACAGAGGAAGGATGGAGAAAGGAAAAGTCCCATCGTATACGGTGTCCAAAGTGCACGTTCACCTGGTGGGTTCCACATTTATAGGCCAAGGCACGAAGTACAAGGAGTCAGGAGGCCTGCGATTGGATCTCGCCACATGGCTAGAGGATGCTGGACACTTTACTCCCCAGGGCTCTGTTCACCTTCTACAAAATGGGATGTGAATGCCTATCTCATAGGGTTGTTCTCTGGATTAAAATCTATGTAAGCCTTTTAGAAGGAAACATTGGGCCACACTAAAGGTCACTCCCTTTCCCTTCCTAGTCCTTGTGAACTCACATGACAAGGTCAGAGTCAAGCTTGAACTGTTAAGAAGCTTCTAGACAGTCACACTAGACCACAATCTCCTGATAGTCCTGTGACAAAATTGATTGAGGCTTTAGTTTCCTATGATAACCTGTGGATGCCAACTCAGCTCCAGGTTATAAGATACAGACTCTTCCTATCTTCCAGTGTTGACAAGATACTACACATTAGTATCTTTTAGGTGGGGAGGGGTTGAGGTAGGGTCTCGCTGTAGCCCAAACTGATCTGGAATTCTCAGGGTAGCCTCAAACTCACAGTGATCCTCCTACCTCTGCCTCCTGAGTGCTGGGATGTTTAAAAAATCTTATTTGCAAGGGGAGAGAGAATGAAAATGAGTGTGCCAGAGTCTCCTGCTGCTGCAAACAAACTCCAGATGCATGCGCCACTTTGGGCATCTGGCTTTACATGAGTACTGGGGAATCAAACCTAGGCTGTCAGGCTTTGCAAGCAAGCTCCTTAACCACTGAGCAATCTCTCCAGCCCCACACAATAGTATCTTCTAAGGAGAAAACAGGATTTACTGGAAACAGACACATTGATCTTAGTTTAATAATTTGCCTCCCATCTAAGTTAAATCACTAATGCAAAAATTCATCAATTAATAGCATGAGTATTGTAACAGAGTAGCCAGGAATTTTTTTTTTTCTTTTTGGGTGGTGTGTGGTGGGGTGGAGGGTTTGAGGTAGGGTCTCACTTTAGCCCAGACTGACCTGGAACTGACTCTGTAGCTCCAAGCTGACTTTGAACTCACAGCAATTCTCCCTCTGTCTCCTGAGTTCTAGGAATCATGCCTGGCAGTAGCTGTGAATTTTAAAGATGAGCCTAAGAAATGAATAGGCCAGGTGTGATAAAGCTATGAGTTTGAGGCCAGCTTGAGACTACACAATGAATACCAAATCAGCCTGGGCTAGAGCAAGGCCCTACTAAAATAAAATAAAATAAAATAAGCCAGGCGTGGTGGTGCATGCCTTTAATCCCAGCACTCGGAAGGCAGGGGTAGGAGGATTGCCATGAGTTCGAGGCCGCCCTGAGTCTACATAGTGAATTCTAGGTCAGCCTGGGCTAGAGTGAGACCCTACGTTGAGAAACCAAAATAAATAAATAAATAGGTAAAATAAAATAAAATAGGTAATAGAACTGGTGGAATTTATGCCATATATATATATATATATATATATATATATATACACACATGAAGATACCCTCAGGAGAGAGCTGCTGGGAAGTTGTGAGTGCTAGCCATCAGATGTAGGTCAGAAAAAAAAGAGGGTAGGTGGAGAAAAGGGGGCTTCCTGCCTTTGAGTGGAGTTAGCAGTTAACAGGAAGTCCTCCAGCAACTGGAGGCAAGATGCTCTCTGGGCAAAGCCTGTTACGAGCTGCTCTGGGGCTCTCGCCCCAGCTTGGAGAGGAGCAAAGAAAACAAGGATGACCCCAGCAAGACAAAAAAACAAGGGCCCTGATGAGGACCGCCAACCAGAGCAGAGAACCTTTCTGCCCACCAGTTGGGTGCCTGGAGACAGTAACACAGGAGGACCTATTGCGGAGGATCTAGAATCCAGGATAAAGGCAGAGTTGTCTTGCTTTTTTACTGGTGCGCAGGCCTGGAAATGGTGGAGCTGCGTGGGGCCCGGGCTTTCTCAGGAGTATAATTAGAGAAGTGCCCTTTGGCATGTGGTGAGGAAAAACAGCTGTGCTCCAGGGAGAATGTGTAAAATTTTGCATCCTTGGAATTGCTGAAAATAGATAAAGAGAAAATTAAGTGAAATATTTTTTGAAAAAATTCCACTAAGGTAAACACCTTTTTTAAAAAGGCTGGGCCTGCTTGATTCCTGGACCAATTCCCAGAGGAGACAAGGAGAACCAAGGTGGAAGATGAAATGGGACTTTGTCCCTTTAAGCCAGTTCTGAGCTGACTGGAGGTAGTTAAAATGACTTTAGTGGACGTGAGCACTTTAAAATATTTGTTAAAAGGGCACTGGGGATGTGAGCTTCTGGTCCTCTCCATGACCAAAAGAAGCAGCTCTTCCACACATGGGCCAGCTATGAGGACCCAGCCACATTCTCTCCTTCTCTGGGAGCCAGTAACTCCCCTTGGGGTCGGCCTGAAGCAGAGGGTGTCATCAGAATGGAGGCATTCGCACTGAGCTTTCTTTGCCAAGTCTCAGCCAGCCAACTAGAGCCTGAATGCAATACACTGAACCTGAGCTTTCAGGACCCATCAAGACGAAGGCTCCCTGTCCCTCTCCCCTCCACAATTCCCTGGAGACAAAGAAAGAGAGGGTGTGTGTGTTCGATAGTCCCAGGCTGGCCTTGAACTCATGATGATCCTCCTACCTTAGCCTCCCCAGTGCTGGAACTAAAGGTGTACACCACTACACCCAGCTTTTTTTTTATTATTATTATTAAAATATTTTCATTTATTTATTTGTGAGGAGAGAGAGAGAGAGAGACTGAGAGATAGCTAGAATGAACAAGCATGCCAGGGCCTCTTGCCACTGCAGACAAACCCCAGGCACATGGGCCAGGCCGTTTAGTGTACCTAGATTTACATGGGTACTGGGGAATTGAACCCAGGTCAGCAGGCTTTGCAAACAAGCACTTTTAACCTCTGAGCCAGCTCCCCAGCCCCTTGTTTTTTTTTAATTTTTATTTATTTATTTATTTATTTGAGAGCGGCAGACACAGAGAGAAAGACAGATAGAGGAGAGAGAGAGAATGGGCGCGCCAGGGCTTCCAGCCTCTGCAAACGAACTCCAGACGCGTGTGCCCCCTTGTGCATCTGGCTAACGTGGGACCTGGGGAACCGAGCCTCGAACCGGGGTCCTTAGGCTTCACAGGCAAGTGCTTAACCACTAAGCCATCTCTCCAGCCCATGTTTTTGTTTTTTTAACTGGAGTACAAAGTAATAGGTTTCATTTTGGTGTTTTCATACATAGTTTGTTTTCATTGATTCAGTTCTTTTCCCTCAGCCCTTTACCCCTTTGCCCCCCTTCTGCCCCCTCAGACTCCTATACCCTTCATGCCATGTGCGCTCATACCCTCACCCATTGCCTCAAAACTTCCCCATATCTTGGTCCCCTTTCTAGCTTCATGACTTATACCGACACACACACACATACTTACACATATAAAAGCTAAGATTCATAGTTGAGGTAAATCATGTGGCATTGTCTTTCTGAGGCTGAGATACCTCACTTAACATAAATCCCAGATCCATTCATTTTCCTGAAAATTGCATAATTTCACTTTTATCTACAATTGACTAAAACTCCATTGCGTATATGAACCACGTTTTCATCAGCCATTTATCAGTTGATGGACGTCTGAGCTGATTCCATTTCCTGACTATTGTGACTAGAACAGCAACAAACACAGATGCTTACGTCTCTCTGTGGTAGGCCATGGAGTCCTTTGGGCGCATGACCAGCAGTGCTATAGCTGGGTCATATGACAGCTCTATTTTTAGTTTGTTGAGAAACCTGCACACTGATTTCTACAGTGGCTGTGGCAGTTTATCCTCCCACTAGCAGTGAGTAAGGGCTCCTCTTTCCCCACACCCTCACCATCTTTCTTTTTAAAATTTTTTTGTTCATTATTTATTTATTTATTTGAGAGTGACAGAGAAAGAGACAGAGACAGAGAGAGAGATTGAGAACGGGCACGCCAGGGCCTCCAGCCACTGCAAACGAACTCCAGATGCATGCGCCCCCTTGTGCATCTGGCTAACGTGGGTCCTGGGGAACCGAGCCTCGAACCGGGGTCCTTAGGCTTCACAGGCAAGCGCTTAACCGCTAAGCCATCTCTCCAGCCCTCTTTTTTTTTTTTTTTTTTTTTTTTTAATGATACCTGTTTTGACTGGGTGAAATGGAATCTCAAAGTAGTTTTTATTTGAGTTTCCTTGATGGCTAAAGATATTGAACATTTTAAAAGAATTTATTGGCTAGTTTAGTTTCTTCTTTTGAGAACTGTCTCTTCAGTTCATCAGTCTGTTTATTGATTGATTGCAGTTGTGGGGATTGGTGTTTAATTTTTGCAGTTATTTATAAATTCGGGATATTAGACTCCACCCCCCCCCACCCCCCGCCAACATACCCACATCAGAAGCATAGCTGGCAAAGATTTTTCTCCCATTCTGTAGGTTGACTGTTCACTCTCTGCTGATAGCTTCCTTTGCAGTGCAGGAATATTTGATGTCACGTAGTCCCATTTGGGATTAGTTCCTGTGCCATGTGAATCCTATTCAGAAAGCCAGAAAATTCTTGGGGACTGAAGAAATGGCTCAGTGGGTAAGAGCATTTCTTGCACAAGCATGAGGGCCTGAGGGGGCCTGGGACTGTCAGAGCTTAATTCCCTCGCTCCCATGTGAACAGCTGCCCACACGCATCCATAACCCCAGCTCTGTGGGGAACAGAGACTGAAGAAGTGTTAGAGTGCCCGAAAATGGCAAGCTCTGGAAGCAGTAAGAGACTGTCTCAGGAAAATAACGGGCATGAGGACCTTCTCCTCTGGCCTCTGCACCCACGTGCATGAGACACACCCTTTGCACACACACCACACCATACACACTACTATACATACTCACTCACACACACACAAAGTTCTTGCCTAAACCTATACCTTGAAGTGCTTTCTTCTAGTACTTTCAGTTGTTTTGATTTTTTTTTATAGTTTTTTTTAATCTTTTTTTTTAATTTATTTGAGAGCGACAGACACAGAGAGAAAGACAGATAGAGGGAGAGAGAGAGAATGGGTGAGCCAGGGCTTCCAGCCTCTGCAAACGAACTCCAGACGTGTGTGCCCCCTTGTGCATCTGGCTAACATGGGACCTGGGGAACCGGGCCTCGAACCGGGGTCCTTAGGCTTCACAGGCAAGTGCTTAACCACTAAGCCATCTCTCCAGCCCGTTGATTTTTTTTTTAATTGAGGTAAGGTCTCACTCTGGCCCAGGCCGACCTGGAATTCACTATAGAGATTCAGGGTGGCCTCGAACTCATGACAGTCCTCCTACCTCTGCCTCCCGAGTGCTGGGATTAAAGGTGTGAGCCACCACGCCCAGCACTTTCCATTTTAAAGTAAGGTCTTTGGCTCATTTTTATTAATTTTTGTCCACACAGAACTATTTTGATCATGTGCAAAAGTGCTTTTGCACAAGGAACATGATGAAACATATTAGGCCCTGAACAAACAGGCTCCATGACCACCTCGCCTCCCAGCATCCGCTCGTTCTTGGACAGATCACGCAAATGTCTCCTCCAGTGGAAATGTTTTTATAGCCCAATGGGTCCATCACATTTGGAAGAGTCATTAAGGAAAACCGATTTGGCTGGGGAGATAACTAATTAGGTAAAGCACTTGACTTGCAAGCTTGAGAACCTGAGTTCTTCCTTAGCACCCATAAAAAGACACCCAGGCAGGCTGGAAAGATGGCTTAGCGGTTAAGGCATTTGCCTTCAAAGCCAAAAGATCGATTCTCCAGGACCCACATAAGCCAGATGCATAAGGGGGCACATGCATCTGGAATTCATCTGCAGTGGCTGGATGCCCTGATGTACCCATTCTCTCTCTCTCTCTCTCTCTCTTCTGCTTTCTCTCTCTAAAATAAATAAATAAAATATATTTAAAAAAAAAGATATCCAGGCAAGCATAATGGCATGTGATTATAATTCTATAGCTCTGGGAAGCAGCCAGCAGATCTAGCCTAACTAGGTGAGCTCTGAACCAGTGAGAAATCCACTCAAAATGGTGGATGGTGTCTGAAGCAATGACACCTGAGGTTGTCTTTTGACTTCTATTTGTGCACACACATGCATGTGAACACACACACACACACACACACACACACACACACACACACACACACAGATATTAACTTATTGGACCTCATTATTCAGGGGTTGGCAGAAACCCAACATAGTTTCCTGTCATGTGTAAAGCAACAAATGGACATGAAATATAATTGATCCTCTTTCCCTATAGTCACATGCATATGTGGTAAGTATTAGCTGTCATTCTCAGCCCTGGATCCACCCTGGTTAGGCTTTCCCAGACAGCTTCCCACTCCCACAATCCTCTGCTTCCCTACAGGGCAAATTCTGAAGAGGCCCAGTAACGGAAGGGAGGGAAGAGCCTGCTTGGGTTTGGAGGAGCTGCCAAGAGAGCAACTCTGGCAATGACCTTGAGCAATTCCAGCAATGCCCTTGAGCAACTCCCTCTTGAGTAACCTAGAGAAGGTGGTGATTCATTTCTACAGCCCTTCTTCCCATAATAGAGATATCCTCTCAGGATAGAAAAGCATCATTGTCCCACAGGGAGCTGAAAGGCATTTGCGGGGCAGATGATGTTCAGATATTCCTGAAGGTGTGGGCCCACCATGCCCCTCCGCCAGCTCATGGTTTGTTTTGCTGAGCGCTTCCATTTTGTCTGACTTGCTCCCTCCACGGGCCAATGATGGAGGTCTGGGAACAGCTGTCCAGATGTGGGCCCAGTTCCTCAACCAGCCCTAAGTGGCACAAAGAGCTCCTACTTGCAGCTTCGCCTGAAATATTAGCACATTTATGACTATGCAGCATTCTCCTATAGTGAGTGTGCAAGAAATAAGCCAGATTCCTAAAATGACTAGAATCATCTACATCCTACAGATGGATATATGTGAACACATGTGGACATGGATATCTGTACATATGTACACAGACATGTGCATGTCGACTTTACCTGCTTTGTGACTCTTGAGCCAGTCTGTGAGCCGGTGACAGGGTAGACTCATGTGGATGGCTTGGCGACGAACATGAAATGTCAAGGCCCTCACGGATATACTGGGGACTTTACCTTCCCATTCCTTGTCATTTGTCCTTTTCTTCCTGTTTTGAGATCATCGCCCTGCAAATTTTAAAACTTTCTTTCAACAGCATGTTCTTACTGTGCCGAAAAAGCAAAGCTAAGTTTTTATCTTCCAGAGGGAGGAAGGAAGGGAAGATAAATTGGACATTGGGTTCTAGAGCACAAGGTTTCGCTGGTCTTGCAAAACATATAATTAGGCCATTCACAAACAAAGGAAAGGAAGTCTATTTAGGTGACAGGTTAGCCTGGGCGAGGGGACGCCAGACGGAGGCTCGCTGGGTTGGTTAGGTCAGCCTGTGTCTCACCCCGTCTGATTCAGATGTTGTCCACCTTCCAGGCTCTGTACTTCAAGAATTACAGGAAAGGCTTGACAGCCTCCCGAGGCCCCAAGACCCCACCGAGGTGGCCCAGGCCCTCCTCCTTCACAGGGATGTGATGTTTCTGCAGTTCGATGTTGTTATGAGGCATCTCCTCGGGTAAGGGCCCTGGCTCTATTCCTGCCAGAGAGGTTCTATTGAGCAGGTGCTTACTGGCAAATTATTAGATAAGAACTTAAAACAATCAGGGCACTTGGGCTGGAGAGATGGCTTAGTGGTTAAGCGCTTGCCTGTGAAGCCTAAGGACCCTGGTTCAAGGCTCAATTCCCCAGGACCCACGTTAGCCAGATGCACAAGGGGGCGCACGCGTCTGGAGTTTGTTTGCAGTGGCTGGAGGCCCTGGCGCGCCCATTCTCTCTCTCTCTCTCTCTCTCTCTCTCTCTCTCTCTCTCTGCTTCTTTCTCTCTCTCTCTGTCACTCTCAAATAAATAAATAAAAATGAACAAAAAAAAAATAAAAAAAAACAATCAGGGCACAACCAGATCAAAGCACACAACCACACACCTCTTTTTTTTAACTTTATTTTTATTTATTTATTAGAGAGAGAGAAAGAAGCAGAGAGATGGAGAGAGAGAATGGGCATGCCAGGGCCTCCAGCCACTGCAAATGAACTCCAGGTGCATGTGCCCCCTTGTGCATCTGGCTAATGTGGGTCCTGGAGAGTTGAACTAGGATCATTTGGCTTTGCAGGCAAACACCTTAACCACTAAACCATCTCTTCAGCCCTCACACACCTCTTCATGTAAAGCATGCCTCTGTGGAATCCATCCTCACACTCATTTCAATATCTTATGTATTTGCAAGAAGAGAGAGAGAGAGGGAGTAGGCATGTCAGGGCCTCTAGCTACTGCAAATGAATTCTAGATGTATGTGCCACTTTGTGCAAGATATTAGGGTTTGCAGGCAAGCACCTTAACCACTGAGCCATCTCTCCAGCCCCCTGATTTTATTAAAGCAATTTCAAGCATTAATATTAACTAATTAACAGTCATTGCATTTAATAATTAGGTTGTTTATTGATATTTAAAGTTTTTCTTTTTTTGAGGTAAGGTCTCATTCTAGCCCAGGCTGACCTGGAATTCATGATGTAGTCTCAGGGTGGCTTCAAACCCATGGTGATCCGTCCTACCTCTGCCCCTCAAGTGCTGGGATTAAAGGCACATGCCACCACACCCGGCTGAAATTAAAACTTTTATCCACTTGAGAATCATTATTTCTAAGCGTTTTACTTTTTATCAACCTTACCTTTCAAAGAGACAGTTTTCACTCTACTTTTGGGGGGGGCATATATGTGTACATGAAGTGTGTTTGTGGGTATTTGTTCATGCATGTGCATATGGTGTGCACACGACATGGTGTGTGTGTGTGGGTGTGTGTGTGTGTGTGTGTGTGTAGGCCAGATGACAACTTCAGGAGTTGCCTTCTATCATGGTTTTTTTTTGGGGGGGAGGGGGATTTTTGTTTGTTTGTTTTGTGTTGTTCCTCATGGTAGGGTTTCAGTCTAGCTCCAGTTGATCTGGAAATCACTATGTAGTCTCAGGGTGGCCTCGAACTCATGGTGATCCTCCTACCTCTGCCTCCCGAGTGCTGGAATTAAAGACATGCACCACCATGCCCAGCATTCCACCTTGTTTTGAGGTGGGGTTTTTCGTTCATTGCCACATTTGCCAGGCTAGTTGACACTCAAGTGTCCAAGTGATCCTCCTGTCTCCACCTCCCTTCCCACCATAGGAATGCTGAGATAACAGACTCACTACTGCAGCTGGCTTTTTATGTGGGCTCTGGGATTCAAAGTTCTTCACAGCTGTGTGACAAGCTCTTTAGTCACTGAGCCATCTCCTCAGCCCTTTCACTGTACTTCTGCAGCTAATGGAATTGATTACAGGAGTTAATTTTGTAAGGGAATCCACCTTGACCTTGTAGGAACCATCTTATTAAGTTTTCTGCATATAAAAAGAATGTTTTGAGCTAGAGAGATGTCTTAGCAGTTGAGGCACTTGCTTGCAAAAGCCTAAGCACCCAGGTTTGATTCCTTAGTGCCCACATGAGCCAGATGCACAAGGTGGCACATGCTCCTGAAGTTCATTTGCAATGGCTGGAGGCCCTGGTATGCCCATTCTCTCTCTTTTTCTCCCTCCCTCCCTCCCTCTCTCTATCTCAAATAAATAAATAAATAAAGATTAAAAGAATGTTTTATTTTGCTAATTAACCATAATTCTGATACAACTTGGATTAACATTCATATTTCCAGGAGAAGTCTTATATGAGAGAGGAAACAGTCCAGCCTCAGACTGGGTCTGTTCTTTGACACAGTGTAACCCAGGCAGGCTTGAAGCTTGCTATGTAAATGTGTCCAGCCTGCAGCATCCCAGTATAGCTGTGTGTATTTGTAGATGACATCATATGAATACAGACCCATACATTAGCAGATGACTGCATCAATCACAATGTCAAAAGGCAGGGCACCCCTGAGTAGCCCAAGCCAACCTGGAACTCGTGATCTTCCTGTTGTAACCTCCCAAGTGCTGGAATCACAGGCATGCAGCTCTGTGCCCAACTCGGATTACCATTTTGTTTTGAGACAGGGTGTCACTTTATAGTTAGTCCTCATTAGACCAGGCTAAATTCAAGGCAATCCTCCTGCCTCTGCTTCCTGAGTGCTGGAATTACAGGCCTGTACCACCATGCCAAGCTCTGGCTGTTCTTTTTTTTTGAGAGAGAGAGAGATGAGAGAGAGATGGTGTGCCAGGGCCTCAGCCACTGTAATTGAACTCCAGACGCTTGTGCCACCTAGTGGGCACGCACAGCCTTGCTCTTTCCTCAACTTTGTGCGTCTGGCTAATTGGAGATCTAGTGAGTAGAACATGGGTCCTTAGGCTTTGCAGGCAAGTGCCTTAGCCACTAAGCCATCTCTCCAGGCCTGGTTATCCTTTGTGTTTTAAAAAATATTTTTAGTTATTTATTTATTTCACAGAGAAAGAGGGAGAGAGAGAGAGAAAGAGAATGATTTGGCATATCAGGGCCTCCAGCCACTGCAAATGAACTCCAGTCACGTATGCCCCCTTGTGCAGCTGGCTGATGTGGGTCCTGGGGAATTGAACTTGGGTCCTTTGGCTTTGCAGGAAAATGCCTTAACTGCTAAGCCATCTCTCCAGCCCAGTTATCCTTTTTTAAAATATTTCTTATTTATTTATTAGAGAGAAACAGAGAATAGGCAGGGCCTCTAGCCACTGCAAATGAACTCCAGATGTATGCGCCACCTTGTGCATCTGGCTTACATGGGTTCTGGGGAGTCAAACCTACATTCTTAGGCTTCACAGGCAAGTGCCTGAACTGCTGAGCCATCTTTCCAGCCCTGGTTATTCTTAAATTTTCAAAACCTGTTAACTTTTTTTTTAGCTGGTCTCCATTAACAGTGTCACTAAGGACCTCAAATAACTGTACAAATACTTCCCACTCTTAGCATCCAGCATCCAAAGAATGGAAGTGTAGGACTGTGTTGAATGAAAAAAAAATTATATATATATATATATATAATTCTGCACCTTTTTTTCTGTCAGAGATTCTTGGATTTAGGATGTAAATTCAGCCAGGCATGGTGGTGCACATCTTTAATCCCAGCACTTGGGAGGCAGAGGTAGAAATATCGCTGTGAGTCCAAAGCCATCCTGAGACTATATAGAATGTAAGTTCAGGGCAGGAGACATGGCTTAGTGGTTAAGGTGCTTGCCTGCAAAGTTAAAGGACCCAGGTTCAGTTCCCCAGGACCCACGTAAGCCAGATGCACAAGGTGACACATGCATCTGTAGTTTGTTTGCAGTGGCTAGAGGCCCTGGCATGCTTGCTCTCTCTCTCTCTCTCTCTCTCAAATAAATATTTTTTTAAATAAAAGAATAGAATGTAGGTTCAGCAGAGTGTATGTCATGTTAATGTGTTGGCTGATTATTGGCAAACAGCTTTCTGAGCTGCAGCTTAGCCAACAGGCAAAGGTTGTAAAGGCTTCACATGTTGGGATGGCCATTGAATAGGCAGGTCCCTGGACCCTGACAGCCTCGCATCAGAATTTGCGTCAGTTTTTCCTGTTTGTTTGTTTGTCTGAGATAGGTTCTCATTGCAGCCCAGGCTGGCCTAAAACTCACTTGTGTAGCCCAGAACTTCTGGCAATCTTTCTGTTTCAGCATCTAAGTTCTGGGATTATAGACATAAACTACCACTGCTACCCAAGGCCAGAAATTGTAGGGAATTAATACATGCTAAAGAAATAGAAGCACCCCCAGAAATCCTAATGGGGTCCGGGCATGCAGGGATTTGTCTGATGGTGTTCCCCTGGGGAAACCACCCTGCTTCCCCCCAGATTGCTTCGTCTCGGCACACTGTCTTCTGGCACAGAGGTCCCCGTGTCCTGTATCTGCTCTCCATATCTCTCTCGGCGGGAACTGCCCAGGTGGCACACCTTGGTGAGCCCTTTTGCCTCGTGTTTCCCTGGCCTTTCTTTCTTCCGACTTCTTCCAGCTGGGTACATGTAGGCAGCCAGCAGCAGATGGGCAGCAGAGCTAGGTGAGTCCAGCGCTGATCCAGTCCACGGTGGACTTTGCGCAGCCCTGTGGGAGAGAGGTGACTCAGAAGAGAAGGCAGGAGATGGGAGAAGAAAGTCAAAGGATAAATGTCACCCCCGTCCATCGTCTTATGTCACACCGAACATGTAAACAAAGGAAAGCCTTTAGGTAATCAAGAGACCAGGAAGTCGGGGATGTTCCTTGGACCCTCTCAAAATTCAGCACGTTTGAGCAAATAGGACTGTTTGCTCAGGGAGCACTTTGCCTGTGTGAGCTGAAGGCTTCTCCAACTTGAAAGGAAAGAAACTTCATGAACTCTTACCTGGAATGAGCTTAGCATGTTTCCATAGACTGGGAGAGAGGAGGGATGAGGCACTTGGATAGCAGGCTCCTAAAATCCTGCTCCCCTGAGGGTAGACCAGATGGAGTTACCTAATACATTTCACGCTGCCTTTGTCCCCTGCCCTCTTCCAGCTGGGCAAAGGCCTGATGGGAGTTGGTGCCTGGACACTAACAGACTGGAGTCAAATTGTCCAGGGCCCGTCATTCACCTCTGGGCATGTCCATGAAGCAATGATTCTATTGTCTGATTGAAGAGACACCGGAGGGCTGAGCTTATCTGTATTGCTCGTGAAGCAAACATCATTCTCCTTGAGGCGAATGGTCCCTAGAAGGGATGCTGAGACAGTCTTATCCATGCAAGTGAGGAGTTGGAAAACTATTGCCATAGTTTCCTGCTGGTTTCTATGTGGCCTGTGGGCTCTTCTTTTCCTCCCACCTTTTGCCTTCTCTCTTTTTTTTTTTTTAATTTTTATTTATTTATTTGAGAGCGACAGACACAGAGAGAAGGACAGAGAGAGGGAGAGAGAGAGAATGGGCGCGCCAGGGCTTCCAGCCTCTGCAAACAAACTCCAGACGCGTGCGCCCCCTTGTGCATCTGGCTAACGTGGGACCTGGGGAACCGAGCCTCGAACCGGGGTCCTTAGGCTTCACAGGCAAGCGCTTAACCGCTAAGCCATCTCTCCAGCCCTTGCCTTCTCTTTTATGTGTTCAAATGTTTTGAGGGTGGGGGGGAGTCAGTCAAAATAGCACTTTGCGGTGCATGAAAATTATATGGCTTTCATACCCAGTGTCCATAAAAGACATTTTGTGGGACAAGGAACTTAAGGTGCACTGGCCGCAGTGAACCTCACACAAGTGTGCAGAGGAGGGAGCACCAGCCTCTTATCCGTGGCTCTTTGTTGATTTTGATTCATTGCAGCATTTGTTCTTGGGGCTGGGAAGATTGCTCAGTGGTTAAAGGCACTTGCTTGCAAAGCCTGACAGCCTGGATTCAGTTTCCAAGCCACCCACGTAAGGCCAGATGCACAAAAGAATTTGCTTGCAGTGGTAAGAGGCCTTGATGCACACACACACACAACACACACACACACACACACACACATACACACACACAAATTAATAAAATAAAATAGAATTCATTCTTACTTTCATGCCTCTAACCGCTCAGATGTGAATGTGTGGCTCAAGGTCATCTGGGGGGGTTGGGAGACGCACAGAAGGCCTCGTGGCTAAGGTCCCAGTCTCCATACATGAGAAGTTCAGAGCCACAGCCATGCCTGGCTTGTCGGAGCCACGCTGTAGATTTTTCTGTACCCTTACTTCCAGGGAAGAGCTCTTGCATATGCCTGACTGTTTCCTGATACGGTCTGTCTCTGAAGCAGCTTGCCTGGTACCACGCCATGGGCAGCTCTCTCCATGTGATGAGAGAGGCCTCTGTGAATTCTGATCATTGTTGGCTTGACTGGATTGAGAATCACTGTGATGCACACCAGTGTGTGTGTGTGTGTGTGTGTGTGTGTGTGTGTGTGTGTATGAAGGTGTTTCCAGAATCTTCCAACACATGAACCTTTGGAAGATATGAGCCATATCCAACCCATAGCACCTAGTATGTACACCAAGGGATTAGGAAAAAAGGAATGAGGTACTTTGGGTTCCTTACCAGGGCTCTAAAACTTTGCTAAGAATTTTGGTCACTTCTGGCAAATGGCTATTCCAAAGTTCTTCACAGACTTGCTAGGACAAGAGTATGTCACAGCCAGGCATGGTTGTGCATGCCTTTAATCCCAGTACTCAGCAGGCTGAGATAGAAGGATCGTTATGACTTTGAAGTCAGCCTGAGACTGCATAGTGAACTCCAGGTCAGCCTGGACTAGAGTAAGAAAAACCAAAAAATTGAAAAACCAAAAAAAAGAAGAAAACCCACAAAATATTATGTCAGAGACTGAACAAGGAAGATATGAGCGAAGATGAATATAGGGAGGGGGAAGGGGGGAGTGAGAGATCTGTGAACTGGAGGTAGAAAGGAGCGGGGGTTAGCATGCAATGAGACAGACTGTTCCTAGTTACTCTGCTTCCCTGTGTTTGATTTGGGCTGAAAAGATATTTCTGTTAGAATCATCTGCTGTGTTGGGGGAGGGGGTTTACTCAGAAATGCCATCCACCTCTTTTTCTGTTTGTTTGTTTTTGTTTTTCAAGGTAGGGTCTTGCTGCAACCCAGGGTGACCTAGAATTCACTCTGTAGTTTCAGGGTGGCTTCAAACTCCTGGCGATCCTCCTACCTCTGCATCCTGAGTGCTGGGATTAAAGGCGTGTGCCACCGCGCCCAGAAATTCACCTCTTTTTGAGACAGGGTCTTACATAGGCGTGGGGTTTACCAAGTAGGTGAGCCCAAAGATCCAATTGTATTCACGTCTCTGGTGCTGGGATTCTAGCCACTCGTCACCATACCCTGTATTTACGGGGTCACTGAGACTCACGCTTAGGTCCTCATGTTTGTGAGACAAGCATTTTGCTGGCTGAGTTATCTCGGTAGCCATTCCAGAATGCTCTGCATTTTGGTATGTTATTTCAAACACATATTCCCTATGAGTAGCGTGAGCGGTCTGCAAGTATAAAGAGCTTTTCCTTGTTGGGCTCTGTGAGGCTGGAAGATCAGAAGCTGTGGCGTTCATCTTTACGCCTCAGTTCCTGGACCAATGCTGGATGCACAGCAGTGACTTGAGACGTCACTGTCTCCTGGAAGGGGATGACTTATTGTCTCCCTAGCAGGGCCCATTGAGAACCATGACAAATTCTGTGGAAGACAGAAGGAAGAGAAAATGTCTCTATATTCTTTGGACAACTCTAAGCTCCACCCCTAATGTAATGTAGGGCTCAGGGTTTAGCTCAGAGGTAAGAGTATATGACCAGCATGGCCAAGGTCAGGGCTTCCATCTCCAGCAGCCCCAGTGTTTTATCTGCTCTCTCGGTGAAATGTACCCAGAGTTTTCACACTAGTACATTGTATAATATGCAAGTGTAAAGCTTCCTTTATCGCATTTGGTACCCAAGTTCTAAAGAGTTTACTTCTGCCAAAGGCCAAAAAATTAAGTTTGGTGGCTGGGTAGATGGCTCAGTGTTTGTATGCTCTTGCTGGAAGAATCTGCCAGCCTGTGTTCAATTCCCCAGCCACCATGTAAAGCTGGGTGCAAAAAGTGGCACAAGTGTGTGGTGTTCAATTGCAATGGCAGACACTCTAGCATGCCCATGTGCTACCCACCAGCGCACGTGTGCACACACCCCCCCCCACAATGCACAAATAAGTAAATATTTTTTTAAAAAATATTAAACTTTCTGGGCTGGAGAGATGGCTTAGCCAGTTAGCAGTTAAGCACTTGCCTGTGAAGCCCAAGGACCCCAGTTCAAGGCTTGATTCCCCAGCACCCACGTAAGCCAGATGCACCAGGTGGTGCATGTATCAGGAGTCCGTTTACAGTGGCTGGAAGCCCTGGTGTGCCCATTCTCTCTCTCTCTCTCTCTCTCTTTCTCTCTCTCTCTCTCTCTCTCTCTCTCTGTTGTTCTCAAGTAAATAAATAAAAATTTAAAATTAAAAAAAAAATATTAAACTTTCCAATGTCATGTTATTGAGTCACACCTGAGTATAAAAGTGGTCAGCTCAGGGCCAGGCATGGCAATGCACGTGTTTAATCTCAGCACTCAGGAGGCAGAGGTAGGAGGATTGCTGTGAGTTCAAGGCCACTCTGAGACTATATAGTGAATTCCAGGTCAGCCTGGGCTAGAGCAAGACCCTACCTTGAAAAAAAAAAGTGGTCAGCTCAAAATTTCAAGCCAGTTAGTTCATGAGTCTCCCTCTTACCCTTTGTTTTACTTTATTTTATTTTTTATGCCAGGTGGATAATGTGTTGATGTAGCAAAGTTTGTAGGAAGCACAATGTCACACAAGGGCATGGACACTCGAGTATCTCACTCATGAACCAAAAAAGTGAGCATAGCCTTCGTATTAATTGCCTCTTATCCTATGGCGAAGAAAGGATTCCACTCTAGGTTATGGCGATGGCTGAGCATACGACAGTGAACAGAGGACAGATGACAACGGTCGTTCATTAGTGCCAAGTCTGCACAGTCCAAAACAGGAGAAGCTGCAGGCCATGGCAGGTCACCTGGGAGTGGACATGCAGGGGCAGAGGGAGGCAGATTTCATTACGCCATGGGTGATAGTGTTTCCTGGTTCCCAAAGAGGTTGTGAGCCGTTTGTTTGAATAGCTCCAGGGTCTGGTAGGAACCGGAAGCTACTGTTGGATAAGTAGGAGGAGCACCTGGTCGCTTTGATACGGAAACTTGTTGGACAAGAGGAACTTTATCCAGAGGGGAGAACAATGGTTAGAGCACTTGAGGCCCTTCTAGATGTCAGCACACACATAACACTAGGCTTTAAATTTAGGTCTCTTGCTTCATCCTCTCCCTGATCACTCCTCTCAGAGGTGACCCAGGTTCTTGGGGTGCTAATGAATTCAAGGGCTCTGGGGGGGGAACATCTATTTCACTTGCCCCTGTTGCAGATAGCAGGTCCACCTCAACCTCTCATAGTTGATTTCCTGTTCTGCATTCCACCTCTGGGGATTATGCTGAGAGTCTACTAGCCTCTGGCCACCTCATTTCCTCCTGTGGCTTCCTCTTTTGTATCTGTGGTTTGTGAAATTTTGACCTTGCTCACAAAAGATCCAGGCAATAGGTCCCCTATGCTCAGATACCCACACCGCGTTAATTGTTCATTACGTCTCAGCACTTTTGTTAGACTCCTTTGCAGCAGAGTTCTGGAAATAGTCTTTCCTTCATTGCAGACAAATCCTAACTTATCTGCAAACCTCATTTCATGCTCTTGTCTTCAGGGTTTATGGTTCTAGGTGTGTAAAGTCAAAGTTCTGTTTGAAATAGAACTGTTCTCTCTGTAATCATTGGCCTTGTTTAATTTTAAATTTGGTTTTATAAATCAAGACGTGTTATTTTGGCTACTGCCCTTAAAATAACCCAACAAACGATTGAAATCCTTGCTCTAGAGGTATAGGCTGGCTATCCAAATTGGTAGCCACATGTGGCTGTTTAATTCAAGTTATGATTAACTAAATGAAAATCCTGCCCATCGCAGTAGCCTCTTTTCCAATGTCAACGGCCACATGTAGCCATTGGACAGTGTAGGGATAGAGTGATTCCATCCTGGCAAGAAAGTTCCAACAATACGCAATTGACAGAGTATCAACTTCCTCTGGAGGGCTGTGAGGGAAGGGAAGTGTGGGTGACATGGCTGAGGAAGGAATTTGTTAACCTCTCAAGATGCTGTCCTACTATAGTAACTTGGGTGAAAGCTTTGAGCTTAGAAGCATAAATAATTGCTCCATGTAAATCCCCTCTCCCCCCAACCACCCACCTCATGTTTTGGCAGAAGAACATTTTTGGCAGCTGGAAATGTTCCTGCCTACCAGTCTCTCATGCATGGCACGTACCATGGGTTGCCACCACTAAGCAACTCTCTCCAGAAGAGCCTTTTTGCTTCACAGTTAAGCCTGCCCCAGCCCCTGGACCCCAGGAGCCTTCAGGTGAGTTTCACAGGTGTTTCACACCTACAGAAGGTGTGTGAGGTGCATAGGATTTTGTCATTTTGTTTCCATTTGATTTTCATTTTGTAGAGATCTCTGTTGTAGTTACCTTCATGTTGCTGGGATAAAACGCCTGACCAAAAAGCAGCTGATGGGAGGAAAGGGTTTCTTTTGGCTTAAGGTCTGGAGAGGAAGCTTCATGATGGAAGGGAAGGCCTGGCATGAGCAGAGGCTGGACATCACCTCTGCCACAGCAGGTGGAAAACAGCAGCAAGACAGTGAGCCGAGCTGTGGTACAGGGAACTTGACGTTAACACTCCTAAGCTTACCCCCAGAAACACACCTCCTCCAACAAGCTCCCACATCCCAAACTGCCACCAGCTAGGGACCAAGCATTCAAACCACATGCGTTTATGGAAGACATCTGATTCCACCACCAGTCCCCATACTTAAAGGACCTTTCAGTTGTCACAGGGAGCTGTCAGGCCCCCCGCGGTCAGCTGTGACTCTCTCTTTTCTACAATGACTTAATAGGCTGGTTGGGAACCAGCCAGCCTGATCACAGCTGGTAGGGAAAACCAAAACCAAAGACCTCAATGTTTTCCATCTAATAACTAATGACAGTAATTCAGAGGCATAAATGAGGTCAGCGGCTGAGTTTTGAATCACCCTGGTTACAACCCACGTTATCAAATGTGGTCCTGGCAACTGTTCCCGCTCCCAGGCAGAAACATGATCCACCCCGGCAAAGGTCAAGGTTCAGGAAAGCCAGAGATCAGAGAGTCAGAGCAGCATCAGGTCCCACATGGTATATTACTTATCTATTGCCACAAAACAAATCCTACCCCTTCCCCCAGGTTGACAAGTTAGAACAATGAACGCTCATTATCACTCCCAGTTTCTGAGGTCAGGAGCAGCTTAGGTGGGAAGCTCTGGCTCGGGGTTTCTCACAGGGCTGCAATCCAGATGTCACCAAGGCTGGAGGACAATCTACTCTCACCTTCATATAGCTGCTGCTCCATGTTGGAAGATTCACTTCCGCGATTATTCCCATGGCCTGCTGTTACAGAGCTACGTCACAACATGGAAGTTGACTTTCCCCAGAGCAGGCAGCCCAAGATGGAGGACCCAAGGTGGAATCCACATGGGTGTATGACTTGACTTCAGAACTGACGTCCATCACTTCTGATATGTTCTGTTCACTAGAAGTGAGCCGCTAATTCCAGCCACAGTTAGGGGGAGGAAAAGTCATCTCTCTCTTGAAATAAGGTCTCTCATAGCCCAGGCAGGCCTTGAACTAACTATGGAGCTGAGAATAACCTAGAACTCCTGACCCTCCGGACTCTCTCTCCCAAGTTCTGGGGTAACAAATATGTACTACCACACCTGTATTGAAGAATTTGTATAGATAGCTTTATTTTGGGGGGGGGTGGTGTTGAGGTAGGATCTCACTCTAGCCCAGGCTGACCTGGAATCACTACATAGTCTCAGGGTGGCCTCAAAATCACAGTGATCCTCCTACTTCTGCCTCCCAATTGCTGGGATTAAAGGCATGCACCACCACGCCCAGCTTGTATATATAGCTTTAAAATCATCTTGCAAGCACGGAATTTTTACTACAAAAACTCCCGCTTAGTACGTTTTTTTAAAAAAATATATATATTTAATTAATTTATTTATTTGAGAGAGGGGAAGAAAAAAAGAGAGAGGCACAGAGAGAAAGAGAGAGAGTGAGAGAGAATGGGCACACCACCAGGGCATCCTAGCCCCTGCAAATGAACTCCAGACATGAGCCACTTTGTACATCTGGCTTTACGTGGGAACTGGGGAGTCGAACCTGGGTCCTCTGGCTTCGCAGGCAAGCACCTTAACTGCTAAGCCAACTCTCCAGTCCCTACGTTATGTTTTGACATCATAAACATTGTAAGTGATTCCAACATCAACTTTAAACAAGTCTCACATTTCTGCGCTATAAGACAGTGACTCTTGGCCCAATCCTTGACCCTCTTTTACACCAGAAGAGTTGGCCACGGGCTCAGGTGTGTTCCTACTGCCCTTGGGCATTGCCTCGGATTGGGTGGATGAAGGTGTCCTGTTCCCTACCACCAAAATCATCTCCATCTGCAGGAAGTGACTGAGAACCAGGCCCAGGGCCAGGGAGATGGCTCAGCAGTTAAAGCTCATTGCTTACAAAGCCTGCTGGCCCAGGTTCAATTTTCCAGCCACCAAGGAAAAGTTGGATTGGAATTTGTTTGAAACACTAGTGTATACACACACACACACACACACACACACAAGTGTGTGTGTATAAATAAAAAATTTAAAAAATAGGTCTAGAGGTACAGACTGGGGTCAGATAAACAGCTCTGGAGTCAGGACTGAGCATGGTACCACAAGAGATGAAACATACTGTCCCACAACACAAGGGCTCACATGTAACAAGTTGCAGCATTGGGTTTGAGTTGTTGGCACCAAAAACAGAGCCCAGTGGAGAGGAAGAACACATTGTAACAGCAACATTTAAATACGTTTACTTTTGTTGATTGAAACTATGTTCCGTGGGGCTGGGCCTGATGACACACACCTATAATCCCAGCACTGGGGAGGCGGAAGTGGTAGAATTGCCAGTGAGTTCTGAGACAACATAATGAGTTCTAGGACAGCCTTGGAAAGAGTGAGACCCTACCTAAGTGAAAAAAAAAATCCCATTGGTGTTATATTGTTCTGGAATATTGATTTATTTGATTTGAGACAGGGTCTGAAGATATAGACTAGGCTAAAATCAAACTCACGACCTCCCTGCATCACCTGGCATTACAGGTGTGTGCCACCACACTGCCCTTGTTCTGGAACTTCCCAACACTGGTTCTGCCCTGTTAAGCCTAAACGACCATGAAAGAAAGAAAGAAAGAAGGAAAGAAAGAAAGAAAGAAAGAAAGAAAGGAAGGAAGGAAGGAAGGAAGGAAGGAAGGAAGGAAGGAAGGAAGGAAGGAAGAAAGAAAGGAGAGAAAGAAAGAAGGAGAGAAAGAAAGAAGGAGAGAAAGAAAGAAGGAGGGAGGTGAAATAGCCATTTCTACCCTTTATATCATTGAGGATGCTTTTTCAGGAAATCATGCTACAGAACAAGCAAATCATCCAAGAGTATTTGAAGCAAATTTGCAGAAATCCTGTCCATATTCAGGTATCTTCACTCAGGGGTACAGTTCACCATTATCTTGTCTACCATGTGGTTCTTTCAGGCATTGGTGCTGTTCCCTTGGAGAACATTTCTGGAAGATGGTGGTCCATTTCCAGTTACGAGCAGCGTCCCAGACACCCTGGCGTATGACATGCAGGTAGATGTATCTTCCTACTCAAGAGAGACCTGAACTCAGACTGCAAGGCAGGGTGTCACTGGGTCTTCCCATCAGAGCTCTGGGCTTTGCCAGTGGTAATTTATGAGATAAGCTGAATGTTTAATTATGAAACTATAAACCTGAGGCTACAAGGTGAGTCATGTTTTCTTACTGTGGGAGAGACTCGTGGTCTCAGCAGGTATCGACCTTGGTTGTAGACTCAGCTGACGTTCCCATGGCAGTAATGACCCAGAGGAGGGGCCAGTCATCTGGAGTCTCCGTCTGGGCCCTCACAGAACCTGCTAGGCTGGCACTCTGAGCTTGTGGCTCCTAGCCTGGTGGGAAGGGAACTTTTAAGCAAGACTCATAAGGGGAATGACTTTTAATTATCTTTGTTTGTTTTTGTTTTTTGAGGTAGGGTCTCGCTGTAGTCCAGGCTGACCTGGAACTCACTCTGTAATCCCAGGCTGGCCTTGAACTCACATTGATCCTCCTACCTCTGACTCCTGAGTGCTGAGCTTAAAGGCATGTTCCACCACATGCAGCTTGTTTTCTTTATCATTAACGTATCTTAATTACTTTAAGTTGCTTTAAAAAAAAATGCTTTCTCCTGATTAAGTAAAAACTGATATAGTTTTTTACTTGAAAAAAGTATAGAAAAGTGTTAAGAACAACACAGACATCAACCATAACTTTGCTTCAAAATATGGGGTCGAGAGTGGATAGAGCTATAAATTGATAATTTATAATTGGAATTGGAATCATTTTATTTGCTCTTGTATATGTTCAAAATGCTTCATAAGTAAAAAGAGATTTTACAGAAAAAGTAAAAGTAAGAATGAGGGGAAAACGGTTCCATAATAAATTACAGTCCCTCCACTAGGAGATAACCACAGTTCACATTTGGAGTTTTTCTTGCATTCTCCCCACCCCCAGACATACTCGTGTTTGTAACTGTACTTTTAAAGGAAAACTGATACCCCATCATGCAGTCACAGATCTGCTGAAAGGCTGGGGCATTTGCTTCTTTGGCACACAACCAAAAAAATCTAATATATTCTAGCAGGACTTGAAGCTAGAAATGTTACTCTAGTTTTTATGGATTTTATTTTTTTCCAAGGTAGGGTCTCACTCTAGCCCAGGCTGACCTGGAACTCACCGCAATAGTCCAGGCTGACCTCAGACTCACAGTGATGCTTCTAGCTCTGCCTCCCGAGTGCTGGGGTTAAAGGTCGTGCGCCACCACGCCCGGCTATTGGATTTTATTTTAGTACTTGAGAAGGTGGTGTTTACAGAAGCAGTTACTCTTTTTTTTTTTTTTCTTCAAAATCCTATGTAAAGGATACATAGAGATCTTCAAATTGGGAAGATATTTTCTTTGTTTTTAGCTATGCCTCTGTGGGCTGAGTGACCGGGACTGCGCGGTGGCCCATGGAGAGTTGGTGGCCTTGCAGCTGCTCATGGAAGGTGTACTTCTGAGCAGCTGTGATGTGATCGTGGAGGGTCCTGGACAGCAAGCCACGCTGGACAACAGTACACAGGTACATTCTTGGCAAACAGTCTACGTGATTGGCCAGTGCTGTATTTGTGAGATGACCTAAGAGACCCGCATCTTTCACGTAGCCTTTCCTGGTGGGTCCCAGGATGCCAGTGTCACCTAGAAACATCAGTAAAGCACGGAAAAAGCTTCTCCAAATATTTTCCTTCTAGCTAACTCCCATGATCAGTCCCATTTCCATTTATTTTATTTTATTTATTTGAAAAAAAAAATTGAGCAGGGTCTTGCTATGTAAGCCCAGGTTGGCTTTGGGCTCTCAATCCTCCTGCTTCTACATCCATTTACTGTCTTTATTTATCTGCAACGAGAGAGTGAGGGAGAGAGAATGGGTGTGTGGGGACCTCTTGCCACTGCAAAAGAACCACAGAAGCCAGACGTGGTGGCGCACGCCTTTAATCCCAGCACTCAGGAGGCAGAGGTAGGAGGATCGCAGAGAGTTCAAGGCCAACCTGAGATTATACAATGAGTTCCAGGTCAGCCTGAGCTAGAGTGAGACTCTACTTCGGGGGGGGGGGGGGATGAGGGCTGGAGAGATGGCTTAGCAGTTAGGCGCTTTCCTCTGAAGCCTAAGGACCCCGGTTCAAGACTCAATTCCCCAGGACCCACGTTAGCCAGATGCACAAGGGGGCGCACGCATCTGGAGTTCGTTTACAGTGGCTGGAGGCCCTGGCACACCCATTGTTTTTCTCTCTCTGCCTCTTTCTTTCTTTCTCGTCTGTCACTCTCAAATTTAAAAAAAAAAAAAAAAAAAAAAAAACGAACCCCAGAGAGAGAGCAAAAGAAAGTGAGAGAATGAGAATGGGTGCACCAGGGCCTCTCGCCACTGAAAATGAACTCCACATGCATGCGCTTTGTGCATCTGGCTTTACATGAGTATTGAGGAACTGAACCTAGACCAGCAGACTGACTGTAAGCAAGCACTTTCAACCGCTGAACCATCTTCCCAGTTCCATTAATTTTATTTTTATTTTTTTCGAGGTAAGGTCTTACCCTAGCCCAGGCTGACCTGGAATTCACTAGGTAGTCTCAGGCTGGCCTCAAACTCACAGCGATCCTCCTACCTCAGCCTACCGAACCCTGCTGGAATCAAAAGCATGCACCACCACATCCAACAGAGACAGAGAGATACGGGCATGCTAGGACCTCAAGCCGCTGCAAATGAACTCCAGATGCCTGCGCCACTTTGTGTATCTGGCTTTACATGGGTACCGGGGAATCAAACTCAGGTCATTGGGCTTTGCCGGCAAATGCTTTAGCTGCTGAGCCATCTTTCCAGCTCCACGTTTTATTTCTAAACTAGAAACAACGATTGAAGGAAGTGAGATGAATGCTTCCTTATGAGTCACTTGTTTAGAAGAGCTGGGCTACCTGAGGGCCAAGCCTTAGGAGAGCTCCTCTGACCTAAGCTGGGGGAATGTGGTATTCACCAGCCTGTGAGCCTGTGGGCACTAGGCTAGCAGCCCAGCCCCAGGCTAACCCTGCTGGCGTGCTAGGTACAAGAGCCACCTCCCACCTAGTAAAAGAACTGAGCAACTCTGCATGTATCTTTGGTCCGTTTTTACCATTTTGTCATGTCACTTAAAGTAGCTGGAACCCCTATTTATGGGGAGATGGCTCAGCAGTTCAAGGTGTTCGCTTGCAAAACCTGCCCACCTGTGTTCGATTCTCTCATACCCACATAAAGCCAAACACACAAAGTTGTACACACAGCTGTAATTCATTTACAGCCACGAGCCCTGGCATGCCCATTCACATTCTCACACTCCCTCTCTCTTCCTCTCTGTCTTGCAAATAGATAAAAATACTTAAGAGGGCTGGAGAGATGGCTTAGCGGTTAAGCGCTTGCCTGTGAAGCCTAAGGACCCCGGTTCGAGGCTCGGTTCCCCAGGTCCCACGTTAGCCAGATGCACAAGGGGGCACACGCATCTGGAGTTCGTTTGCAGAGGCTGGAAGCCCTGGCGCACCCATTCTCTCTCTCTCCCTCTATCTGTCTTTCTGTCTGTGTCTGTTGCTCTCAAATAAATAAATAAATAATTTAAAAAAATACTTAAGAAAACACAAAGCTTGTCAGAGCCCAGTTGTCAAGATGCCCACACTTGTCTGTTTCCTTGCCCCCCAAACTATTGCTCAAACACATGTTTCCTCTTTCCCTTCTCACCATGGAGGTGCTCCCATCAGGGACACAAAGATCTTGGTGATCCTGTAAACCTCTGTACCTTTAACCCCTCTCATCATGGCTAATATGCTACCTTCTCTTCTGTACCCCTGGGCTGGCCAGTCTTTCCAGTGGGAAGCTTCCTCTCCTCATCACCTCAGCAACCCCTCCCTCTTCTTTTCTCTTTCTATTTGTTTTCGTTTTTTAGAGATAGTGAGAGAAAGAGATAGAGACAAAGAGAGAGAGAGAGAGAGAGAGAGAACGGGCACCCCAGGGCCTCAGCCACTACAGTCAAACTCAGATGCTTGCGTCACCTAGTGGGCATGTGTGACCTTGCACTTGCCTCACCTTTGTGCATGTGGCTTATGTGGGATCTGAACATGGGTCCTTAAGCTTTGCTGGCAAGCACCTTAACCGCTACGACATCTCTCTAGCCCTTCTTTCAAGTATTTTTATTTACTTATTTGAAAGAGAAAAAGAATAGAGAGACAGAGAATGGGCATGCCAGGGCTTTATACCAGTGCAAACAAACTCCTGACGCATGAGTCATTTTGTGTCTGGCTTTATGTGGGTACTGGGGGAATCAAACCTGGGCCACTGGGCTTTGTAAATGAGTGCCTTTAACTTAACTGCTGAGCTATCTCCCAACCCTCTTTTTCTTCCTTTCTTTCTATTCTTGTTTATTTGTTTTTCAAGGTAAGGTCCCCTCATGTTAACCCAGGCCAACCTGGAGCTCACTCTGTAATCCCAGGCTGGCCTCAAAGTCACAGTGATCCTCCTGCCTTAGCCTACTGCTGCTGCTGCTCCTGCATTCTTGTGTTTTTGAGACTTCTTTTTTATTTTATTTATTTATTTATTTATTTGCATGGATGTGTATGCACGTGCATGAAGGTATACTAGGGCCTCTCGCCACTGCAATGAATAACAGATGCCTGTGCCAGTTTTTGCATCCAGCTTATGTGGAGCCCATGTACCATGATCTCTCTCCACAGTTCCAAAGGGAAGGTGATAGATTGGCTCAGGGCTTTAAAAACTGTGGCCTGGGCTGGAGAGTTTGCTTAGCAGTTAAGCGCTTGCCTGTGAAGCCTAAGAACCCCGGTTCGAGGCTCGGTTCCCCAGGTCCCACGTTAGCCAGATGCACAAGGGGGCGCACGCGTCTGGAGTTCGTTTGCAGAGGCTGGAAGCCCTGGCGCGCCCATTCTCTCTCTCTCCCTCTATCTGTCTTTCTCTCTGTGTCTGTCGCTCTCAAATAAATAAATAATTAATTTAAAAAAAAACCTGTGGCCCAAGGATCCCCTGGGGTTCCTGCAAGACAATGGGGTTTCTGGAGCAGAGGACCAATGACATGGCCTATAGGCTGCCTCTTCCACCTCATTGCTCTTGGCCTTGGTCTGTTAGATTTCAATTGGTGAAAGGGATCTGAGAACAAAATAAAATCTGGAACTCTGTGGACACTTCCCCTCCCCCAAGCCTGAAAGCCCATTCTTCCCTGGCCACTCTGACCAGCCTTCTTTCTGGCAGACACACCTCCCTTTAGCTGTGGGAAGCACTAATCTAGGCTCCAATTGCACTAGGTTGTTCTTCCTGTTTCTAGGCAGGAAACCTGAGTGTCTAAGGTTGGCTCAGATTCCATTCATGGGGTTTGTCATCTGGCCTGCAAAGGCAAAGTCCTCCCCTGTGCATGAGATACCACCCACATGATGGCTGGACCCTGTGTGTCCATCAGTGTGAGTAGCTCTGACTTCACACTGCTGGCTCCTGAGAAAGCAGGGACCTGGAACTGTGTTCACCCCATGTCCTCTAGACAAAATACGGACTTAAGGAAAGCATCAATGAACAAATAAGCAGATCAGGGTTGTTTTTTTTTTTTTTTTTTTTTTTTTTTTGGTCTGTTTGTTTTTTTGTTTTTTTGAGGTAGGGTTTCACTCTAGCTCAGGCTGACCTGGGATTCACTATGTAGTCTCAGATCGAGATCTTAGTTTTAAAGTAACATTGCAGGGCAGGAGAGATGGCTCAGGGGTTAAGGCATTTGCCTACAAAGCCTAGGGACCTGGGTTCAACTCCCCAGTACCCACATAAAGCTAGATGCACAAAGTGGCTCATGCACCTGGAGTTCATTTACATTCTCTTTCTCTCTATATCTGCCTTTCTCTCTACATGAATAACTTAAAGTAACATTGCAGGGCTGGAGGGATGGTTAAGTGGTTAAGGTGCTTGCCTTAAAAGCCAAAGGACCCAGGTTTGATTCCCCAGGACCCACATTAGCCAGATGATGCACAAGGTGGTGCATGCATCTGGAGTTCATTTGCAGGGGATGGAGGCCCTGTTGCACCCATTCTCTCTCTCTCTCTCTCTCTCTCTCTCTGTCACTCTCTCCCTGCCTCTTTCTCTCTGTCAAGTAAATAAAAATAAAGTAACATTGCAGGCTGAGCTGGGAGCATTGCCATGTATTTAAAGACAGCCTGGGATGTATAGTGAGTGTCAGGCCAGCCAGGGCTATATAGAAAGACCCTGTCTTAATTACAACTAATTAAAGTATTGCCTACTCAACCATAAGTTCAAGTGAGAAGTCCTCCTACCTCTGCCTTCTAATTGCTGGCATTAAAGGTATGCACTACCATGCCTGGCTTCCTCACCCTTAAAAATGGGTGAAATTGCCACAGAAAAGTTATAGTATAGCCTCCCATGGGAGGTGGGGAGAACTTAAATTTCAAGTATAGAAAGCACCTTACAAAATGCAGAGCTAAGTAGGAAAGACTAAAGTTTTCAAACATTAGTGTGCAAGGAAGAGAGTTGTCAAAACAAGTGTTTCAAAGCTGGGTGTGGTGTCTCAAGCCTATAATCTCAGCCTGTGGGATATGGAGGCAGGAAGATTAGAGTTCAAGGTCACCCTTGGCTACATAGCAAGTTTGGGGCCACCCTATACTCTGTGAGACCTTGTCTCGAAATTTTTTAAAAAATTAAAATTTAAGCCGGGCATGGTGGCACACGCCTTTAATCCCAGAACTCAGGAGGCAGAGGTAGGAGGATTGCCGTGAGTTCATGGCCACCCTGAGATGACAGAGTTAATTCCAGGTCAGCCTGGACCGGGGTGAGACCCTACCTCAAAAAAAAAAAAAAAAAATTTAAATATGAATGGTTTGCCAGGCATGGTGACACACTCCTTTAATTCCAGAATTTGGGAGGCCGAGGTAGTAGGATCACTGTGAGTTCAAGGTCATTTTAAGACTACAGAGTGAAGTCTAAGTCAGTCTGGGCTAGAGAGATACCCTACCTCGAACTCCCCTCCCCCCAAAAAAAGAATGGTTTTAAGACACAATCAGAAAGCTGAAGTCAACACTTTCCTATACTTTCTGTTTACTATCTGTTCAGGCAGGATGCTTAACTTTCTACACATGCTGCAGGCCTAGAATCCATTCCTTCTGGGAGAAAATGCAGTCTCCAAAGACTTTGGTTTGCATAGGCCACATGTAAAAATGTTATCCCAGGGCTGGAGAGATAGCTTAGTGGTTAAAGCACTTGCTTGAAAAGCCTAAGGACACATGTTTGACCCTCCAGATCCCACATAAGCCAGCTACACAAAGGTGAGGCAAGCGCAAGGTTGCACATGCCCACTACGTGGTGTAAGCATCTGGAGTTAGAGTTCAGTGGCTGAGTTCCTGGCGTGTCAATTCACTCTCTCTCTCTCTAAAAATGAAAAAAAAAAAAAAAAAAAAAGATTCCACCATGACCCACAGGGAATAAGGAGAAATTTTTTGTCATGTTTTCAGCCAAATTGGTCCAAACTGCCAGGATTCCGAAGTAAGCTTGAGAGCCACCTGAAGGCCTCCAGGCTGCTGGAGGGCCAGTGCGATGCAGCGGTGTCCTTTGCTCTGTTAAGATCTTTCCTGGTACTGTGGAAGCAGCTGGAAGTGCTTAAGCAGTACTGGGGCCAACTCAAGCTGGGTGGCCAGGACATCAGTTCTGGCCCCCTCCACAGACAGTTCTCGGAGCTCTATGAGTAAGTGTTGGGCGTATCAATGACTAGAGCCTGGGGGTTCACAGGATCTGTCCCCCTGGATCAAAGGAGAGCTTGGGGGCTGGGAAGATGGCTCAGCAGTTAAAGACGCTTGCAAAGCCTACCAGGCCAGGTTTAATTTTCAAGCCAACCACATAAGTTGGTCACAAAAAGTCGTGGTGCAAGTGCTTGGTGCATTTGTTTGCAGTGGTAAGAGGCCCTGGTATGTGTGTGTACGTGTGCAAATACATACATAATTTTGGGCTGGGGCGATGGCTCAGCTGCTTGCTTATAAAGTCTGCCACCCAGGGCTCAATTCCCCAGTACCCACATAAAACCAAATGCACAAAGTAGAGCATGCATCTGAAGTTCATTTGCAGTGGCAAAAGGCCCTGGCTCACCTATACACTCTCCTTCACACCCCCACCCTACATGCGTGCAAATAAAATAAGTAAAAGGACTTTTATTTTATTTTATTTTTGAAGTAAGGTCTCACTCTGATCTAGACTGACCAGAAACTCACTGTGCAGCTCCAAGTTGGCCTCAAATTCATGGAGATCCTATTACCTCAACCTTCCCTCCCCCCAGTGCTGGAATTAAATGCATGTGCCACCACACCTGGCTAAAAACATTTTTTAAAAAAATCTTTTTTAAACACCCAGATTCGTGGAGTCAAGGGGCAGCTAGGACCTCTCCACAGCAGAGCTACAAGAGAAAGCAGAGCTGTATTAACTGTGGAGACAGCGCTATGCTGTCTACCACTTCCCTGTCCCTAAAGTCTGTCCTTCAGAACTTGTGCTTACCCAGTGACCACACAGTGCTAACTCTAAGCTTTGTGGCTCACGGGATCCCAGGTGACCCTGGTGGGCAGCTGCTGTTGCTGCTAGAGTTACCGGCAGGCTCAAGGTTGGGTCCAAGCTCTTGAGGCACTGCAGCCAGAGAGTGGTGTGACACGTATGACCTTAGGTCCACATGGTGGTGCAGATCTTGGCGACAAGCCTTGGCTGGGAAGATTCAGCTGGCAGGAAAGGCAAGCTATTGCTGCTGTGTGTCTGTTACTTAAGAAGCACTTCATAAGCCCAGCCTAGCACCCTGGGCCTCCCAGGCTACAGAAGGTTCACTTTGGCATCAGAATTGTCTGCCTGCACGTGGAAGTATCATGGCTAGGTTTCCTAGTAACAAGGGAATGGGCATGTTGTCACTGTTTGGAAGAATGAAGATTAAAGTTATATGTACCCAAAGGAAAAAGGCCTCAGGATTTAGTGCTGAGTACGGGAGTGGTGACTTTTGATACAGTTGTGTCTGTAACTGGGTTGGGTGACAAGAAGCAAAAAAGGAAGGTCAATATTTGACAACGAATCTGAATGAGAAAGAAATGTATTTATTTGCTGACTTCTGTCTCTTTTCTTCCGTAGAGCTGAAATCTTCTACCCCAGCATGAAATCTCTAGCTAGACAGATGGGGAAAGAAGATGAGTTTGAAGGACTTATCATAAGTAGTCAGTCTACCCTTCCCCCAAAAGGAGCTTCAGAAATTGAGATAAAAACTCAGCAGGTATACAAGAACACTCATAAATTAATTAGCCTAGCCTTTGAAATTTTGCTCTGTGGGCTTAGTATGTAAAAGGACAGATATGCCTGGATAATGATTTGTCTAAGAAGTTCAGTATAAATTGAAGGGTCCTAAGTCACTGCATAGGGTATAGGGCGGGGGAAGGGGAGTGTTTAAAAACATGTGGGGTTTGAGCAAAGATGTACCCCTCAAAGTCTCAATTCCATAGAAGTCTAGATCCAAATGTCTGGTGTGGTGGTGCACGCCTTTAATTCCAGCACTTGGGAGGCAGAAGTAGGAGGATCGCCATGAGTTTGAGGCCAGCCTGAGACTACATAGTGAATTCCAGATCAGCCTGAGCTAGAGCAAGACCCTATCTTGAAACACCAAAATAAATAGATAAATAATAAAATAAATTTTAAAAACTGCAAGAAATGACAGAAAACAGGACTTCAGTGTAAGATCCTGCAGATAAGCATCCAGGTGGAAATGAAATGCTCACTACAGCTCCTCGTAATGATTTTTCTCAAAATAAGGAAGTGCAATTGGAGCTGTTTTCTCTTGCGCAGCTAGCTTAGTCAGGGGAACCATGGCTCAGCTGGTTTTACAGGCAAGCAAAGCCTCTGGCTGTTGGTTGTTCCCTGGGCCACAAGTTGCGTCAATGTCAGCCCAACACATGCCCCAGGGCCAAACCACTGCTTACCCCTGTTCCTAGGCAGGGCCTGGGGTCCTCCAACCAGAAACAGGGTTGGCTCAGGGACCATCCTGGGTAGAGCAAGACTCGAGATTATGGGAGAAGTTTTTTCTTGTTTGCATATGCAGCTAATCTTAATCTCATAAAATCCTCTTCAATGTCTATATTTTTATTTTATTTTATTTATTTGAGAGAAACAGAGAGAATGGGTGCACCAGGGCCTCCAGCCACTGCAAACAAACTCCAGATGCACGTGCTCCCTTCAGCGTCAGGCTTACCTGGGTCCTGGAGAATCAAACCGGGGTCCTTTGGCTTTGTAGGCAAACACCTTACCTGCTAAGCCATCTCTCCAACCCAGTGTCTATATTTTGACCCAAGACCTTATTTTAATGGGAGAGAAGGAGAAAGGGGACAGGGAGAGAAATAGAAAGAGAGAGGAGGAGGTGTATGCATGAGAGAGAGAGAAGGAGGGATAGATAGGGGGAAGAAAAGAAGGGATGCACAGACCAGAGTCCTTGGTATCTCAGACTTCTATTAAAGCAGTGGCTCATAAAACCACAGGCCTTATATAGAGACCCCCCAAAACATGAGTTTATGTCACACACTGGGAGCACTTTGCAATTTAGCAAAAGGTAAGCACAGTTATACTGTATTAATTAAGAGGTGGGCCATGAAGAAAAGATGTCAGTCTCCAAAGAGGTCCAACTACCTCCAGAAGATCTTGAGGTCCCAAGAACACATCCCCTTTTCCCAGAGAAAGAACTGAGGGACCCAAAGTCCTTCCACAGGAATATGCCTTAGGGGCCCAACATGTCACTGAATTTAGAATGACATTCAACCTATGTTTATTCCAGCTTCAGAAGCTTCTGGAAAATTTAGAAATTCATATGATAAAAGAAGTGTTAAGAAATGTTAATAGAGAGATGGCACTGGTTTTATCAGAAAAATCCAAGGAGGAGTGCACCCTCCCCACAGGTAAAGCATGTTTATTCTACTACTTTAGAAAATAAATTTTTTTCTAATTACAGAGTGTCATAAGAATAGGGTAGAGACAGTTCTCCACATTGCTGACCCCTAGCCAGAGCCTGAGAATTCCCTTATCTTTATGGACCTACATTTGGGGAAAGCTGGAGTTTATTAAACCCTTAAAAATGAGTTAATAGAGGAGCTGCTGGGAAGAAAGGAAGACACATCTGAGAGCAAAGTGTGGGCTTCTCAAAGAGAGAGTAGCAATTAAGTGTCTTTACAATTGCCATATATGTTTTTGGTGGCGTCTGAACTTACATCTTAAAGTGTTACTAAATAATCTGAGATCATAGGGCGGTTCCCGTGCTTTGCATAGAATTATAGCTGATAAGGTGAAACTCCAGGTCATAAGGTTTGCAGGAGAAGTTAAGATGTTTCCACTGTTGAAAAAAAAAATAAAAATAAAAATAAATAAATAAAAAGGAGAAGCCAGGCGTGGTGACACACACCTTTAATGCTAGCACTCAAGAGAGAGGTAGGAGGATTGCCATGAGTCAGAGACCAGCCTGAGGGTACAGAGTGAATTCCAGATCAGCCTGGGCTACAGTGAGACCCTACCTAGAGAAAAAGAAAAACAGTCTTATATGAGAAATTCCCAGACAATACTAGGAAAGAGGTAAGGCTGTACCTGAAGGTCACATAGGCTCAGACCTTCAGCATGGTACCCTGCTATTTTAGCCTGCTTCTCTATATGAAAGGAATGATCTCTTTGCTGGCAACCTTCACAGCATGTGTTATTTGGGCAGGAATTCTGGAAACTCAACTTTTGAGCTGCTTCAACCAGACTCCAAAGTGAGGGGTCCTTCCCTTCCCATGTCCCCAAAAATGTCTCTGCCTTTCTAGCTTGCCTCGTTAAATCATCCCTCTATCTATATTTATTGTAAAAAGATACATATATTGTGGGGGGGGGAGGGAATTACCATGGGATTTTTTTTTATAATCATGGAAAATGCTAATAAAAAATTTTAAAAAAGATACATATATAAGCTAGGCTTGGTGGCTCACACCTGTAAGCTCAGCACCGAGAGGCTGGAGGAGGAGGCGTGCTAAGAACGTGAGGCCAGGGCTGGAGAGTTTGCTTAGCAGTTAAGCGCTTGCCTGTGAAGCCTAAGAACCCCGGTTCGAGGCTCGGTTCCCCAGGTCCCACGTTAGCCAGATGCACAAGGGGGCGCACGCGTCTGGAGTTCGTTTGCAGAGGCTGGAAGCCCTGGCGCGCCCATTCTCTCTCTCTTCC